>NC_056726.1:1418663261-1419035761 GCF_019279795.1 Protopterus annectens
TAAAGAATTATGGTGCTTTGATATGTAAATGTCTTTCACAGCTATCAATGGTCTACATGCCAGACTTAAATGTTAAAGACTGTATCCACAAATGTCTGAAATATATGTATTCCAATAACCACAGTAATGTTTAAGCCTGTGCTCTGCTCATTCTGCCTGAAATAATGCTGTACATTCCACCCAGGCAATGACCGCGGTATATGGGTAAGGTAACTGAAGTACTGGACTGCTATCTGTGTGTGTAATTGCCAGATATAGAGAAACATTATCAATGAAAAGATTAGAACAGGACTGCACTTTGATAACTGGTGTATTCAAATAAAGTGGTCAGAATTAATATGTGTTCACTGCATCTGGTTCCAATTTTATGCCAGACACAGCTATGTAAATGTAGGCTTTCACATAAAATGTTACAATAAAAGCCATAAAGCAGAATACTTTTTTGAGAACTCATGATATTGAAATAAAGTTCAAATACTCCCTGTGAGTTCTAATCCCATGGAAGCCAGCTCACAAATAACCAGCTGTCTACTGTAATTAGTGCACATGAACATATCTCTCAATTGTCACGCTTTTGAAGAATGTAATGACTAGTGTGCCTTATGACTGGCTGTCAATTATCAGAAACATGACAGTCCTTGGAATACATTTTATTGGCAGGTACATTTACAGAGCACCTTGGTAGTAATGTATCAGCACAACAGTTCTCAGTACTTCTGCTGTGTACCAGCATTTGTTAGTGCTTGGCCCATACTGTCCCATGCTAACAGGTTGAGAACTATGTATGTGCAGCATTATATATACAAGAATTGCAGTCACTGTACTCACAACTGAAACTGCACATTTGTAGAAGTATGTATTAGTAGTCTGTGTAGTAATATTAAATGCAAAGTTAGTAATGGTATGTTTTTCTCTCTCTCCTTAACGCTTATCTTCTTTAATTTATTAATGTTATCATTACGATTTCTTTAATTTATTAATGTTATTTATTATTATGATTTGATATTAATATATTACTTGGAACTAACTGTTCTGCTGGCCTTATGTATTATTTCATACTGGTTTACTGTTAACATACTTTCCTTATTGTTATTTATTGTTGTGTTCCTCTTAATATTATAAATAAATAAGGTAACCCGGTCACCAACACTATAAACAACCTTGAAATTAGACAGTATGATGACCCAGAAGGTAAAACAAAAAAGCATAGAACCGAAGCTGCCACAGGAAACAGAAGTTTAATCCACAAGCCACAAACAGTTCACATAAACGCCTCCAAATACACAGTACGTTTTCATTTCTCCTACTTCATCAGATGTGGGCTGCTTCCAAAGCTAACACCTTTTATAGAGCACATTGTTTCAATTAACAAATCAGCTTTGCTAAGCAATCAACTTGTAATTGAGAAAAAGTGAAAAAAAGTGTTTTTGTGCTTTTAACCTGATGTTATCATTTTATGTTTTATATGATAAAAATGTAAAGGTGTGTGTCAATACATTACTAAAGCACATACTCTTATTATAAATAACCATTCACTTTTAAAACTGTGTTAAATTTTGGTAAAATGCATGAATGAATTAAAAAATACTAAATAAGTAAAAAATGAAATGAAACTTTCCTTTGATGAAAGAAATACTTCTGCAAAAACTAATCCATTTACCACCATCTAGTGGCCATACAAAGATTTTGCAAGGAACAACAAAATAACAAACCATTCCCTTTTCCTTATTCTTCATAATATTCCTTTATATGTTGTTTGATTAATAAATATTATCTTCCATGATGTTACTACTAACATTTGTTTGGTTATTGCTTTTTTTAAGTTATGTTATATTAAATGTACTGCAGTACGACAAGGTAGGCCAGTTCCTGGTGACCCACCTACCTTGGCTCCACTGGCCATGGAATGGGGGCCAGCCTGATGGTGCCCCCTCTGCTGCCCCTACACTACCTGTGGCTTCAGGTACTTCTGCCCCACAGGCTGGGGCTGGGCTCCTCTCTGGGAGGTGGAGGGGTGATTATATCACACATGAGAAACAAGCAGGTATGGTGTGAGGGCTGATGCACCAAACTTTCACTGCATGCCTACGCTGAATGGAGGGTATGCTGTCCATCCTGGTGGGGCAGCCTTGCCTCGCGCACCATCATCCACTGTTGCCACCACAGGGGCAGTGAATAAGTAGTGCTGACAGTCCCATGGGTGAGGACTTGAGTTATACAGCTACCGTGTATGATGCTCATGGGACTGAGATTCCACATCCTCCTCAACCAAGGTGTATTCCTCCCACTTGTGTCCCACACTGACCCTGTCTGCTGTCTTGTCTGTCTGCAAATGCTTCCTCACCCTCCCAGCTTACCTCCCCCACACATACCCATAACTCATCCTCAACATTCCACTCTCACGTTAAAAAAAAATGGGCACTATATATATATATATATATATATATATATATATATATATATATATATATATATATATATAAATAAATATATATATATATATATATATATATATATATATATATATATATATATATATATGTATATCTTCTCATACACAGCTCTCCATTTCACACATGTTCACTGGACACACTCAATTTGGTCCAATTGGCTTAACAATGCACTTATGTTGTCCTCACCCCTCTCTCTGGAGGTGACAGTCCAAAGTCATTTACAAAGTCTGCTAAAGTGCACAGTTGCTGCTGTACAAGAAATAGATAGCTATGTTTTTCCCTACACCCTTCTTGCACATACCTAACTGCCTTTCACTATGTTTTTCCCCTTGCTTGTACCCCATTTCACCACTGTCCTGTCTTCCCATTTTTCTTTTCTTTAAAGATATTTTGCACGATGCGCAGCATCAATTGGCTCAACTAAATGGTGCTAAATTGATATATGTCTGTGAAATAATAGTAATCACATGCAACATGTACATCTGTGCCCTGTCTCAAAACCAGGATGACTGCACCTGTAGACCAGTGCATGAACCCACTAAGCCACACAGCTAATTATTACAGGCGGTTTAAGCAAAACATATCAATTGGGAAGTAACCACTATTAAGTGTATTTAAGCAGGACTGCACACTGTGCCACATCACTCAAATTTGCTTAAAGAGTAATGGAAAAAATGGGAGTGTAACTTAGAGTCTGGACAGGAATACACTACTAGAAAGGCAGACAGAGAATAATGGATGTAAATGAGGTGTCTAACAGCAGGTAAATGTGCACTGTTATCAGCAGCATTTAAAAATATGGGTCTATATCATATGAATTGCACAAATTACCAGCGCTCATAATATCGAACATACTGGACCTCGAAGTGCCTTTTCTGAGATCGCGGTACAGTGAAGAATGGGATATTTGCCCTTTCCTCACTGTAGTGCGATCTTGGAGTTGGAATATATATTTAGTGGGGGGATGTGGGGGGCAGGAAGTTTGAGGTCCGGTACATTCGATATTATGAGCATTCGCAATTTGTGAGATTCGCTCATATGATATAGACCCAAAAATACACCTCCTAAAACATTAATGGCAAAATAGATGTTTAACTGGGATTCTGGTAGAGAAATACATCCCTATAAAGCCATGCACATAATAATGGATATAAATTAGGTATGTCACAGCCTGTAAGTGTACACTGACACCTTTAAAAATAGCCATGCTGTAACAGTGTCTCAGTAGCTCAGTCTTTTAATAACTTTTTAAACAATACTTTTTGGCACACATGGTCCTGGGTTCAAATCCAGTGGAGTATAGCATTTACAATACATTATTGTAGATTCTGCAAAGAATGACTGTGTCATCAACTATTTAGCCACCCAAAGCATTTCAGATGGAATGTCTACTGTTCAATGATGGATGTCAAAGGTCTGCAGATAGGAACACAGTTGACATAGCCTTACAGCAACACCGCAAAGTACATAGAGTATCAGGTCATGCATTAATATGCATTCACAGGGGATTTTAACTTAGGTAATGCAAAGGAGGCCCACTAATATCAGACTGCAACTCACAATCATTTGCTAATGAAATTATAGATTAGCACAGCTGCACACCTAACATACACATATGGAGGTCCTGCTAGCAACAAGGACTGCCAGCACATACAATCCAAACAACTACCATAATGTAACCCATTGCTTGGTACATGCCCAAATGATTGACATACTAGCATATTTACCCCCTATGTTGTTCAAGAACATAACAAACATGTTGCCTATTACTCTGGTAATGATACCTTTGGCTAACATACTTACCCTAAACACATACCTCAATATCATGTGGGATGGGTTCCCCCATTAAGGCTCTGGCTATACAACAGAGCTGCCAGTGGTCACACCTTTACTCATAAATGTTGTTGTCCTCCACATTCTGCAGCTTGTCTCACTATGCTCACACATAACTGTATGTAAGAAATGTCTACTACAAACATTCACTCTGTGCTCACGTAGTATTTCTACTCAGCATTTCCCAGCCCATCATATGAAAAAGGGGATGGATTCTACATTGAGGCCTTAAATCTCCTTCAGTAGTTTCAGGGGATTGTCTGATTACACTGTAAATCTCCTGCGTATACTTCAGTTAGCATTACTCAATAACAGATTGGTTCTGAGGCAATCTCCTGCTAATGAGGGCCAACTTAAAAAGGAAAACTGCTAGCTATCGAAACCATTGTGTATGAGAGTTACTTTCTATGAATTCATTGGCATAAGACATATATATATATAGATATATATATATATATATATATATATATATATATAGATATATGTATATATATATAGATATATATATATATATATAGATATATATATATATGTATATGTATATGTATATATATATATATATATATATATATATATATATATATATATATATATATATATATATATATATATATATATCATATATTTTTTAAAACAGGTATATTGTACTCCATCAGGTATGTAATCTTTTTATCTGTAACATGATGCATATGGTGGAATATAGTTATGTGGAATGGGATTACATCAGTAAGCCTGTCATAGAACTGCACTGGTAACATGTCATTGATTCTCAGATGTGTTACACCTACAGAGGAATTAGAGTACAGCAAGGGTAGAATTCTTTGTGTTAAATAGGTACACAGGTCCCCTGGATGGTCCCATTAATAGCAGTTGCAATACAACACTGCTATTTTGCACTGTTGGTTGTACAGATTTTCTGGGAGGCCTTACTCCTATGGAGCACACTAAATTGCACCCATGTGTTGGATGTCTGATCATACATCAATATCTGTCATGCCACAAACAGGAATAGTTGACTATTGCCTCTACCCTACTTGTGGCCGCAACCTTTTTATATTGGGGACATAGTTGAATATCTGATGTGTAACCAAACAGTAAATACTGATAGCTGTGCTATATGGCTGTAACTTTACCGAGTGCACCCCCACATATCTGATCCTGACATGAGTTCTAATGTTGTTGCATTTAAGCAATAATGCATCAGTGTAGCAGGACCCATTTCACAGTGCCTAAAAATGACATCCTTGTGGAGGCCTTGCACCAACATTATCAATTCATACTGTCCAGGGGGCGGCCTAACAGACAGAAGTGGGCTGCATTGTGGGCTGACCTGGTCTACAATGTTAATGCAGTTGGGCACCAGAGCAGGATGGGTCTACTTCATATGACTGAAGTTTCATTTGACTGAATTTCATTTGACCGAGACCATAATACCAAAATTTCAAAATACTGAAAGTTCACTTGACTGAAACTCATAATACCAAAACCTTAGAATGTTAAATTTCAGCAGACTAAATTGTAAACTATAAACATGCACACTTACACCAATGACTAACTCTTTCTAGAACTTAAAAACTACTTATGTACCCTCTTAAAAGAAACTGGACGAGATAAAACCAAACTGGGTGGGAGGCTACGCCCACCATATACAGCTTCCCACCCCCCCCCAACTATATAGACTATCTCCAAGATAGCACTACAGTGGGGAAAAGGGCATATACCTTTTACTTACCTTACAGTAGTCTACACGCTGTCACTACTATGCTGAACTTTAGCCTTGTAAGGTTTCAGTCTTATGAGTTTCAGTCAAGTAAGTTTTCAGTATTTTGAAATTTTGGTATGATGGTCTCGGTCAAATGAAATTCAGTCAATTAAATTTTAGTCATATGACGTAGGCCCAGCAGGACATATGAGCAGGTGCGACACCATGCTTCCGATATGATCAATGCCACATGCAGAAGAGCAGTGGATGTGACCAGGGATCATGTTGTCACTGGTGGAGGGACTGCTGAGGAACAACCACTGCTAGCCACTGAGGGATTCCTGGTAAATTTAGGAAAACATGACAGCTCCCAGGCATCCATCACACAGTATGTCATAGATGTGGGTGCCACCGTTTCAACACAAGAAGACCATCCAGGTATGTTTAGTTGGATCACCATTGAAATACTGTAGCATGCAGTGTGTCAGGGTGTACATAGTTTTACATCAGTATCAGGTTTTATTTTGGGAGGAAAGAGGTTAGCTGCAGTTTGACTGTCATGCTCAGATTGTGACCAACATACCACTTAACATAATAGCTACTGTACATGTGAGATATTGTGATATAATACCTTGTTATACTGAAACATGCGGTGCTATTTATATTACCTCTCCCTCAAATCTTTTCAGGACCATCAGGAATTGGATGAGGCCAAAGTCCTGCTCCTGGTAAGCACAACACTGTTTTGTTGGAGATGTAGATTTAGTGAAACGTATTCGATAAAGTGTCATCTCAGGCCTGTTGGCTGGATTGATGTACTGTCTCCCTGATTGCCAAATGTACAAACAAATTCCAACAGTATACAGTTTACAGTGATACCTATGTCCTGTAGGTATGAGCACAGTGATAGAATTGCCAGTATTGTCAGGATAATACAGATTGTCATATGTGACAACTGTGCAGACTTTTTCCAAATGTCCACGGTGTACATCATTTAGGTATGGATCATGAGATTAATCTTTAGAAAGCTTTTACTTGCTGGTAACTACAGATTTAGGTTAGACAGTAATGTACTCATGTCCTACTATAACAGTTTGGAGATTAGACAAGTCTGTAGTACTGACAGCAGTGTATACAGCATAACATATATTGCAACATAGTAATGTAATGCAGAGCATAGTACTGCAGGTATTGATGTAATGCTGTTTCGTATTGTTCACAGATCACTATGGGAGCTGGTCTCTGTCCCCTTCACAACCTGATGTCAGTGTCTCATAAGACACTGATGATGATGGTGGCCTAACTGAGGCACAGCTGAGGGTTGCAGCAGCTGAATCCGACACAGAGGTTGACATCCCTCATCTGCCCTCAGTTTCACCGTACACAGCTAGTATGCCTATGCATACTCAGGCCCCTGTGGCCACAGATATAGGACAGTCAGAGGGCGGGGACATTGAACAGGGAAGGGTGGCTACTGTGGCTGTAGTGAGTCAACACTGGCCATAGCCAAACAGTTGTCAATGTTTCCCAAAGGCAGATTGATAGGGGTGCTCATAGAAGGCCTGCTGTTCCTCTACCACCTGTTGCAGGTGTCTCTTCATGTGTTACTTGGTGTATATTTAGGGCCTTCATGGAGGTACAGGCACGTTCCAAAAGGCACTCCCACAGAATCCACAGGGTTATGGATGCAGCACAGTCTGTCATCCCTGAATGCCTCCACCATGCTTCTTATGCCCTGGAATGGTTGATGGACGCAGTGGAAAGATGCTGGTCTCAAACAGATTAGACAATATCTGTCTTGGACCGCACAGTGTCTGTCATGGAATGTTTGGCTGGAGGTGAGCATCAGCCTTGTGAACATAGGTCAGCAACTACATCTGCTGAGGGTCAACATGGCCGTGCACAATCATGGTCCCATAGTGGCAGTACATCCAGCATTCCAGAGTGGAGTGTGCTGTCCATATCAAGATGTGGCAGGAGATGGGCTCATGGTCCTGGGCATTCTCATGGAGGACACGTTCCCAGCAGACAGCAGTCACCCTCAGGTAGTAGCACAGCATCTGACCTTGGGCATGGAGGTGCCAGTGCAACATCTGGCAGAGCCAATTCACATGTTTGGGGCCAGAGATGGTGAACTGTTAGCTCTACCATGCACGGCTCTCAGCTGTCCACCATACAGACTCATAGAGCTAGCACTGAGCTTGGCTGTGTTCACGCACACACTCACACACCACTGAAAAATCAGGTCACCTACAGACACATACACCACATTTCTATGCACCATCTTGCCCACTTCCCTTTCTGACTCACACATATGCATGTTAACCTATTGGGTCAGCCTAGGCTCCTGCATCACCACACAACACCATGTGCAACTGATGATACCTGTGCCACATCCTTGCCATCTTTCTCATGAATGCAGGGGGAATAAAGCTATGTGTCTGATGCACAGGGTGACTATCTACATTAATATTACTTATCATCCATTGTTGCTTTTCGCATGTTACTTGTACTGGTCATTTACAGATATGGTACAATGTCAGTTATAATGACCTTAGAATCATGTCATGTGGCTACATTACCATGGATGATGTTGAAATGGCTTTGTTGTCATACAATGAAATGTGTCTCATGAAAATTTTTAAAATTCACCTTTAGGATTCTGTAGGACACAGCTATGCCTATCTACAATCAAACCATCAATATCAGAGCACAGGACTGAATGTCAGCTCAGAAGAAAATGTCATCAGAAAGGTAAAAAAGTAGAGGTACATGGGAACATAGGTTAACATGTGTTTAATAGGCTAATGGACACATGGGCTCCTAGACACCTAGCCATGCATCCCTAAACTACCAACTCTACCATGCATGTCTCACACGAGGCTGACATACCAAGATGTAGAGCCAGCACAGAGCTTGGCTGTGTTCATGCAGTCTCTCACACACCACTTTCACATGGAGGACCCGTACACACAACAGTTACATGGTTCAACCTGCCTGCTTCCCTTTCTTACTTACATGCACTCACTGAACTTTTAAGTCAGCCTAGGCCTTCTACACCCCCCCCCCCCACAACACCCTGCGCAAGTGATGATAACTGTGCCATATCCCTATTTTATCTCTTTTGGATTCGGGGATACAAAAGCTTTGTGTCTGATGCATAGTATGCATAGCTATATTAGTGCCTAGTATATATACATTTGTGTTGTTGAACTGATAATTGTACCTGTCACTTATATTTGCCTTGCCAAATTATACAATGGATAACATCATCTTGACAGTACTTTCTAGTGTATTCTCTTGTAAGGGTTGTGAAGTCAGGAACTGCAATGGGTCTCATTACTTTCTAACTTTTCTCTTTACTATTTTCCAGTGCATACATATGGTGCACATCATAAGTCACACCATCGCATTCAGACCTCAGGATTGTATGACAGCACTGTAGTCAAACACATCAGAACAATAATACAGTATAATGCTCTTTTGCATGAATCTCACCAGACACATGCAGCAGCTCGATAGGCCACAGGGCTTTCTCATCAAGGCAACACAGGGCCTACTAACCATGACATGATATATGTGGATAAGTTAAAAGACATTTCACTGTCATCTGTCTGGTATCACATTAAATTGTAACTGTTATCCTAAACCTCTTAGTTTTGGTTTAAGCACTTGGGCTTCAGGCCATTTGTTTTACATTAGGAAGGTTAGTAGTCTACACTCTTGTAGGAGGAAAAGGAAGACTTTGCCCTTCTGAACTGGGAAGGCTTATTGTGCTTATTTTTCTAAGTGTCTTTGTTCTGGTTTAAGCACTTGGGCTCCTAACTAGTTATTTTACATTACAAAGGTTTGGGGTATACACTCTTGTGGCAGGAGATGATAGCCTACACCCTTCTAAGCTGGGAATTGCTGGTGAATGCTTATTGTGCCTGTTATTCTGAATGTCTTTGTTCTGGTTTAAACACTTGGGTTCCAGACCAGTTATTTCACACTAAGAAGGTTTGTGGTCTACACTCTTGTGGGAGTATTGTACTAAATTCCTGCTTTATTTAAACTGTTTTTTTTATGTTGTGATTGCAATGTTCTGCAGTTTGAATTAATAGTACTTCTGCATTTTATAGCATAGGCTAGAT
The DNA here is from genome assembly GCF_019279795.1 of Protopterus annectens. Taxonomy (NCBI): domain Eukaryota; kingdom Metazoa; phylum Chordata; order Ceratodontiformes; family Protopteridae; genus Protopterus; species Protopterus annectens. The sequence goes on from NC_056726.1 coordinate 1,418,673,383, forward strand.
TCAGGCTTGCTGAATCTAGACTGTTTGGTATCATTTGAGCATCGCAGCATATCCCATGGCATAACCAGCCATCTTACATTAGGCAGGCCCCCCCTGCCCTCTTGTGGCATAGGTGTGCAGTCAAGGACACATCTGAATTGGGGATTACTGGAATAAAGCTGAGTCTTGGGGATTCCCTTTGTTTAATCTTTTAACTTTTGTTGACTTTGGTCTGTTGAGGCAGTGTAGCAATTTGCTCATGTACACCAACAACCCTTTACTAATAACTCACTCTAGTACAGAGTTTGAGAAATGTATCTAAACTTGGAATCTTGAATTCATGTTCTCTTGCACTCAAAATAGTTACACGAAAGAGGTTGTCAACCTACCCACCACTACACATGCACATAGTACCACTACTAATACATAGTACGCATCCAATACAAAAATCAACATACGTGGAAGTTCTCTCAAAAAACCTACCAAGATGCCAGAGACTTTCAAAACACAAGAATGCTATAACTAACACAGTTCCCACAGCAGCCATGACACATAGCAACACCAGTGTATCACCTACCAAGCCCATCAGGCGTCACACTCAAAAAAACAAATTTTATAATCATTGGAGAGTCAACATTGGAGAGACACACAGATGCCCACTCACTGGACTGAACAAGGGGAACGTCATAGTCAGCTGTCTGTCCAGTGCCAGGATTTGTCAGATCACCATGCACTCAGGTCTCTCAGTAACAAGGTCCATTATGACTCTGTCATCGTTCATGTTGGAGCGAACGACCAGAGAGATATGAGTATGTGTCCCAGGCAGGTATGTCCCTAGCCTTGAGTAGTATACTGTCCTCACCTAGAATGATGCCACAGTATAAACAAAAAATGATTGATTTCAGTAACTGGTTTAGTTTTTGGTGTCATTCAAAGGGGATCCGGTTTCTGTCAGCCTAGGAAGCCATGGTTGATCAACCTCACTGCTTTCCTAGAGACGGTTTGCACCTGGCACCTTTAGGCTTTCAGCTGCTGGCAAAGGCTCTTGCCTCCACCATAGTGCCTTTTTTAGGCAAGGTCTCAAAAACAAACTTATCAATGTGAAATCTACCAAGCAAAGCAAAATAGGGGTCATGCTGCTAAATGCTAGGAACTTAAACCAAAAACTGCACACCCTGGAAGCACTTCTGTCACTGGAAGATGAAGATGTCTGTGCAGTCACAGAAGCCTGGTTCAAGGCCTAAGACAGTACCCCAGCCTTGCAAGGCTACACTGCCTTCCATTCCTTCAGACCACAAAATCAACATGTGATAATGAAAGGATGTGGTGTTTCTATCTATATTAGAGATAAATTCACCTCCCATCTAGTTAGACTGGACAACTCCATGAAGTTACTCCAAGTTCAGGTTATGGTGGGTAAGACTCCCATTCAAGCCATAGCCAGTTAGGGATCCCCCTCCATGGGCCATGATGTGGACAAAGCCTATTTGACCAAACTGGTGACAATCCAAATGTTACCCAAACACTCTGGTTACGGGGGATTTCAATTATCCTACCATCAACTGGGAAACATACTCTAGCCTGAACCCACCAGTGCAAAAGTTCCTTGACTTTGTTATCCCAAATGCCCAAGAACAAATTGTTCATACCTAGACAAGAGGAACAAACATACTAGATCTGCTCCTCACTAACATGTCAAACAGATGTACTACCGCAACTATCAGATCCTCATTAGTTAAATCTAACCACAAATCAGTCACTTTTGAGCTGATACTAGTAGCAGAACTCACAAAGGGTGAAATCACTCTAAAGAACTTCACCAAGGCAAGCTGTGTTTTCCTAGGTGAAGGTTTAAATGCATTCCAAACCCTTCCCAGCTGAAAGTGGTAACTATACTGAAGCTTACACTAAAGCCTCATACAATCACTTGCATAAGTGTATAGACTCGGCTGTACCAGAAAGAATCAAAGCCAGAGGCCAACATAAAAACAATGGTATGGTGGATATCCAGCATCAACAAACTTTACAATAAAAGTAGAAAATTGCTGCCCATGGAAACAATGGCAAGAGCCCAACAATGGAAAAGCACCCTCCTCAGCCTCAACAGGCAAATAAGACAACTTGTCAAATCCTCTAACAACCTCTTTCAAAAAAATTAGCTAGCACAGCCAAGGATAACCCCTTTTTCAGCTATATACATAGCCTAAAAAGTAGGACCCAAGCATGTGTAGAACTAGTGACCAACAGTATTACACACACTGACCCCATAGAAATATCAAACCTGCTAGTGGATAGGTTTGGCAAAAACTTGACCCCCTATCCCCTCCAAATCTATAATAAACCTTGTCTCAATCTCTCCCCACCCTCAATATCTGAAGAACAGGTCATCAAAGCCTTGTCCAAGGCAAAAAACACAGCCTCTATGCGATCAGACGGCATCCCAGGCTGTCTTCTAAACAGGCTAAAACATGAATTAGCATCGCTATCAAGCACCCTTTTTAATCGTAGTCTAACCACAGGGTTTATTCCTGCAAAATGGAGAGCAGCAACAGTTATTCTTCTACACAAAGGTGGCCTAGCAATAGACCTGAGGAATTACAGACCCATAAGCCTGATGATCAGTCTCATCTGTAAGGCCATAGAATGTTTCATTATGGATCTCATAAATAAAGACATAGGTAACCTCCTAACCCTTCATCCTACCCAATTCGGCTTCATCAAGGGCAGATCCTGCCTGTTAAATCTTGTGGATTTTTTTGAAAATGTAACCAGGGCCGTTGGTGAGGGCAAATCTGTGCACACAGCATACTTTGACTTGGCAAATGTTTTTCACACAATCCCACACTCAGGCATTACCAATAAACTTAGCAAACTGAATGTAAAACTCTTCATTACCAGATGGGTTGCTAACTGGCTCACAAACTGGACACACACTATCAAAGAGGGTGATGCCACATCACACAGAAGACCTGTTACCAGGAGGGTTGCCACAGGGGTCACTGCTGGAATCCCTACTGTTTGGTATATACTTCTCAGAAGTTCAGGTCAAAACTAAGTCATTGTGGTTGATGAAGTTTGCAGATGACTGCCAACTGGGTGCAATTATTGAATCCCCAAATGATGTCAGTATACTCCAGGAAGGTCTTACACAGACCAGCGACTGGTGTCTTAGTCACGGTCTCAAACTGGATGCTAAGAAATGCATCATCATTGTCTTCAGCACAAACAATGTCCCTTCACACTATCAAATCCAACAACAATACTCTAAGTACCTACAAAGTGTTAAGGGACTTGGGTTCACAAGTTGACCGTGACCTTAACTATGACCACCATGTTTCTACTGTAGTAAGGAAGGCTTTCTACATAGCACACTTGATTAGTAAAGGCATCACCTCATGAGCAAAAGAGGTTATAACCTCTCTACACTTGGCACTAATCAAGCCCATAATTGAGTATAATCCCCTGTATGGCATGTACCGTACATTGCACCTGCAGCAATTGGAGAAACCTCAGAGGTTTCTAACAAAGATCAAGGGACTCTAGCATGTGCCATACACAGACAGACTAAAATCCCTGTCACTTTGGTCTGTATCATATAGACATTGTAGGGGAGACTTATCCATAACTTACAGAGCAATCTCAGTCCTAAGCCTAATGAACTGCTCCATATCTGTAAATCTATTGGGACTAGGGCCACCAATTCCAGGGACCTAAATGTGGCCTGCAACATAAATAGGACATGATGGAGGAACAGATTTATCTCCTAACAACTGCCACATCTTTGGAATAGGCTACCTATTCATTTGAAACAGAGCAACTCTATGACACTGTTCAAAAGGAAACTGGATGAGTGGATGGAGCACAGTAAATTCTTACTAGGAATAGCACCCACAACCCTCCTGGACATAGGCAGTCACTACAAAATGCAATCATGGGTATCAACTAACATTTCTATGGCATTACAATGGGATGAAATGGCTAGGTTTAAAATAATCTCTGGGTCGATAGCCTAGTAATCTCCTATGGTCCTGTGATCCTAATATCATTTAACTTCACTTGTATTTCAGCATCTTGTTTGGGCAGGTTTGCACTCAGTTTACTGGAGCTGCTCAGAGGTTGCACTGCTCCCCTGTGAACAACTCAGTTGTGCATTGTGAAGCACTGACACGGTTTTCTACCCCTAGCTCTCCATAGAATATCCACTTTTTGTTAGTCTTACAGCAAAACCTGGCCTATCTAGCCCACTCCCCACTAATTACTACAGTATAGACCTTCCATAGTAGATGGGCACTTTCCCACCATTTCTCCAGGCAACCTTATTGACATGGGCATCCTGAGGCAATGTAGTAATTGCCTCATGTATACTTTGCCTCATGTATACTGACAACCAATTACTTTTAAAATAAACAAATGCGACATGTGAAAGCTGTATCTATACTGTGAATTTGGAATCAGTTCTCTTACTTAACAACAAACCAGATATCAAACAGGTTGTCAGCATACACACTTCACCTGTTGCACATAACAAGCTCACAACACATAAGCCCACATAAAAAGAGTTACGCACTAGAAGCCTACCTAATGATCAGGGACCTCCTAAACACTCACCTACTGCGCACACTGCAGACCCAAAAGAATCCACTACACATAATAATACACACAACAGTGTCTCAGCTAATAAGCCACTAAGGCAAAACACCTAGAAACCAAATGACTTGGTCATAGGCGACTCCATAGTGAGACACACAGATGTCCCCATCACCACTATGGACAAGGAGAAGGTCATGGTCAGCTGCCTGTCAGGTGTCAGGACATGCCAGATTATCCACACACTCAGGTCTCTCAACAAGTACCGTTATGACTGTCAAAATTCATGTTGGAGTGAATTACTTCAGACGTATGACTGACCTCTCAGATTATGTGTCCCAGGCAAGTATGTCCATAGTCCTAAACAGCAGCTTACCTTCACCCAAGATGATGCCTCATTATAAACAAAAAATGAGTGACTTCAACAATTTTCTTAGCTTCTGGTGTCAATCCAGGGGGAACCAGTATCTGTCAGCCTGGGAAGATATGGTTGACAGATCAGTGTTTTGCCAGAAATTGTCTTCACTTGTCACATCTTGGATTTTGCTTACTGGCAAAGGTACTTGCTTCCCCCATAGTGCCTTTTTCAGGCAAAGTCATAACAACAAAATTCCCAATGTAAAAATAAAATCCACTAGAGACAAACTCAAGGTTATGCTGCTTAATACAAGGAGTCTAAATCATAAACTACACTCACTGGAAGTGCTCCTTACCTTGGAAGATGCTGATGTCGGTGCAGTCACAGAGACATGGTTCAAGCCTGCAGACAGCCGCCTGGTCATACAAGGCTACAATGCCTTTCACATGTTCAGACCTCAAAACAAGCATAAAAGAACTAAAGGTGAAGGTGTATCCATCTTTATTAAAGACAAATACACCTCAAGACTGGTCAAACAGTATGAATCCCTACAGCTTCTCCAAGTCCTACTAACTGTAGGTAAACACCCCTTCCATATCATTGTTAGCTATAGGTCTCCCACGATGAATCACGAGATCCACTCTGTCTACTTTGACCTATTTGAGTCACTCACTATACAGCCAAACACAGTGATCATGGGTAATTTCAACTATTCTTCCATCGACAGGGAGTCATATATGAACACAAACATGCTCACCCTAAGTTTCCCTGACATTGTTAAGAGAAATGCCCTAGAGCAGATAGTTTGCTCCCCCACAAGGTGTGCTTGCCAGACTTAGTACTCACCAACATAGGGTGTCTCTGTACTACCCCCTTGTGTGTTGCCCTCCCTGGTAAGGCCTGATCATAATTCAGTCTTGTTCAAATTAATGATCATACATGAACCCCCCCCCCCCCCCAAAAGCAAAAAGGATGAAAAATTTCTCCAAAGCAAACTTTAACCTCCTAAAAGATGCCATAAATGGGTGAAAATCCCATAGTACTACTGTCAACAATGACTGCTATACAGATGTGTACACAAATTCCCTCTATAACCACTTATACCAATGTATAGACTCGGCTGTACCTGAATGAATCAAAACAAGGTCCTCACAAAAACACAAACCACCCTGGTGGCTGGTGTTTTTGTGAGGACCTTGCTTTGATTGATTCAAAATATGGTCTCACAAAAACAAAAGCCACCCTGGTGGGCACCAAGCATAAATAGGTCATACAACAAGTGGAAGAAACTAATTTCTAAGAACAAGAGGGAACTAACTCAGCAGATGAAGGACACTCTCTACAGCTCGAATAAGAAAAAAGATACTTGAAAAGTCCTCTAAAGCCAATTATGAAGCTAAACTAGCATCTTTAGCTAAGGATAATCACAAGGTAATTTTTAGCTACACGAGATATCTAAAAGGGAAGGCCCAGTTTGTGCCAAACTTGTAGTGGACAGTATCACTTGTACTGACCTTGAGGATATCGCTAACCTGCTAGCAGACAGATTTGTGGCAAACTTCAACCCCCTGTCACCACCAGATATACCCCAAAGCATACCTGTCACCAGTCCTCTACCTATTATCTCAAAAGAGCAGATCATACCCACACTCTCCATGGCCAAGGACACTGCCTCTATGGGACCATATAACATCCCATTCAGCCTACTAAAGGGTCTAAAACAGGACCTAGCAGAATAACTTGGCACTCTCTTCAACTACAGTATAAGTACTGACTTTGTCCCAGCAGAGTGGAAAACAGCAACAGTAATTCCCTTGCACAAAGGGGGTCCATCAACTGACACTGGGAACTATAGACGCATATGCCTAACCAGCCTTATCTGCAAGGCCATGGAGAGACTCATCATATACCTTATCAACAAAGAAATAAGTGAACTTCAAACTCTTGACCTGACCCAATTTGGCTTTGTTAAGGGCATATCATGCTTATTAAACCTGGTGGACTTCTTTGGGAATGTCACCAAAGCTCTAGGTGAAGGCAAACACTGCATACAACCTATCTTGACTTAACCAAGGCATTTGACTTAATTCCCCACTCATACATCATTGAGAATCTGATCCAGCTGGAAATGAACCCATATGTCACTAGATGGGTGCACAGCTGACTGACCAACAGAACAAATACAGTCAAAGCTGGGGATTCCACCTCTAGCAGCAGACCAGTTACCACTGGTGTACAACAAAGATCTGTGCTGGCCCCCCCCACTGTTTGGAATCTATTTCTCAGAAGTTGAAGCAAAAAACAGATGGCCTGTGGCTTACCAAGTTTGCTGATGATTGTAAACTGGGTGCAGTCACTGAGTTGCCCAACAATGTTGACATACTACAAAAAGAGCTTACACAGACAAATGATTGGTGCCGAAGCCATGGACTTAAACATCCCTGCAAATTACAAAATTAACAGTACCCCATCTTAGCTCAAACCGTGTAGTGAGAGATTTTGGAACACAGGTTGATAGCAACCTTAACTTCGATCACCATGTATCCAGAGTGGTAAGGAAGGCCTAGATGTTGCACATCTCATAAGTAAGGGCATCGCATCCAGAGCTAAGGATGTTATAACTCCCCTGTACTCATCCCTCATCAGACCACTAATAGAGTACAACACTCCCTTCTGTATGTATCTGACCAGACACCTGCAGCAGCACAAAGTAAATTCAAGGCCTTCAACAAATGACCTCCATGTACAGATTGATGGCCCTGTCACTGTACTCTGTATCATATAGGCTGATGAGAGGCACCTGTTGCCTAGCGTACAGATCAGCCTTGGACCCTGCCCTAATAGAAATGCTGCACATCCACAAGTCACATGTGACAAATTCACTCGCTCTAGGGATCTTAACCTAGCTTGCAACATTAACAAAACATGCTGGAGAAACAGATATGCCTCCCAGAGATTGCCACTCCTCTCATACAAACTCCTAATTCAAGTAAAACAGAGCTCCTCAATTACTCTATTTAAGTGTAAATTAGGCAACTGTATGGGAGACCGTAAATTTCCCCTGGGGTTTGTCACCTATGTCCCTATTGGGTAAGGCCAGTTGGTGCTGGTAATAGACTTGTACTGAAAATATAGGTCATACAACTTGGTCAAAAAGGGAACAAGGGTATAACATGGCTAGGCTTACAAAGGCCCTAGATCCAATAGCCTAGTAAACTTCTATGAACCTATGAACCTAAAGTGACCTCTGTCTTGACTCCAGGTCAGTGTCTGATCATGCCTTGGTGGGATGAATGCATATGCAATAATCTGATATAGCCGATGACATCAGCATTGTCTGTTGAACATATGGCAAAAAAGTATCCCACATGCTGGTGTAAAATGCACTCTGTAATGTCAAGTAACAGCTCAGCCTCACACACACACACACACACACACACACACATACACACACACACACACACACACACACACACACACACACACACACACACACACACACACACACACACACACACACACACAGTTGACTGCATGAGAATAGAACCCCCTACCTAAGTACACAAGCTACAAAACATGGTAATTTATGCAAGCAGCATGGCACAAGTCTGACTTTTACATGGCTACAGGTCAACTTATAATGGATGACATCAGCAGTGCATGGTGGAGAGAAAAAGATAGGAAGCCTGTCTGAAATGGATGTGTAGGCAGGTGCAAGTATCAAAATACTGTCAATGTATAGGATTGAGGCAGTAACTGCAGGGTATACACTTAGTCTTCTGGCTGTACAGACATACACGCATACACAGTTCACTACAGTGAGAACAGAACCCCTACCTATCTAAGTACACAGACTACAGAACTCAATACTTTATGCAAGTGCCACAGCACAAGTCTGACTTTTACATGGCTGCAGATCAACTTATACTGGATGAAATCAGCAGGCCATGTGGGAGATAAGAGTTGGGAGGCCCACCTCTAATGGATGTGTAGGTTTGTGCAAGTATCAAAATACTAGCAAGTCATGCCATCAGAGAAGTAACTGTGGGATAGCAAGTCTATTATGCTGAGTAGACAGTAGAGGCCTTCCTGAAATGGATGTGTAGGCAGCTGCAAGTATTAAATTGCTGTCAATTCATGGAATTGGGGCAGTAACTGCAGGATACACACTTTCTCTTCTGGGTAGACACACCCCCACCCCCACACATACACACACACACACACACGCACACGCACACGCACACACACACACACACACACACACACACACACACACACACACACACACACACACACACACACACACACACAGAGCACAGTTGACTGCAGTGAGAAGAGAACCTCTATCTAAGTACACAGACTCACTACTTTATGCAAGCACCATGGCACAAGTCTGACTTTTATATGGCTGAAGGTGAACTTATAGTACACGAAATCAGCACATTATGTAAGGGACAACAGGTTAGGAGGCCTTCATAGGCACATAGATTCATAGGTTCATAAGTATCCTTAGTGAGCGTAATTGGATGTTTGAGTTTAGAAGAGCAAGGTTGTCAGTACCACCAAATGGCTCTGTCCATGAAAGAGCAAACAACATTATACATTATACCTTGTAGTGTGATTGATATATGTGTGTAAAAAATACTGAGACCCCAGAGTTGTACTGCTTGGGAGGGGGCAGCACATGTATGCATTGTGAATATATAAAGTATACTTAGACTATACCCTCAATTTGCAATGTTTCCATGTGTACTTTTATGGCATATAAAGGGAATGAACAATAAGCACCAATAAAAAATAATAATAAAAAAAAATCATGATATATACAGTTCCGTAGCACCGTGATCAGCAGATTTGTGCTATAGTTAACAAAGTGTACACACATGTGAATTACACCTGTTTGCGTGTAGGTAAGCGATGTGCAAACAAGAGCCACATTGCAAAAGTCTGCAAAGCAGAATGCAACTGCATGTATAGGCAGTTGTCTGTGTGTTTTTTGGAAAAGTTAAAGACAGGCCGGTCCAGATAGTAGGAACACATGTACAGGACTATAGTACACAGTATACTTGCAGTAGCATACATTCGGTCATACATTTAATAATAATACATAGATTACTGGATCAGTAAAAGTAATAATATATGGAATATGCTGTACTTGAACCCAGGGCCTTGTGTATGGCAATCCTACAATTACACCTGTTGCCACAAGAGTGTTGAGGAAACAGATGTTAATATTGCACTTCATTGCTGTACACTGCAATGTCACAGCAGTGAAACAAAGGTTGCACACTCTGTACTAGAACACAGTACCATCTGTACTCCAGGCCTGATTTTCATGAGGCCAAGGGCATTAATTGTATGTATCTAGTGTCTATTTGTGGCTGTCTGCTTCCTAGGTGGTCTGCTGTACTTCACGCAAACCAGATAAATATAGCCATTCCCTGCTTCCACTGTTTGCGCTATGTGGCACATGATGCAAAAAATGCAGTTAAAAATGAGAACAATAAGTAAAAAAAAAAATCATAGGAATGGACACATATAAGTAAAATAAGTGTCTGCGGTCACATGTTAAGAACTTTCTGTACAAATCCAATACTATTTACTTCATTACTGCACCAAGTTAAGAAATACAAGGATATGCCATAATATTATTAAAGAATACATTCTAAGTTCAAGAATACCTTGCAAATGCAGCAGTTGACATAATTTTATTTCAGGTCTAGAATTTCCTTGTCTCTACTCCCATGGTATGGAAGTATGCAGGTAAAAACAGAATGTAATCTATATAGATGCTTTACAACTTGTTAAATAGATCCACCAAACTGCAAATCACCTGCTTATGCTATAATTAGCACATATTATTTATTTTTTATTTATTTTATTTTATATTTGTTGACCGGGTTTGTCCGACTGGGCTACAAATGCCCATTTTCAGCAGAGGCCCAAGGAGAAAAGCTCCAACAGAAAATAGAAAATGTACATATTAAATACATATAGAAATAAATTCATCAGTACCACAGATTACTGCATTACACTGACACACATTACATGCATCAGTACCACACATTATTGCATTACAATGTCATACATTACACCGTGGCAAGTGAAATACATAGAAATACATTCATCAGAAGGCTACATTCATAATTACATGTTATATACATAATAGTGCAGTAGTTACATAGCTGAAATATTTTACTAGTTATATTTGTACAGTGATCTACCAAGAGGAGAATATAAAGTAGTAAGTTTGTTTATTGAAGGGAAGGAAGAGAGAAGAGAGAAGAGAAGTGGAAGGTTATAGGGGAGTTTTACAGGGGATATTTATATTGGCAAGTCCATTTTTCATGAATATATTTTTTGTAGCGGTTTTGAATTGATTGGGATGTTCAAGGGATCTTATATCTAGTGGTAGGCTATTCCAGGCATTGGAAGAGTTAAAGCTATAGACTATGTGATCCATTTTGGTCCTTGGTTTGTAGACTTTTAGTAGGCCTTGTTCAGAACTGCGGAGTAATCTAGTGGGTAGGTAATGAGAGATTAGATAGTTGGACAGAAAGAGGGTTTGTAGAGAATGGAATAAATAATCTGAAACTGATTATACTGAAGCAGGTTAGGTGATTCTAGCCAATTTAGTTCTGTTAGTGAGAGACAGTGATGGGATTTGTAAGAATTTTGGGCAGCAAATCTGGCAATCCTGTTATAAGTTGTTTCTAATTTGTTTAGTAATCCAATGTTGAGGCCGGTGAGAATTTGGGAGCTATAAAGTAAAGTGGGTAAGAGGTAGGCATTTGAAAGGGTTAGTTTTGTTGTTTTGGTAAGATATTTTCTGTTTCTATAGAGGAGACCTAGCTTGAGATGTGTATTTCGGATACAGTTATTGACATGTAAATCAAAGGTTAGTCTGTCATCAATAGTAACACCTAAGAGTTTTGTACTGGTGTTCACCTGTATTTGAGTATTATTTTGTGACAGTATGGAGAAGGAAGACTTTATGTGGTTAAGGTTTTTAGGGAGAAAGAGTAGTCATTTGGTTTTCTTTGGATTAAGGATAAGTTGGTTTTCAGATAGCCTGTTTTCTACACAGTTAAAAGAGGACTGTGTGATTTAAGTTGAGTTGGTGATTCAGCAATAGTGATAAGTGTAGAATCATCTGTGTATTGTATCAGTGATGATCCAGGACAGGAAGAGTAGAGAAGTTTGGTAAATATGTTAAAAAGAAGGGGCCCAAGGTTGGAGCCTTGTGGAACACCCATTTTAACAGGAAGAAGAGGGGAGAAAGCTGAGAGCCATTTGACTGATTTGAGTCTATCAGAGAGATAGCTGTTAAACCAAGATATGGTGGATGGAGAGAAGTGTAAGTTTGCTAGTTTAAGGAGAAGAAGTTTATGAGAGACTGTATCAAAGGCTTTAGAGAGGTCAATGAAGAGACAAGAAATAAGTTTGTTACTGTCTCTAGCTAGTGATACAGAGTTTAAGAAAGACAGGAGAGCTGTTGTGGTGCTGTGCATGGGATGAAAGCCATGTTGGGTAGGTGTGAGTAGATTGTCTTGCAGAAGGTAATGTAAGACTTGATTGTGTATACATTTTACCAGAATTTTGGAGAGTGGTGACAGTATGGCTATGGGTCTAAAAATAGTTATATCTGTGGAATTTTCTCCTTTGTGTATTGGAAGGGTGTAAAATTGCTTCCAGATGGAAGGGACTGTGGATTCCATAATAGAGTGGTTTATTAGAATAGAAACTGGGAAAGCAAGAACATCAGAAGCAACCTGAAGGAATGCAGAGGGAATGTTGTGTACGGATGTGGAGCAAGGTTTTAATTTAGATAGTAGAGTTTTAATATAGTTAGTGGAGACAGGTTTGAGGGAGAAGGTAGTTACTACCGAGGGAAGAGTTTGAGCTATTAGGTCTATTACTGTTGGTGGGATGGTTTGTGTCTTGATTTAGTAATTTGGATATTGAGTCTATAAAGTAGTTGTTAAATATGGAGGCAGTTTCCTCATGCATTTTGTCAGGATGAGGGTTAGGGGAGGCTTGCATACCTGGGTGTAGTATTTGATTTACAGGGTGCCAGAACATTTTAGAGTTGGATTTAAAGGCAGAAGACTGATTATTATAGAAGTTTTTCTTATCTTTATTTATGTGACTTTTGGCAAGATTTCTAAGTTCTTTATATTTCTGGAGGTCTGGCTGATGTTTAGTTTTAGTCCAAAATTTTCATACTCTGTGTTTATTTTTTAATTGTGCACGTGTGTTTACGGTCAGCCATGGGGCTATGTTAGACTTTATGCGGACTGTTCTAAGGGGTGCCACAGAATTTAAAATACTAAGGAAACTGGAGTTAAAAAAGTGGATGGCTTCATCCAAAGGGAGTAGTTTTAAGGGATTCCAGTTCACTTTTGATAGTAAAGATTTGAAAGTTTCAGGATTAAAGTTTGTTAGTTGTCAGTGTTTGATAAACCTTTGAGGTTTAGCTTGATGGGATGTGTATCTTAGTAGTTTTACTGGACAATGATCACTTAGGGAATTTGGTAGCATTTCAGGGTTATGATATTTGGAAGGGTAAGAGACAACAATCCAGTCAAGGAGAGATGAGGATGTATGAGAGTTATTGAAATAAGTGGAATCAGAGATGAGTTGAGTAAAGCCATAGAGATTAAGGTGTTGTGAGGAGTTTTGAGAGGAGAGAGATAGCCAGTTAATGTTGACATCCCCAAGAATGATAGTTTAATTTGGGATGTGTTGGGAGATATGAGCAAGCATATTTTCCAGTAGGGGGATATTATCACCTGGTGGAATGTAAATTGCTACAATGGTGATAGTGGAATGGCTATTAATATTTAGGTTTACAGATAGAATTTCAGTTGGGGAGAAGGCTTGGGATGTAAAAGTAGAGTTAGAAATGGTAAGGTGGTTAGAGTGTAGGATGGCAATGCCTCCACCTTTCCTTTTTGGTCAATCTAGATGGTGTATACTATAGTTAGAGGGCAAGATCTCTATGTCTTGGTGTTAACATTTCAAACTGGTTTCAGTCAGAACAAGGATATCAGGAGTATGGTGGAAAATCCAAGCATGTAGTTCACTTACTTTGTTCAGAATACTCATAGTGTTTATTGAATAGAAGGAAAGATGTTTGTTTGGGAGATTATTAACTTTGGGGTTAGGAGGGCTAGCGGTGGAGTGTGTTCAACCAGGGTTGGGATGAACGTCTCCAGCTAAGAGAATGTTTTTGTGGAAGTAGATGAGTTTGAGCATATTAGCAGTGAGGGTGTAGTAGTATGAAATACATGAAAGACATATGAAAAACATCTACTACTTTACTGAATATATCAACTCTGTTAGTGGTCATTAGTGTGAGATGTGCACCTATTCATCGCTGTGCACACTGATACTGAAATAAGGTAAACGCAGGCGATCTTATTATTACTTTTATCTGTCCCTTTAATATCATGCAAACATGCAGCTGAAAAAGTGAAGGAAAGGTTGCAGACCCTGTACCAAAATCCAGGGCCTTTTATAATCTATCTCTACACAAACACATGCTGCCACAGGAATAGTTATGTGACAAGCTCCGAGAAACCTGCCATTCATTCCTCCATTTCTTGTGGTTGTACTAAGCACCACATCATGCAAACAAGGATAAAAATTAAAAAATAAATTAGAACTTAAAGCGGGCAGAGATGACATTTTAACAAACAATAGAGGATGAAACAGAACTTGTGAATTGTGCCTTGCTTACATGCACTTTTATCCTTCACGGACCTACATGTATACATCTTTAAGTGTAACCTGACACATGCCTCTGATGTCATCATTCAATGTTGCCATGCATTCAACATGAACACTGTGGGAGTGCCTACACAAAGTGAACATTCTTGCACTGTTACAATATTTTGGGATTCAGCTTTGACCTCATTTGCATTTTAACTATTCTGACAGTCCTGAATCTACACAGTTGGTTACCATGTAGGCAGGGAAACTGAAGGGGAGCCCAATGTTGTATACTCAAGGCAGGGTATTCCTGCAGTATATAGCTGCATAGAAGAATGCAGGCTTTGAATAGTATGTTTTATGGGTTTTACACTTTTAGCTGTGTACATCAGTTATGACTGCATTGTTCATTGGGAGTGGAGGTGAGAAGCTGCATTTATGCCATAGCACTTAAAAAGGCATTGTTGCAATTGTTAATCTAATTTTCTATGATCCATCATGTCTGATAATGTCATAATGTGTGTGGGGTTATATGTTGCAGTTGTACAAATCTACAGACTTTTAGTTGCTCTTGTTGCTGTGTAGACTTCTTTTAATGGCTGTATTCAGAAAACTTTCGAATACATGGTCAACACTAGCATGAAACCTACATGCTTGTTGAATTGGTCTACCATGTTGATTTGCTTCATTAGCATACAATTCAGCTGCTTATGCTGTAATTTACATGGCATGGAAGTTTTCATGTTTGCATGTGAGTGTGCGCCGCTAGGTGGAGTTTACTGAATTTAAAGCTCTTCTCGCCCACGGTCAAAAATGATCATGTAGACTTTACTGAATCCTTCTATAAAAACTCTCTCATCAAACTAAATAGTAAATTAAGAGAAATAATTAGGTCAAACAAAGCCAACTTTGAGTTTAACAGCTTTCCATGTGAAAGATAACCATAAGGCCTTCCTCAGCTATGTCAGAAACCTCAAGAGCAGCATGCAGCAAAGTGCTGAACTAGTGGTTAATGGTGCCACATTCACCAAGCCTGGTGATATACCACATCTCTTAATGGACAAATTTCATTCAAACTTTAACCCCAACCATCTCCCAATAAATGCCCTCAAACATAACCCCATCCAACTACAAGTAGAGAGCATGGACTGGCTAAACTTCATAAAGCCAAGAACACAGCCTCAGTGGATCCCTATAACATCCAGGGATTTCTCCTGAATAGTCTGAAATTTGACTTATTATAACCCTTGGAGTGAATATTTAACTATAGTCATAAAGCAGGTTTTGTGCCGTGATAATGAAGGACTTTGATGGTCATAGCCCTTCACAAGGAAGGATCTTTAACAGATGATGGATACTACAGACCCACTAGACTTTTGCATGCTGGATATCTGGATGGCTCTTGGATATGCCTCAAGAGGTTAGAATCAGTGAGGCCAGCTCTGCAAAAAGGCCAGTCACAAGTGCAGTCCTTGCAAAAAAAAAAAAAAAAAAATACAGAGAGTAAATACAATGTCCTTTGCTGATCACCTTAAAGCCCTGTCTCTTCCTTGGTGTCATACAGACTTCTGAGAGGTGATCTGTGCCTGGCATTAAATAAGATCCCTGGGCCCTGTTTTGAAGAATCTATTGCACACCCACAAAACAAACAGCATCAGAACTATTAGATTAAAAGACTAAATTTTGCCTGTGACATAAACAGAACATGTCGGAAAGATAGATATGTTTCTCACAGAATTCCCTGAATTGACTACCTCTGTCCATCAGAGACATAAGTGCCAGACCAGGGTGGAATTTTTGGAATAGGGTCCCTATCAATGTGAAGTAGAGCTCCTACCTAACCATATTTAAATGCAACTTAGATGATTGGATGGGTAATCACGAATTCACCCCTATATAAGTCAAATTTGTGGGTCACATTTGGGTTGCATGGCTAGGCTTATAAGGGCAGTAGTGGTTTAAGTTAACTAATTGTTTTGTTTAAAATGTTGAATGTGTTTAAATGAGCTGAACTCAGTGACCCATGCAGGTTTAAGTGAAAAGCTGCATGGTTACATAATGTAAAGAAACATGCATCAACACCTCTATTAGTGACCATACACTTGAAAGTTATGCCCTTATCACAATTTCTGGCAATTTATGTTCATTGTATTTGAGATGTTTTAAAATCCAAATTTTATGGCTAAATGTATTGTGGGGAGAGTGTGAAGCAGTTCACTGATTTATAAATTAATTTTGTGGATAATTGTGGAACTTAGCGCAAAGGATAATAGCTCTGACCTGATAATGAGCTTCCTTCTGTGCCCAGGGTACAGAGTTTGATTCTTTCTCTGTTTGCTGACTCTGAGAGTAGGAACAAACTACTTTTACCAGATAGAGCTACTGGGTTCATAGGTTCATAGGTTCATAGGTAGGTACTAGGCTATCGGCCCTATGGTCTATACAAGCCCAGCCAAAAAGATACCCTGGCTTTTGCCACCCAAGAAAATTATTTTCCTGTGCCACTGTTGAGCAGAGTCACAGAAGTGATCCCCGGGATGAATTTCCTATTTCTCATCCAATCATCAAGATTTTTCTTGAAGAGTGCTAATGAGGAGCTTTGTTTGATATAGATAGGTAGTTTGTTCCAGAGTATGGGAAGTCTCTGGGACAGGAATCTATCCCTCCAGCATGTTCTGTTTATTGTGGTGACAAGGTTTAGGTCCTTAGAGTGTGTAGCTCGGAGGGATTGGGATTTCTTTAAGTGGAGCATGTCCAACAGCTTTGGGTTTGACATAGCTTTGTATGTTAGGCAGAGATCACCTCTGAGTAGGCTATATGAAACAGAGTAAAGCTGGAGTTTTTTGAGACGGTCTGCGTAGGGCATCTGTTTGAGGCCAGTAATCCTCTTTGTGAGGTATTTCTACGGCCTTTCCAGTTGTTGCAGATGTCTTGTGAGGTACATACCAAAAGGGGTGTTATACTCTATAATGGGTCTAATGAGTGATGAGTAGAGGGGAACAATGACCTCTTTTTTTCTGGATGAGAAACCTTTTGTGATGAGGTGTGCAACGTAGAAGGATTTCCTGACTACTTTGGTGATGTGATTATCAAAGGAGAGACTAATGTCCACCTATGTCCCAAGGTCTCTTATCACACTTTCAGTGTTAAGTATACTACTGCCTATGTTGTAGTTCATGGGTATAGAGTTTTTACCAAAGTGGATGACAATGCACTTTTTGGAATTGAGCTTGAGGCCATGGCTTTGACACCAGGAACCTGTCTCGGTGAGTTCCTTTTGTAGGATATCCACATCGTTAGGAGTTTCGATTATGGCTCCTAGTTTGCAGCCATCTGCAAAGTTCGTTAGCCAAAGACCCTCTGTGTTAGCCTGTACTTCAGAGAAGTAGATACCAAACAGGAGAGGACCTAGGTCTGAACCCTGTGGTACTCCACTTGTCACTGGTCTGAAGTCAGATTTGGAGTCTGCTACTTTCACAGTGTGGGATCTGTCAGTGAGCCAGTTGGCAACTCATCTTGTGACATAGGGATTTATACCTAGTTTAGTGAGTTTATCTATAATTCCAGAGTGGGGGATGGTGTCGAAAGCCTTGGCAAGATCTAGATAGGCTGTGTGAACCACCTTATCCACGTCTACGGCTTTGATGACTGCTTCAAAGAAGTCTATCAGGTTTAGGAGACATGATCTGCCTTTTACAAACCCGAACTGGGTGGGGTCCAGAGTTTGGAGATTACCAATGTCTTTGTTTATAAGTTCCATGCTGCAACAAAACATGCTGGAGGGATAGGTTCCTAACCCAGAGACTCCCCAGACTCTGGAATAGATTGCCCATACATGTGAAGCAGAGTGCCTCTTTGGCCCTCTTCAAAAGGAACCTTGAGGATTGGATGGGAGAAAGGAAATTCACCCGAGTATCACGTCATTCGCCCTGCTAGACAGGGGTCCAGGAAATTAAATAGTGTGGGAAGAAATAGCCACGGAATTGTTATGGCTAGGCTTGTATAGGCCTTAGGGCTGATAGCCTAGTACCAACCTATGAACCTATGATGATACATATGTTCCATGGCCTTGCATACCAGGCTCATCAGGCTAATGGGGAGATAGTTCCCGGGGTCCATGGTGGCTCCCCCCTTGTGGAGTGGGATAACCATTGCTGTGCACCATTCAGCAGGCACAAAGCCTGAGGTGAGGCTATGATTGAACATGGTACTTAGGTGGGGTGCCAGTTCATTCTGTAGTTCGTGTAGAACGCAACCTGGGATGTTGTCTGGTCCCATGGATGCTGTGTTCATGGCTTTGGAGAGTGTGGTTTTTACCTGTGCAGCCGTGATTACAGGAACTTTGCATTCTTCCGGTATAGAGATGGGCTCTGTAGGGGGTGAGAGGGGGGTAAAGTTAGCACTGAACCTATCTGCCAGGATGTTGGCAATATCAGTTGGGTCCATATATTTAGTGCCATTGTGCTGTAACTCAGAGCAGATATGAGTGTTGCCATTGATATTCTTGACATATCTATAGAATGCTTTGTGGTTGTCTTTAGAATCAGTGGCGATTTTGTTTTCTTAACTAGCTTTGGAAGATTTTATCAGGGATCATAGCTTCTTACTGAGGGTGACCAGTGAGCTCCTCCACTCGTGGGATTTTACTCTCTTTTGCAACAGTTTCTTCCTTCTATTCTACAGTTTGTTTATGGCAGGGGACCACCAGATTAGCTTCCTTGTTTTGGAGGATAGCGTCTTGGTTCTGTTTGGGATAGCATGATCCATGCACTCGTGTAAGTGCTTATAAAGTGCATTTGTGTAGGATTCAGTAGTCGTTACTGTATTGTCCATCTGCATGGGTGTCATGAAGTTCACCACTTCTGTCTTAAGAAGCATGAAGTTGGCTTTGGAGAAATTTTTTACCATGGTTTCCTTAATGGGGGGTGGGGACAGGATGTGGATTTCTAGGGTAATTAGCTTATGGTTGGATCGGACCAATGAGGCGTTGACTTCAGGTATGGAACACCGGTCACTCATGTTGGTAATGACTAGATCTAGGATATTGTTGCCCCTGGTGGGGGTGTGGATAAGTTGATCCAGGGCCCTGGAGTTTATGAATTCCAGAAAACGTTGAGCGAAGGAGTTGGTACATGAGTAGTTTTCCCAGTTAATGGTGAGGCAGTTGAAATTGCCCATTATTAGGGTGTTTGGTTGAACCCTAATATTTTCCAGTACATCAAGAAAAGAGGAGTGGGAATCCTGGGGCATGGTGGGGGATCTGTAGCAAGCTACAATTTGGATTGCAGTTTTGCCCAGAGTTGGTTGCACTTGGATAACCTCGGCTGCATTATGCTGGGAAACTAGCCTGGAGGTGTGGATATCCTTAATGAATATGGACACACCTCCACCTTTGGTGTTCCAGTCCAGATTACATGGCTGAAAAGTATGGTATGAGTTTTAGCCTGGTAGTGCAGGGGTGCTCTCTTGAGCCTTGAACCAGGTCTCAGTCACTGCACAGATATCAATGTTCTCCATTTTAAGGAGTGCCTTGAGTGAGTGCATTTTGAGATTTAGACTTCTAGCATTGAGTAGCATCACCCTCAGTTTTTGCTTGCCTGTTATGGTGGTGAATTTGTCATTTGAACCTTGCCTAAAAAAAGGCACTATATGGGTGGCAAGAACCTTAGCCAGTATCCGGAATCCCAGGGGTGACAGGTGCAGGCCATCTCTGGCAAAGCATCGTGGTCTGTCGACCATGTCATCCCAGGTAGACAGATACTGGATCCCTTTAGAATGACACCAGAAACTTAGCCAGTTGTTGAAGTCAATCATTTTGTCCTTGTACTGTGGCATCATTCTGGGT
This sequence comes from Protopterus annectens, assembly GCF_019279795.1. Taxonomy (NCBI): domain Eukaryota; kingdom Metazoa; phylum Chordata; order Ceratodontiformes; family Protopteridae; genus Protopterus; species Protopterus annectens. The sequence continues at coordinate 1,418,693,866 of NC_056726.1, forward strand.
GATGGCAGAATGCTACTCAGGGCTAGGGTCATACCTGCCTGGGCTACAAGATCGGAGAGCTTTTCCATGTCTCTTTTCATGTAGTCCAGGGAGGTACGTCTCAGGTTGTTCACACCTACATGGACAATGATAGATTCATCTTTGTACTTGTTGTGGTGTGACCTGAGTGCGTGGGTTATGTGGCGGATCCTGGCACCCGACAGGCAGCTGACAGTAACCTTCTCCTTGTTTAGCCTGGTGAGTGGGACATCAATGTGCTTGACTATAGAGTCACCTATGACTAGTGTGTTGGGTACGTTGTTTTGCCTTATTGGCTGTGGTTGAGTGGCATACTGAGTCTGTGGGCTGTGTGTCATTTTGGTTGTGTTGGGGGGTGGAGGTTGCTTGCATTTCTGCTTTGGAGGTCTCTGTTGCTTGAGCAGATTATTATTGAGAGCCTCCGCAAATGTTTTTGTGCTTCTATGTGTGGATTTTGGTGGTGTAGATTTAGTGAGACTATGTGATGAGTGTGGTGTGGTGCAAGTGTTTACCGTCTCCTCTTGACTGTCAAGTTCAGTCTTGGTTGGAGAGAGCTTTACCTCCAGTTTGGCTAGATAAGTGCATCTCTCACAGGTTGTAGTGTTGGGTGGTAGGAGGCGAGGGTTGTCTGTGTACATGAGGCAATTTCTACATTGCCCCAAGATGCCCAGATTCATCAGATAGAAAGGAGAGAACACTGGGAGCTGACCCTTGGACATGCCTGAATAAAAAAATATTTTCCTCTAGATAAGTGAGGAAAGTGAGTACAAGAGTTGTTTTTCTCTAAGCAAATGAGGAAAGTAAGTACCAAAACTGTTTTCCTCTAGGTAATGAGGAAGGTTGAGTGCTGTAGTAATTAGTAGGTTATTTAGTGCTTACAAGTTCTGAACAAGTGCTGAGCACGAATAAGCAAATTCAAGTCCTAAAACTAAGAATCTGTATCTGGACTAAGCAAGTTACAGGAAAGGGGGGAAACAAGTGCAAATGTGGGTTTTTAAATCAGAAAGTTGAGAGAGATGGAAAAACTGCCCAAATGGCCAATAACAAAAATTTCTGGGCCAGAACCACTCCTTATGTGGTAGATAGGTTACCTAGTGCTTACCACTCCCACTGATAAGCTAGAAGGCTTCCCTCCAATACAGAAAGCTTGGGGGGCTCAGAAGCTTACATACAGTCCTGGATAAAGCAAATCTGAATCTGGACTACACTAGTTACAGGAATGGTAGGAAACAGGCTTAGATTTTTTTTTAATATATACAGAAAAGTAGCTAAAACAGCAGTAAAAACAATTCAGCAATTCAAATGCATAGCAGGCTAGCACACTTGAGTATGTAGCAATGTTAGACCAAACAGTTAAAAAAAATGGAATTAAATTAAAAATGACTAAAAACAAGCGCAGAAGGAGTCTATTAGGTAGAATGAGGTAAAGAGATGGGACTGGGGCGAGTGTCCCAGATCAAATCTACAGTGGGGGCGGGCAACTGCAAAAGCCTCCAAATTTGAACAACAACACAGGAATAGTGAGGGTGGTTAAGGAAAAATCAACGCCTACAGCAGAGATCTGAAAAACTATACAGTGAAGCAAAAATAACAGTGCACAACTCTGAAGTCAGCCAGCAATGATATAAAATTAGTAAAATATGAAAAACTATACAGTGATGCAAAAATAAGAGTGCACAACTCTGAAGTCAACCAGCAATGATATAAAATTAGTCAGACAATAATTACCAGTACACAACTCTGAAGTGCCAGAAAAATATACTCAGCTCTGTATATCTCCAGATAGTTTGAAGAGCACTCTGTCAGGACACAGGAAGGCTCCAGCAATGCTATGCAGGCTGTTACTTAGACGGTCTAATTTTATGCAAGTAATCCTTGAGATAGTCAGATAACACACAGGATGTAAAATCAGATATACCAACTTAAGACACAGAGAAATAGGGGGAGGGGGGAAAAACACCTTCAGCAGAGATCTGAAAAACTATACAGTGAAGCAAACATAACAGTGCACAACTCTGAAGTCAGCCAGCAATGATATAAAATGTCAAATCTGAAAAACTATACAGTGAAGCAAAAATAACAGTGCACAAATCTGAAGTCAGCCAGCAATGATATAAAATTTGTCAAACAACAATTACCAGTACACATCTCTGAAGTGCCAGAAAAATATACTCAGCTCTGTAATTTTCCAGATAGTTTGAAGAGCACTTTGTCAGGGCACAGGAAGGCTCCAGCAATGATATGCCTCTTAGAAGGGACAATCATGCCTATTGGGCAAATAGGTAATATATATATATATATATATATATATATATATATATATATATATATATATATATATATATATATATACATACATATATATATACATACATATATATATATATATATATATATATATATATACACACACACACACACACACACACACACACACACACACACACACACACACACACACACACACACACACACACTATAAAATGCTTTGAATTCATAATATGCATACACTGCATTGCTTTTGATGTTTAAAGGCCTTGAAGGCATACTATGAAAAGCTTATCCTGCACTACATTTAAAGAAAACATTGTGATTGCATCTGCATATCACAGTACATCTATCTAGTAGCCTACTGCATGTGATTCATATAAGTTACAGTATATTATATATCAACCCATTAGAGGGTGTTAGGTACTGTACAGAAATCTGAACATGTTTGAATAGAATTTCCTGGATTTTTTCCACTGGCCCAGCAAATGGGCAATCTTCAGGATGTGGCTAATGGAGCAATTTGATATGTGTGAAGTTACAGGAGTGGTCTTTACATATGATTACTTCTACAAGTATAGCTGTTGATTGCTGGAACATAATAAACTATTTTGTGAGAGCTTAGGAAACTCCTAGATGTTAAGCATGTTCTGTTCCACCGTCATGCCTGAAAATAAAAGATCCTTGTAGATTGGTCATTGCAGTGTTAACTACAGCATATATGCAACACACTGAAGTATGACAGATAGTGTCTCAATCTCAATTTTTATGAGGTTATGCATTGCAATCCCCCATGCATGTCACAGCCATCATTGTTGGACTGCATACATGTGTGAGAGTGTGTGGGCTTACTTGTGCATTTGCAATGATTAATTTTTCAGCTCACCATTCCTCACAGATTGCAAGCTGACATTTGCATGACTATTGTCAGCCACAGCTGTATGTGGGGGTCACTATATGGGCAGTCTGCCAGTGTTTCAATTTAGGTTTTTTGAATCATGCCAGAAACAGCACTGCATATCTTTCACACAACAAAGCCCTATGTAGGTGGCTTGCACAATTTATTTTATGAATATTGTGGTGTGTGGTCAACACACCCAGATTAGATTTTTAATTCTCTAGAAAGCCAGAGATCATGAATATAAATATTTTACATTTCTGAGATTCTGGAGACATCATGGGATTTCATTTTCAGTCATATTTAGCCTTAAATTTGTATTTGGACATTGAGTGTACATGTTATCAAATGTTGGTACAGTAGTGAAATAATGGGGGGAATTCAATAAGCCCTACACAATTTTTTTTTTCATGTAAGCTGTGAAGATTGGGTGAAGATGGATGAAGGCTGCCAGCCTAGCCAGATAGAATTTTGGAGATAATTCTGTCATCTGTAAATATTAATGTAAACCACAGGCTTGTTGTCGTAAATGGTAAAAATAGTGTTACATATGGAACTGAAAAAATGCAACAACAGTGCACTCTACTGACCAATTAAAGCATGTTGTGACCCTTTGATGTTAAAACTCGGAGCTGGTCAGTCAAGAGTGAGGCTCCTGCCTATTGTTGTAAGGCCAGAGTTAATGGCCAGAATTTGCATGCATAAATGTCCTATATTGCTCTGGTTTCTGCCCAGGGGTGAAGAATGTAAATGTAGTTTCTGTTAGCCTGGGAACCCAGGGAAGTATGAAGAATGATATAATGTGAACCAGGAATGTGATTTTAAAAACAGAGAGAATCAGAGAGCATTAAGCATTTTTGTCTTGACCATCCAAATCAGCACTGCTCTTGCTCTATATGTAAGTTTATCTCAGACTTGTGTTTTCTCTTAGAAATAGCCAGAAACTAGAAAGATTAGACTAAGTGTTTTTCTGTGATGTCAGAACTGTACTACTGAATTATTTTAAGTATTTCTTTGTGATCTTTGAACTCTTGACTAGCACTGTATAGTAAAAAGTATTGTCTTATGTTTTGACTATTTTTGTTATTAAATATTTTTAAACCCTTTCAACTGTGGCTGTTTTTGTAGAGATAATTTAAGCTCTTTAGAGTACTTGCATACCTTTAGTAAAATTGTACAAAGCCACTGGGCTATACTACCAATTGGATAATAATATTGCACAGTAATAATTGGACACCCATTTAAGGGCCTTTAAGTAGCTGATAAATATTAGTGGGTGTGGCAGCTGGTACTACTGTATAGTCTGTGAAAAAGGGGCACAGCTGGAGAACCTGTGCCAGCCTTCTCCAGGAGTATCTGTGTGGTTGTATAATCTCTTCTCAAAGTGTGTGTGTGTGTGTCAGCTACTTGGGCAGGGACATGAAGCACTGGTTGGACAGAGAGGGTGCTGGAGATTTTAACTTGCTCACTAGGCTGAGATCTGTACCCTATAGCTATGCCAGTGGGGAATCTTATTGGGGACCTGGAGAGCAATGGAGCGACCAGCCCCAGACTGACTGTGATCTCTGTGTGCTCTTAAGGGAAATTGCACTTTACTGTGTGTATTTGTTATCCTTTCCTCCTATATGAGATGCCCCTCACTGGTGTTAGTGGTGAGGATTGAGGATCCTTGATTGCTGGGCCAGGGCACAGGCATCACATACACAACCAGTGTGAACATTTTGAGATTCAGTAAACTTCGCTTAGTGGCACAAAACACATATGAACAGGGAAAGCTCCATGGAATGCAAATTTTTGCTCCAGCAGGTGAATTTAATGCCAATTAGCCAGGAGAAGTGATCCAACAACCCAAAAGGCATCCAGGTAGACTCTGTGCCTGTGTTCATAGTATACAAGGATATTTTTCATGTACAAGAGTCTACAAAGAAAGAAGGCTTGTAAAAGTCCACAAATATGGACATAACTCACCTGAAAAGGTTATATCACAGGTAATAAGGTTGCTACTGTGGTAACTGGAAAAATAATGACAAACTCAGAAATAAACCACTCCAACATCAAGCAAAAACTTTATTAAAACATTAATAATGTTTTTGCTTGATGTTGGAGCAGTTTATTTCTAAGGTTATATCACATTCAGTAATGGTGAAAATATATATTGTGATGTCAAAAAATGCAAGGGAAAATGGATAATAAATTATTTTTTATTTTATTAATCTCTGCTTGTTTGTGATATGCACTGCAGTGTGCAAACATGCTTAATGCAACAAAAAAAACCCCAGAGAAAATAAAAATATTAATAAATGTGTTCACAGAAATGTACTGTAGGACCACTCATTGGTTCTGTATAATAGTGCATTGGTGCTGTTGCCCAGCTCACATGGGTATGATCCTTGTAGTTTCCAGGTTGTCAGGATAAATATGTATGCAAATGAGATGAATTTGTTGGATTGCTAAAAGGAGCAACCATGTCCACAGATCCCTTTCATGTAGGCTCCTACATAGTGTTGATATTCCCAGTGGATGTGGATGACATCAGGGAGGTGTGTCATGTTACTTTTAAGAGATTTTATGCTCAGTGCATGTGTTTGTGTGACGTGATGTATAGCTTAGCTTAGCCTTGCATGTTCATGTGAACCATCCCCCCAAAGGCACAGTGGTGACATAGGAAGCTATCAATTAAATCCGGATATCTTCAGTTATTAATATTTACTTTTGTATACTAAGCTGCACTGTGGGACAATAAGTAGGGCCTTTAAATCATGTTAGTTATATTCTAAGCAGCTGACATGCATCTGAATTAGCCGGTCCCACATGGTGGATCTACACTATAACTGTATAAAGTATGCATACACCCTACATTATGGTCTTTCCTCAATACTCTGAACCATTGGAGTACAGACTCGGGAATTTTAAACTGATATAATGCTAGGGGCTGCTGCATCTATTCTACATCTGTATGTGCTAGATGCTGAAGGCAATGGTGCTGGTGCTGATGACAATAGGCCTAGGTCAAGGAGGAGAAGAGTGCTCAGGCCCAGGGGAAGCTACCAGGATCTATTGAGCTGGATATTGTAAAGCGCTACAAGGTAGACAGGGATATATTACAACAGCTCACTGAGTTCTGCCATCCTCAACTCAGAGTCAGAGGCAATAGAGAGGAACCCATTCCAGTGGAAACTAAGGTATGTGTAGCCCTTAGGATACTAGCTGCAGGTGTATTTCAAAAAAACAACTGGGGACATGATGGGGGTGTCACAGGCATCTGCATCCAGGATATTCCACCAATATCTGGATGTTACGCTCCCACATGCCAGTGAGCAGATATCTTTCCCCCTTGACCCTGAGGTGAGGGCCAGCAATATGCAACACTTCTACCATGTAGCACATTACCCTGAAGTACTGGGTGCCACATATTTCACTCATGTACACATCAAGGCATCAGTTTGTGAGCAGGGTAGAATCTACGTTAACTGCAAGGGATACCACTCCATCAATTGCCAAGTCATGTGGAATGTCCAGAAGATTATCATGAGTATGTGTGTTGGCATCATGAGTCTCATATCTGACACACATCACAGCTGTACTAGATGTTTTCTAGGGAGGACATCCCACATAGCCATTTACTTGGGGATGCTGGCTACACCATGGAACCATGGATGATGACACCCATCAGAAATGCACACACCCACTGAAGAATGCCATAATGAGGTACACGCACAAACTAAGAACATCATACAGCTTGTATTTAGGCTTCTGAAAACATGGTTCTGGTGCCTTAATATAGCTGGTAAAGCCTTGCGGTATACCCCAGCCACATGCCCACAGATATTCACAGTATGTGCTATGCTACACAATCTGATCCTGCAAAAACAGCTACAGCAGGTCAGCAATGGGAAGGGATACATAGCCCCTCCACCAGTGCCTAGGTCACCACAGCCACAGTCATAGGAGGATTCGGAGGAGGAACACCCTGCTGATCTCCCTGTAGGCAGACATAAGTGACAGCACATAGCATATTCATTGACAACCTAGGGACTAGCATATTACTCCTACTTACATACAGATTGTAAAAGTGATGCCATCCTACTCACACATCCTGTACGTATCCATGTATTGACTGTGTACTGCTTGCATCACAAAGAGTCAGCTCTGAAATACAGTCATGTCAAGTGGCACTTGCAAGGTAAGTCCATAACCTAAACAGTATTATAATGGATTGTTATGTTAGGTTATTGTAGCTATGGACCAGGTACAATATGCAGGCACCTATACCGGCCTATTTGGACAGACAGTACATCCACATGGGACTACTGGCACCCATTCCACTAACATGTCACTACTTGTATTCGGTAGGCCTCATGTATGGAATACTCATGCAGTCCTTTATTGGTACATCATTCAAGGGACATATTGGAAAGGGAAGTTAAATGATAGTCAGACTACTGTGTGTCCTAGAAGAACATGTGCATTACTTCTTCATCCCAAAATCATAATTGTCTCCATGTAACTGCCATAACACTAATGTTATGCTGCATGACCTTTCACACAGTTAGCATGCCACACAGCATCAGTACAGTAATATACAATTTGAACATACATTTTATGTGTAATGTAACTGGAAATAGCACAGTACATGTTTATGCAGGTGATGGTGTGATCAATGATCATTCTTTATTCATGTGGCAGCTTCTGTGGCTTAAAGCATTAAGGTAGGTAGGTAGTGTGAGGTTAGCCAGGGTTCTAATCCTGAAATATCTGATTATGTTGCATGTGAAGTAGCAATACATATGTCTTTTTACAGACTCTCTCTTTGTGTGCTATACTTGTATGACTTTATTTCACATATTAATTACACATGTGCATCTGTGCCAAATTTCTAGGGCCTATTTAAACACTCCTTCAATACTATTGGTTAAGGTATTAGCAGAATTGTAAAGACTGGGACACAATCTGATCCTGCAAAAACAGCTACAGCAGGTCAGCAATGGGAAGGGATACATAGACCCCCCACACCAGTGCCTAGGTCACCACAGCCACAGTCATAGGAGGATGTGTATGTAGAAAGTACATATACTACCTCCTGGAAAATGATGTAGTATAACAATATAATAAAGTTGTGAATGAAAAATTGTGCTGTGATGTGATTCATATGGAAATGACCGAGCCATATGCAACACACTGATCAGTAAATTAGAACAACTAGGTATTGATGAACTCTTAATAAGATGGATAGCTGCAGGGCTTACACATAGGACATAGCAAGTATCATACAGCAATTGGACAATTGATATCTTTGTTTACAGTCATGGTGTCCAACAGGGAACTGTATTAGGCCCAAATTTGTTTACATTTGTCCGTAGACGTATCTTTGTCATCACAGTTGTTCTACAGTCTGTATGCAGATGGCTTGAAATTGGGTATACTGTTTAAATGTGTTACAGCTTGGGCTTGTCTGTACAATAACTTGACCACAGGAGCATCACATGCTGTTAAATACATCAGAAAGCAAGCATATGACATTTGAAGACAGAAATACAAAGGTGAATACTGAATACAGCACACAGTGATTGAAACAGTAGATTCATTTGAGGAACTGGGTATATAGGTAGATCCAACTTGGAGCTTTCAAAATCATCTCCGAAATTGAATCCTGACCTACAGTACAGCTAGCTGTGGGATGGCGTCAGTTTATGCAACAGCAACTCCCAGGTGTAGGCAGCCCACCTCCCGTTTGTGAGTTGTCAAACAATGAGTAAAAAGCCAAAATGCCACTGAGCATGCTCACGCAGTTGTATGCAGAGTGCAACTCGGTTGCCGCTCGTTCAATTTTGTTTATATATATATATATATATATATATATATATATATATATATATATATATATATATATATATGTGTGTGTGTGTGTGTGTGTGTGTGTGTGTGTGTATGGATCTACTTCAGTAGATCGAGCTTTTAAATGTTCGAAGCTCATATGGCCGAGACCATAACATCGAACATTTAAAAGTTCGAACACTGAATTAAAACAAAACAAACAAAAGAAAAACTAAATGTGTGTAGCAGGGGGGCAACCCCCCCTGCACCCCCATGTGGGGGGGATGTGCCACGCACACCCCCCGCTACTTAAATATACCAACTCCGAGATCGCACTACATTGAGGAAAAGGGAAATCTTCTCATTCTGCACTGTACAGGGATCTACATTCAGTCCTTTCAAACATTTAAAAGTTCAATCATATGGTCTTGGCCATATGAGCTGTGAACTTTTAATAGTTCTATCAACTGAAGGGGACCCATATATAGATATGCCTACAGCACCAGTATATGTGGTATCATGAAAGATTACTTTGGGAATAATTTGGGCCTTTCTTTTTAGGTTACAGATACAACTGTAGAATGCCATGTGGTTGTCCTTTGTGGAAGAAGCTAATTTGGACCCATACTTTGTTTTGGAGGACTTTGCAACAGTTGTTATCTGCTTGTTCATGCTGCTGAGGTAGTGTTGCTATTTCATGGGGCTTCCTCCCTCCTACTCTTAGGGAGCAATGTCTTCCTCTTATTGTAAAGCCTGTTAATGGCAGTTGTCCACCAGGCAGGTTAGTTCTTCCACGAGGAGCTTGATTTGCACCTATCAGGTGCAGCCAATTCAATGCAGTTATACAGGTGTTTGTATAAATCAATGATGTAGAGCTCAGCATAGTTGCCAGTTCCTTATGAGGGAGGAGGAGTGGTGAAGCTATTGATATCATCCCATAACAGGTTATAATCTGCTTTGTTGACGTTTATTACTTCATTTTCTGCAAGGGGGGTTGTCAGGCTTGACACTTACATTGAATGAGAGCAATTAGTTGCCAGATCTCACCAGGGAGGAGCACACGGTGGGGGTGCTACAGTGGTCCCTGATATTGGTAAGCACCCCATACAGTATGTAGGCTCCCCTTGTGGGGTTGTCAACCAGCTGGCCCAGGGCATTGTGGTTAACGAAGTAGGGAAATCTCTATACTAGTGAGTTTGAGAATGACTAATATACCCAGTGGGTGGGTAGTTATAGTCGCCCAAAACCATGGTGTCAGGCTGTATCGTGATAGACTCAAGTAGATGCAAATAAGCAGAGTGGATGTCCTGATTCATGAAGGGCCTCCAGTAGCTGACAATTATTTGAATGGGTGCCTACAAACAATCCCAACCAAATGAATTGTCTGCAGGGAATCATATTGTGTAACAATCTGGATGTGTATGTATCCTTAATGAATATTTATACACTGTCTCCATTATTTTGCATGCCGTCAGTTTGAGGTCTGCATGTGTGGAAGGAGTTGTACACTAGTATGGCTGTGTTTCTCTCTACAGCCTTGATCCAGGTGTCTGTGACTGCACAACTGTCTGCATCTTCCAAGGTGAGGTCAGCTTCCAGTGTGTGGAGTTTTTTGTTGACACTCCAAGCTTGTAGAAGCATAACCTTGAGATTGTTTGTAGATGGGCTTTTTACATTCGTATTTTGTCCCTGGGACTCCACCTATAAAGGGTCCTACGGGGGTGCCGAGAGTCTTGGCCAGTAGCCAAAATCCCACAGGTGATGATGAAGGCCATCTATGGCAAAGCATCGAGGTGTATTGAGGAGGTCATACCCAGCCAATAGATAATGGATCCCCTTCAAATGACACCAGATGCTAAGCAAACTACTGAAGTCAATAATTTTCTTTTTGTATTGATGCATTATCCCAGGTGAAGGTAAAAAGAAACTGAAGGCCAATTGCATACCTGCCTGAGACACATAGTCTGAGAGCTCAGTCATGTTTCTCTTCATACGGTCTAGAAAGGTATGTCTCAAGTCATACACACCAACAGTAACTATGACGTAGTCATAACAGTACCTGCTGTTCACAGACTTGAGTGCATGTGTGATATGCCATATCAGGGCACCTCTTAAACAGCTGACCATGACCTTTCTCTTATGTAGCCTGTTGAGAGGGAAATCATTTTGTCTCATGATGTAATCACTTATGACTAATATATTTAATATAGTGATTTGCTTTAAGGGTTTGAGCAGTGAGCCAGTGGTGCATGAACTATTATGTGTACTATTCTGCAGAGGTAGTATTATATGTAGCATGCTTGCGTTTGTGTTTGTGAGGTGTCTGGTGGGTTCCACTTCATATCATCGAAATTTCATATCATCGAATTTCAAATCAACGAGACCAAATTGTCGAAAACTCATTTTGTCGAAAACTCATATCATCGAATCTCAAATCTTTGAAAACTATAAATCAGCTAGAAATAACATCAAAGACACTGTTTACTACTTTTATGCAGGGGGGCAAGCCCCCCTGCGCCCACCACACCCCCCGTAATTAAATATACCAACTCCAAGGTCACACTACAGTGGGGTGAGGAAATTACCTTTTCCTCCCACAGAAGTGCGAGCTTTGAGTTGGCATATTTAAGTTACGGGGGGTGTGGGGAGTGCAGGGGGCATAAACATAGTAAAAACTCTGTGGGATGTTATTTCTAGCTGCTTTATAGTTTTCAATGATTTGAGATTCGATGATATGAGTTTTCGACGAAATGAGTTTTCGACGATTTGGTCTCGTTGATTTGAAATTCGATAAAATTAAATTTCGATGATATGAAGTGGAAATGTCTGGTGTGTATGTATGTTACTAGTAAGGAGCTCTGCATATGTAGGTATGTGTGATGTGGTTTTGGGTGGAGTAGGCAGTGAGGTGTCCATGTTGGCAACCTGCTTATTGCTGTATGCATCATACATTTGCTGTGAAGATGTGGATGTCCTTACATGCACTGGAAACTTGTTCAACTTTGCAGTCCTTAGTCTGGCATTGCACATCTACAATCCATGTCAAATAACCAGACGGCAAATGGATGATGTGTGAAATGATGTGGGAACACAGTGTTGTGTTCTGGGAACATTAATTTACAGTAACCAAACAGGAACACCGATAAAACCAGCAAAACTAGGTCCAAAAAACAAGGCTAGGAACACCAGCTGAACAACCAAAATTTATTACACTCAAAGTAAGCGCTTTCGTCTGGTAACCATGACCAGACTTCATCAGACAATTTCAATAAATTAAGTCCCTAGTATTTATATGCAAATGATTTAAGGCAATAAACTAATCAACCAATGAAATATGAAATTAGTACAGCGTAACAGGATAATGCAATCAAATGTCAACAGCAAACATACCCCTAGACAGTTCACTCCAATGTAGCAAATCAAAAGTAAAAAAGTAAAAACAATTAATCTAAACAGAAACACAAGTAAATAGGACTAATGAAAAAATACATATAAAAAATACATATGAATAATAATTTGAAAAAATACTTTTAAATAATACATAAAAGACAAGACCCATTTTATATAAATAATCTAAGCATATACGTTCATAAATCTGTATACAAATAGTACAATGCTGGAAAAATTGCATTTTTTAACAAATAGCATGTTTTAAAAATATACACGTTTATATAAATATTTATTTTATTAAAAAGTATGCTTTAAGCTATAAAAAATAAATGTACCTATACTGACTAATGACAGAATACTAAATCTAATCACCTATCCAATGCTTTTAATTTCAATTTACTTACAATCAAAATCATATTGTTTAACCGTGAAGGAGAACAAGCATTTAAAAAAAGCTACCACCATGTTTCCTTTTCTTCCAAGTGTATTTTCCATGGACCACCCCTTGCCTGACTTGTAATTTGTTGTAACACAATAAATTTAAAACTATGTTCAGGGCAACTTTTAATATGTCTGTATATAGCATTTTTCTCATTTTTTTGCTAAATCTCATACACACTTGCGCTGTGTTTTGCCAATATAAAATGCTTGGCATTGGCAACAAATAGCAGCATATACAACTCCTTGGGTGTAACAATTGTATTTCCCCTTAATACTAATTTCTTTGTCCCTAATTTTTATCTTAGTTGTTTACATTGACATATGTACATTTGCAAGATATCATCAGGAAAAATTGGGCCATCCTTATGAAGGACCAGGGGATGGTTGAAACATTTGGTAGGTGTCCGCGGTAATTTTCAGAAGAGGAAGAAATTTGAAATATTTATTAGAATATGTTAAACTACAGGACAAGAAGGGTCAAATGCTACCATGTGGAATGTGTCAACAATGTAAATATATGCTGTATAGCTGGATTGTTTTAGACGGTCAGCATAGGGCATCTGCTTTAGGCCTGTGATTCTTTTATTGAGGTATTTCTGTGGCCTTTCCAGTTGTTGCAGATGTCTTGAGAGGTACATACCAAATGGGGCATTGTATTCTATAATGGGTCTAATGAGGGATGAGTACATTGGGACAATGACCTCCTTTTTTTCTGGATGAAAAGCCCTTAGTGATGAGGTGTGCCACATAGAAGGATTTCCTGACTGTTGTGGCAACGTGGTTATCGAAGGTGAGACCACTGTCCACCTGTGTCCCTAAGTCTCTTATCACACTTTCGGTGTTTAGTGTACTGTCACTTATGTGGTAATTCATGGGTACATGTTTTTTTCCCAAAGGGGATAACTATACATTTCTTGGTATTGAGCTTGAGTCCATGGCTATTGCACCAAGCATCTGTTTCTGTAAGGCCCTTTTGTAGAATATCCACATAATTTGTGGATTCAATAATGGCTCCCAATTTGCAGTCATCTGCAAACTTTGTTAGCCAGAGTCCCTTAGTGTTGGCCTGTACTTCAGAGAAGTAGATGCCAAACAAGAGCAGTCCCAGGACTGAACCCTGAGATACTCCACTTGTCACTTGTCTGGAGCTGGATTTGGAGTTGGCTACTTTTGCAGTGTGGGTTCTGTCAGTAAGCCAGTTGGCAACCCATCGAGTGACATAGGGATTAATGCCCAGCTTAGTACGTTTATCTATAATTCCAGAGTGGGGGATGGTGTTGAAGGCCTTGTCAAGGTCCAGATAGGCTGTGTGGACTGCCTTTCCCTCGTCCACAGCTCTGGAGACTGATTTGAAGTAGTCAATCAGGTTCAGGAGACAAGATCGGCCCTTCACAAACCCAAACTGGGTAGGGTCCAGTGTTTGAAGGTTACCAATGTATTTGTTTATAAGTTCCATGATAATACGTTCCATGGCCTTGCAGATCAGGCTCATCAGACTGATGGGGTGGTAGTTAACAGGATCCAAGGTGGATCCCCCCTTGTAGAGTGGAATAACTGTAGCTGTGCGCCATTCAGTGGGCATGAAGCCTGAGGTTAGGCTATGATTAAACATGACACTTAGGTGAGGTGCCAGTTCATTTTGTAGTTCATGTAGTACACAGCCTGGGATGTCATCTGGTCCCATGGATGCAGTATTCTTAGCTTTAGAGAGTGCGGTTTTTACCTGTGTGGCCGTTATTACCAGAATTTGGCAATCTTTCGGTATTGAGAATTTATGAATTCCAAGAACCATTGGGCAAAGGTGTTGGTACACGAGTAGTTTTCCCAGTTAATGGCAGGGTAGTTGAAATCACCCAGTATTAGGGTGTTTGGTTGTGTCTTAATATTTTCCAGTATGTTTAGAAATGTGTAGTGAGAATCTTGGAGCATGGTGAGGGATCTGTAGCAAGCTACAATTTGGATTGCAGTCTTAGCTAGTGTTAGTTGCACCTGGAGAATTTCAGATGCATTGTGTTGGGCAACTAGCCTGGTGATGCGAAATGACCTAGTCATAGTCCATGAGGGAGTATATGACCTGTGATATACCTCATTAAACTTTAAGTACATATACTATATGACCTCTGGGAAGATGTTTGTGCGGTCACTGAAACATGGCTTAAAGCCGTGGCCAGCTTTTTCACAGGCAGGGACTAAAGGTGCAGGTGTCTCTATGTATATCAAAACAAAATATACCTCAAGGCTGGTCAAACAGGATGATGCACTTGAGCTGTGCCTGGTTCAACTCACAATAGGTGAAATGCAATACTACATCCATGCAAGTTGTAGGTCCCCATCTATGGCCCAGTAAACCTACATCATGTATTTAAACCTATTGGAAACAATGCACAGTAAAAAATAGCCAAGGACCAAACCACAGCAACTCAAGAGATAAACCTTTTAATGATAGTGAGCATTTTTGCAGCACCTTTGTTGCTTCATCAGACATTACAGAAAGAACCAAAAGACACCATTTTTAAAATACAAACCAGCCAATGAGGTCACTTGGCCATTTCAGCTTTAAAGTTGCAGATTATAAAATGAATCTAATACATCAATGGTCTGTACAAACACCAATAATGCACAAAATAGTAACATGTATAAAAAAGTAACATATATAAAAAATAGTGACAGATATAAAAAGCAGCATATATAAAAAAGCAGTATAAATAAAAAAACATATATAAGGACATATATAAAGTCTGTATATATATTCTGACATGCATCCTATCTCTTCAACTCTCTAGTGTGCAGAACGGGTTTAATGCATCTCTTATCATTCAAACCCCTACCTGTAGTAGCCTGCATCCTAATAATCCATTTGAGTTCTGATGTTTCTGTTCTATTTCTAACATTATCTCCCCATTCACTGGGCGCAATGTTCTCAATCACCATAAATCAAAAGGAGTGTGTGGGGTTATGCTGCATAGCATGTTTAGCTAGTGCTCTTGTTTCTATCTGTTAATATTGTACACACGCTCTCTAATACAATCCTTGAACTTTCTGTCCGTTTTGTCAACATAGAAGGACATACATGCCTGGCAGTAGGCCAGGTAGACCACATGCATAGAATTACAACTAGCATGTATATTATTAAACTCCATCATCCTACCTCTGTCAGGATACAAAAGCCTACTGCTGGTATCAATCAGACGGCAAAGGTTGCATTTGTTACAGGGCAGAGTGCCTACAACACTCAAAGCCATCTCATTACTGTTATCCAACGTTGGATAACACAGCATCCTTTTAAGTGATTTTTTATTTCTGAAAGCAAAATTTGGTCTATCCCTCACAATAGATTTAATCTGTTCATCCGTACATCAGACATGCCAATTCCTGTCAAAATATTCTGTAACAGTTTAATGTTACTGGAGGACGTAAGGGGTACTCTCCTTTTATTATAGTGAGTTTCATCTCTATTACCTATTACCTGCTTCTAGTAATGTTTCCTGTGATCCCCTTCATCAATGGTATCCGAGAGAGGACTTCATCCACTTCCTTAGGATTGTAACCCCATGATTTGAAATTATCACTCAGATGTGTCAATTCTCGATGAAAATCTTCATTCTTGGAATTCAGTCTTGATGCCCGTAGGCCATTTCCTTTGATCACATTTTTAAAAATGTGTGTCAGATGCGTAATCTGCCTCTGCACATATGTATTTCTATGACATTTCTTTCTATATATCTGGGTGTTAAACTCCCCTTCTGTGTTTCTAATTACTCTAACATCTAAAAATGCTATTACAGTAAGGGAGCTACAACATATAAATTAAAAAAAAACTAGTGCTGCTATTCATGTATTGATGTAGGGGTTCAAAGGACTTCTCATCTCCTTTCCAAATTAAAAACAAATCATCCACGTACCTCCAGTAAAACACCAGATGTCCATGGAATCTGTCATTCAAAAGGTGCTGCTTCTCCCAGCTTGCCATAACGATGTTGGCGTAGCTATTGGCACATGACGTACCCATAGCTATGCCATCCATCTGCCGGTAAATGTTATGCTCAAAATGAAGGCATTGCTCTCTAGTATTACCTCCATAAATATACACAAGTCTGTAAATTTTGCCTCATAATGTACATCATCCACTAGGCATTCACTTAAAAGGTCTACACCTATGTCATCTGTATTGTTGTGAAAAGCGACTGTACATCAAACATGGCTAGTCTATAATCTCTGTCTATCTCATGTTCCTTGGTGAACTGAAATAAATCATTTAAAAAATGTTCAGAGTGCCTCAGTATATACATATTCCTATAAAAACTAGGTCTTAAATATCTTTCAAGGTACAGGGAAAGCGGCACAGTAGACCACCCTCTGCCTGCATCTCTGGGCCTCATAAGTGGACATGTGTGGTGTTTGTGGACATTAGGAAGCTGTTGTGTTATAGGAATAACTGGTTCTTCCACCACAAAATAATTAATCAGTTCAAAGCTAATCATGAGAAAAATAAAAGGAAAACGACCACCATTATTCCCTGACACAAAACCTATATCACGTATTTAAACCTATTGGAAACAATAGCTATCCCACACAATACCATATGAACGAGCGACTTGCAGTATGCTGCTAATAACTAGGAATTCTATATGACACTGAAGATATAGGCACAGAGATTCCTGGATTTTGTAAACAGTAACTCCTTGGTCAGATAGCCAATACAACTAGTGGATAACCATACTGGGTATGGGAGTCGGCAACATGGCAGAGTCATGCATGCCCCGTATTGTAATGTCTTCCCTAGTAAGGTGCAAACACAAATGTTCTCCTTTAAATTAGAAATAAAACATGGATCCCCATATACACATGGAATATTCAGGAACTACTGTAAGGTAGACCCCCAGCTATTAGGTGAAACATTGTCCAAATATCAAGCCCCCATACACACTAAGAGCACTGCTGCATATGCAGACATGTTCACAAAAAAAAACCTGTACGAGCATGTTACTAGCTGCATAAAGGCAGTTGTACCCACCAGGGAGAAGTACAGACAACGCAAAATCAAGCCACTGTGATGGAATTACAGAGTCAATAGGCTGTATAACAGAAGGAAGAAGCTAATGGCCAAACATTGGGGTGCAGCACACAGCAGGATAGAAGCACTCTCACAGTAAACAAATGACTCACAGGACAAATGAAGTCTACCACAGCCAGATTTGATGTAAATTTGGGCTTCCAGGCCAAGGACAACCACCGAGCATACCTTAGCTATGTCCCCATCTGCAAAGGTAAGACACAATTATGTGCATATTTCATTGTAATTGGAACCACCTATAATGCAGCAGATGATATAGCAAACCTTGTGGCTAAAAGTTGGGCCCCAACCTTACCGCCCTCCCCCTCCACCTTCCCTCAGGAGATACCATCAAATATAAGCACCCTAACTATCATTCAGGCTCAAATCCTTAATGCTGTCTCTAAGACCAAGTACACTGCATTAGTGGTCCCACATATTATTCCAGCATGCCTTTTTTTTAATTTCTCCAAGTCTTTTGGGTTCCTATTACCATAACTGGAATAGACCCCATTCCTAAGTCAAAGTATGATTAAAGTTCATGAAATTAGTATTGTTTCAATCTTTGATGTCAGCCAGAAGTGCTCTTCTCAGCACCCGTAATGTGCCCAGTAATGACTCCTTCTGCAATTTGTATGGAGTTACATGTACTGTTAACATATCTAAATATGATCCTAGATTCTTTTTTATAAGACTTGTTGCTCCTATTACTATTGGAATGGTTTGGGTAACTTTCTTCCACATTGCCCTGTTTCTGCCTACAAATCCTGATATTTTATGACTTTGTGTCTTTCTGTATGCAACACACTGTAGTCACTAGGTGTAGCAATCTCAATAATCAATGGTACTTTTGTCTTCTTTTCATGGACCACTATATCTGGTTTTCTCTCATCTATCTTTGATGCTTTGTGGCTCATATGTCCAGTGTTTGTCCGCCACTTCAGTACCATAATATTTACACAATTTCCAGTGCAACTTTATTGCCACATTATTATGCCTTTCAGTATACATTCCTTCTGTCATTAGTATGCCACAACCAGGAAGGAGGTGTGCAACTGTTTCCAATTCTGTTTTACAAACCCTACATTTATCTGTTTCTCCCACATGTTCAATGGACTTTGAAAACCAACATATACGTAGCCCACTATCTTGGGCCACCAATATTAACCTTTAATCTCTTGGTTTGAATTTGCCTCTCCTTAACCATTCCTGCATTCAATCCTGATCAAAATGAGGTTCTTCCAGAAAATTTCTATACTTGAACTATATTTATGCATTTTCAGCATTTCTTGCCATCTCATCTGGTCCTTCACCTTATATTCTTTCTTTTACTTTTTGGCACATTCAGTTGCTCCCTGACTTTTGTCTACTTCTGGTTTGATTTCCATTCTTGCTTGACACTGATGTGCTTTTGCTAGACTAAGCAGAGAAGTCATCTTAGATAATTCTTCTTATGTTTCAACACTTTCACTACATTTGGGCCTTGTGAGGTCAGCAGATGTGAATTTCCATTCTTGCTTGACACTGATGTGCTTCTGCTAGACTAAGCAGAGAAGTCATCTTAGATAATTCTTCTCATGTTTCAACACTTTCACTACATTTGGGCCTTGTGAGGTCAGCAGATGTGTGTACAGTCCCACAATTACAAATCTTTACATATAATCAATTTCAAGAAGGCCTATCCCTCCTTCAGAATGGGAAATATGTAATCTTGGTATGCACTGATTTTTGTAAATCATTCGGTGAGCATGAAGCATCTTTCTTGTTTTCCTCTCTAAACTATCCAACATATTTTGGAGAGTCAATCACTCCAAAATCGTAAGTTAGGACAGGAAAGAGCAAACTGGTTTATAGCTTGAATTTTGTTCACAGATGTCAACGTTGTTTTCAGGATTAATTCTTCTGAATTATTCCTTACTAAGTTGTATTCACATTTGTTCATGTTTTATGGTTGATCCAAATATTTATACACTCCCTCTTCCTCAAGTTCTTTTACATCACATTCTTGTCTCAAACTGATATTTTCTTGGTGGAGCAGTTTTCCTGCTTTGAAGGTTGCTTTTTCACATTTATCAATATTAAATGACATTCTTATATCATCTGAAAACCTTTGGACAACTTGCAGTTGTGCTTTCAGTTCCTCATCTTATGAGCTATACAGTTTTAAATCATTGACAAAGAGGAGATTATAAGTCTTTGCACTTTGTTGTTTTCTAAGAGCCAAATTAAGTAGACAGCTTAATGGGTTGGGGCAAGACAGAATAGCAGCAGTGACAAAGAGCCACCCTGGAATATCCCCCTTTGAATTTTTATCCCTGGGATAATAATTTGTCCTTTATCATGGCTTAATTGCAAAGTGGTCTGCCACTGTTTCATGGCCACTGTAATGTAGTCGATCAGTGTAAAGTGTATCTTATACATTTTTAAGCACTCTTTTATCCATGAATGTGGGATGCTATAAAATGCTTTTTTGTAGTCAATCCGTGCCATGCTTAAATTCTTCCCCTTTTTACAGTTCTCCACTGTGACTTTATTTAACAACAAATAATCCTTTGTTCCATATGACTTTTTTTTATTGCCCTTTTGTACTATTGGAATTATTTAGTTTCTTCTAAATGACTATAAACTCTGTCGGCATCAATTCCAGTATATAGTTTTTAAGTTGATGGAAGGCAAGTTATTGGTCTACAATTTTTAGAGTAGCTTGCAGGTTTATTCTTAAGTAGGAGCATTGTTTTTCCTGTTGTTAGCCAGGTTGGTGTCTGTTCGGGGTGTGCATATAAATAGTTCTTACTCATGGCTAAATCTTTGTACAAAGATGTTAATACTTTTAACTAGAAGTTAGGTACTGCATATGGGCCTGTAGTTTTCCAATTAGAGGCTTCTTTTTAACTTTGTTTCAATCTCTCTGGCTGTTACTTCATCCTATTTCATACCCTGTACCTTTAAACTTCTTATTCTTTCTTTTATGTCTTCTAACAATTTAGCATCTTTGTTTTATTCCACGTGATCTTCATAAATACTTCTCCAAAATGTATCTCTTTCTTCTTTTTTGATGGTCTTTCAATTCCTTTTGCCTTGTTTCTCAATTCTCTATAACATTTTTTTGGGTCATCAATAAATTGCTTATTTTGTACTTTTCATTTATATTTATCTATGTATCTTCTACGTTTTTCCATCTGTGCTAAAATTTTTAGTTTATTATTTGCGATAGTGCATGACAGATCCTGATCTGTTCTAATACTGTGCATTACTTTTATCATGTCAATCTTTTTAAGTATTTCTGTTGATTTGTTCCCGCTTCTGTACTCTTCTAACAATGACATTTCCTATCTTAATTACTCTATAGTGTTCTAGTTTTCTCTTTTCAGTACTTCCATGATGGTGTTCAATTTCTCCCCTTCCTTTCCCAAACTACTCTGTGTTCTTGTGGTAGAACTTTATTAGTTATTAATTTAGCTGCACAGTAATATATTCTGTTTACTTCTGTTATATCGCATGGATCTCTATGGACAGTCCTAATTATTGTGTTCATTTGTTTTATCAGACTTCTGACTTTTTGGATTTTATTGACCTTCTACCACCTATTTCTTTCATTGATCTTAATATGTTTATCTATCTCTCTTAAATCAAGCAACTTTTCTCTTAGCTCATTTGCTTCTAAACTGAGGGCACATGTTTTTGTTTTCCATTTCCTGTGGGCATTCTATAGAAAGTTCTATAGCATCTTCCTGTGGCACATTCTGTTCAAATTCATCCTGTGCCATCCATTTCTCTGTCATGTGGGAACTCACTGGCCTATCATCCCTCAACATTGACTGCATCAGTTTCCTGTTCCTTCCCATGCTGTCTAGCTTCAAGTGAATATTTATACTGGTTTCCTATGGAAGGCTTCAAAATATCTTCATATGCCACCTGACCAATTGCTTTACGTTCCACTGGTTTCCCCTTAGTTTGGATGTCCATTCCTCTATCCTGTTGTGGTGCTTTCTGAATTAAATTTTCTACACTGAATCCTTCACTTCGTAGGTACTCCATAATGTCAGTTTCTATTTCTTCAACTTCTCTATTACTAATCTCCTTTTCTACTTTTGCTGTCTGTCTTCTTAATTTTTGTATTGTACAGTTTTCCATGTCTGGATTTCTGTAGATCAATGCATGTGTGTATGTCTTTAAGAAGCTATCTAGTCGCTTGCACATGTGTATAAATACTGAGCACGTGCGAGCCTAACTACCATTTTGTAGTAAGCTGTTGTGATGCAAGCATGTATGTCTGTATAGTCTGTCTGTTATCAGTTTGTTTATATTTTGTGATGCTGCTATCCATCCTGATATGTTTTCATGTAATAAAGTATATAAACAAACTACCAAATCTGTTCATCATCTATAGTAGAGCGAAATGAGCGACATGGTGCCAGAATGAGATCCAGTTTTCCCATATTCAAGACTGAGAGGTATTCAGTTGAAATTGGAGGAATATACAGAAATGGATCACCCCAACTGCATGTATAACTTGCAAAACAGGTCAGATATGAATTTCAGATGTTAAAACTTGCTCAAATGATTTTGTATTCAGAAAATATGAAATGAAGCATACAGAATGCTCTAAATGATATTTTAAGTAAATGAAATGTCTGATACTGTGACATAGTGATAGAAATATTCAAATAACTACAGAAACTGTTTGAAATAAAGTCTGAATTACATAAATTGAATAAAACAAAAGAAACAACTGCATTTTTTGCTCGATGCATACTTTTTCGTATTAATTAAAGCTATTCAAGATATCAGTAGTGTATGAAGTGCTCACATGTTTGTGTAGTATTACAGTACAGTTATTTTGCAAAATACAGCCATTTCAGAGCATATTTCATAAAGTACAGTATTTCAAAGAGTTTATTGTGCATTTGAATGTCATTAGAAGCTCACGTAGAATTCTGTTTGTATATAATTACAAGGGCCATATTTTCAGTGTGTTTGCACATATTTTGTGGCATGGCAGACAGATTTCAAACACCAGGTCCACCTGTGTTTGAAACTAATATTGCAGAGAATTGGAGAGTGTTTCAGCAAGAGTATGGTATTTTCATACAGGCTGAATTTTCTGATAAAGATGATCATACAAAGGCATTTATTCTGCTTAATTTTGCTGGGTCACAAGCCATCGAAAGGGAGCTTTCATTTGTGTATGCACCTGCTATATTTGTAGGGGGGGGGGGGGGCATCATATTGTTCTGCCAGCTGAATCAAGGGCAGAATCAAGGGTAATCTTTTTTAAGAAGGAGGATGTAGATCAATGCGTGTGTATGTCTTTAATAAACTATCTAGTGTCTTGCACAAGTGTATAAATACTAAGCATGTGCGAGCCTGACTGCTATTTTGTAGTAAGCTGTTGTGATGCAAGCATGTATGTCTGTATAATCTGTCTGTTAATCAGTTCATTTATATTTTGTGCTGCTGTTATCCACCCTGAAGTGTTTTCATGTAATAAAGCATATAAACGATCTACCCTGCCTGCTAATCATCTATAGTGGAGAGAGATGAGCGACAGTTCCTTTGCCTGTATTTCTCTTCAAAACTTTTTGGTGCTTCTGTTTTTGTCTTGATTAGTTTTCCTTTCTCCTTTGCATAGATATTACATTATATTAAATCTTTTTTTCTTTCTCATGTCCATAGTTCTTCTTCAGGTGTCTCTTGATCTTCCTGTTTTTCTTTACTCTGGGGACACGTTCCATCATGCTGTGATGCAACCTGTGTTAGACCTTCTACACCAAATGCTTCACTTTGCAGGCACTCCATAACTTCAATTTCTGTTTTTAACTTCTACTTTGCTAATCTTCTTTTCTACATTCCCTCTTTGTGATATTATTTTTTATTGTAAAATTTTCCATATCTGGATGCCTTTGCCTGTGTTTCTCTTTGAATATATTGGGGGCTGCCTTCTTTATAGTGATTAATTTGGCTTTCGCTTTTGCATAAATATTGCACCATATCAAATCTCTTTCTTTCCCATGTCCATATTTCTTATTTATACTTTTTCAAATAGCTCTAGGTTTTGTTGTTTATATTTTCACACTTTCTCAGATGCTTCTTTTTCTAAACAGATCAAAGTTTATTGGTCTATATACTGTTTTTCACAAATCTGTTGTATTAATGCACACAAATTTTTATTTGAGGCTTCTGACAGTTTTTCTTGTGGAAGTATTTTTTTCCCTCTAATTTCTCTCTTAATCATTTTAATCTTTTTGTTTATCTTGTGTCTGGAAAATGTGGGCTTTTTGCATAATAGTAGCAATACATAATTTCTTTCTTATCCTCAATAGTCTACACTGTAACTGGTCTGCAGTTGTGATGGTCCTGTGTTTGAGAAAGGGCGCAGGTATACATTTTGCATGTGATTACTATTATTTCACAGACATATATCAATATAGCACCATTTAGCTGAGCTTAGCAACTCTGCTCATTGCGCAGTGTCATGCAAAAATCTTTAAAGAAAGGAGAAATGGATAGGATAGTGGTGAAATAGGGTGCAAGGAGGGGGAAAAACATAGTGAAAGGCAGGTAGGTATGTGCAGAAAGGGTGTAAGAAAGAACCATAGCTATCCATTTCTTGTAGAGTAACAGCTGTGCACTTTAACAGAATTTGTAGATGACTTTGGACTCTCACCTCAGAGTGAGGGCTGAGGACAACTGTTTCCCATGGCCAAGTGTGCAAAAGGGGAGCTATGTATGGGATGAGATATATAAATATATATATATATATATATATATATATATTTTTTTTTTTTTCCTTTTTGGGACAGGTGCCCATTTTTTTTTAAATTGAGAGTGGAATGTTTGGGAAGTGATATAGGTACTTGTTGGGGAGGCAAGTTGGGAGGGTGAGGAAGTGTTTGCAGACAGACAAGGCAGACAAGAAAGAAGACAGTGTCTCTGTGGGACACAAGGGGGGGTAAACACCTTCATTGGTGAGGGTGTTGTGGAATGCCAGTCCCATGAGCATCACACATGGCAGCAGTGTGAATCAAGTCCTCACCAATGGGACTGTCAGCACTGTTCCTTCACTGCATCTGTGGTGGCAGCAGTGGATGCTGGTGCACGGATTTTTGAGTGTTTTGATTGGATGAGAACAATTTTCCTCATTTCATTATTTGAAGCTGATTGGTTGTTTCTGATTTTCAAAGTATGTGTGTTACATTTTTGTATATTACTGGTCTGAAAAAGTGGTGTTGCGAAAGCACTCACCATATACATTTTATTGTTTTTATTAAAGTTGTCATTTTATTATTTCAGCCATGGTGTGTCAAGTACATTTTGGAACTCTCAGGATAGAGCATGCTCTCCATCTGGTGTAAGCATGTACTGAAAGTTTGGTGCCACAGCCTACCTGGCAGTTCAACACAGGTGATATAATCACCCCTCCACCTCTGCTCCCAGAGGGTGCCCAACCCCATCCTGTATGGCAGAACTGCCCACCTCCACAGCTAGTGTAGTGGCAACAGAGGGGGCACCACCAGACTGTGTTCCAGATGTGCTGGGCCCCAGTGCCAAGGCCTCAGGAGTCAAGGTAGGTGAATCACCAGGAACTGGCCTACCTTTTCATGCTGTAGCAAATTAATTATAAACATAAGTTTACAAAAGAAATAACCAAACAAATGTTAGTATTAACATTATGGAAGATAATATTGATTAATCCAACAACATATAAAGGAATATTATGAGGAACACAACAATAAATAACAATTAGGAAAGCATGTTATCGGCAAACCAGTAAGAAATAATACATAATGCCGGCATAACAGTTAGTTCCAAATAATATATTAATATCAAATCATAATAATAAATAAAATTACTAAATTAAAGAAGATAAGGGGTGGGGGAGAGAGAGAGAGAAAACTATACCATAACTAACTTCACAGGTAATATTACTACACAGACTACTAATACATACTTCTACAGATGTGCAGCTTCAGTTGTGAGTACAGTAACTGCAATTCTTGCATAGATGATACTGCATGTACTTAACTCTCAACCTGTTAGCTTGGGACAGTATGGGCCACGTACTGACAAATGCTGGCACACAGGAACAACTACAGGGAACTGTTGAGCTCATACATTACTACCCAGGTGTTCTGTAAATGGATTTGTAAATAAATTGCATTCCAAGGACTGTTATGTATCTAATAATCAACAACCAGTCACAAGGAGCACTACTCATTGCATTCTTCAAAAGCGTGACAATGTGTATGCTAACTACAGTAGACAGCTGTTTTTTGTCAGCTGCCTGCCATGGGATTAAAACCCACAAGTAGTGAATGCAGGGAGTATGTGGAGTTCAATATCATGACTTCACAAAACAGTATTCTTCCTTACAACTATCATTGCAACATTTTGTGTGAAACCTTACATTTACACATATGTATAGCTGTGTGTGGTATAACATTGGAACCAAATGCAGTGAACACATATTAATTATGACCACTTTTTTTGAATACAGCAGTTATCAAAGCACAATCTTGTTTTAAACTTTATTGATAATGTTCCTCTATATCTGGTATTTACATTCATACATAGCAGTCCAGGACTTCAGTTACCTTACCCAAATACTGTATTCATTGCCTGGGTGGAATGCAAAGCATTATTTTGGGCAGAATAAGCAGAACACAGGCTTAGACTTTACTCTGGTTATTGCAATACATGCTTTTCAGACTTTTGTGGCTACATTCTTTAATCATTAACATTTAATTCTGGCATGTAGACCATGGACAGCTGTGAAAGACATTGCATATCAACACACCATCACCCTTTAGATTTTATTGATTAATGTTGCTTCAAGTCTGGTATTTAGACCATGGATAACTGTGAAAAACATCTCATAGATAACCCATATACCCTGTCCATTAATTAAATGCAACCTACAGAATATTTCAGACAATGGACAGAACAGAACTGTGACTGTTAATATTGCTAGATTCCAACATTAACTGAAGTTTGGAAGCTATACTACACAGTACTGCATGTTTATTTATTTTATTTTATTTATTTTATTTTACATTTGTTGACCGGGCTAGTCTAGCTGGATACATTTCCATTTTCAGTAGAGGCCCGGGGAGAAAAGCTCCACATAAATTTTAACAAAAAAAGTTACAATAAACAAGCAAAAGGACAAATCATCATAGATGAAAAGACAAATAAAAAAAATATAGTACCCAATAACAGATATATACATAAAGAGAATCACATTTCTAAGAATAACATTAATTAGCTGAAATAACATCAAGAACAAGGCACAAAACAGAGAGCAAAATTGATTTATAATATTATATAGAACTAATCTTAGTAACAGAAGGAGAAAGAGAAGCACTAAAGTAGGAGAGGAGGAAGGGAAGCAGTTTAAGAAAAGAGAAGGGAAAGTTGAGAGAGATTAGCATAGAGGAAAGAAGAAACAAAATACTCTAAAAGGAGGTAGACTGAAGCAGATACAGTAAAGAGAGAGGGAAAGTAAAGTAGTAGGAAAGTGCAGAGTAGTAGGAAAGCACAGAGGAGGTAAAAGATTAGTCAGGTTTTGAACAGGAACAGAGCCAGTGGCTTTGGAAGTAATCTTTGATTTTATGTTTAAAGAGAGGCAGAGATGTGGTAAGTGTTACATCGCTAGGAAGCAGATTCCAGTTCCTTCCTACAGTATTATTGAATAGAGAGTCACCGGCAGAATTATTAGTCTTTGTTATAGTAGCCATAAGTTTACTGGATGAGCGAAGGGAGTTTAGGTTGTTATAAGGGATTAAAAGTTTAGAAAGAATAGGGGTTTTGTTTGGTTGGTATAAAATTTTATGGGCAATAGTGAGTTGAGGGATTAACAGAAGGTTTTGTAGTTCAAGCCAGCCTAGAAGTTTCAGGTTAATACAGTGATGAGTTCTAAAAGGGTTACTAGTGGCAAAACGGGCAATGTTGTTGTAGCAAGTAGCCAGTTTGTTAAGGTTGGCTTTCTTAAGGTTAATAAAAATTGGTGAGGCATAAAGAAGAGTTGACAAAAGATGGGAGTGGGCAATCTTGGCTCTGGATGATGATGTTAGGAAAGGTTTAATTCTATATAGGCTTCCTATTTTTCTATTGACTGTTTTAATGGTGTTGTTGATATGCTGATCAAAGGAGAGGTTGTTATCAATTGTTATTCCTAATAATTTTGTTGTTGGATCAGGAGCAATGAGAGTGGCATTATTTGAGGAGATGGTGAAGTCCAAGGGGGTGGACCTAGTGCTAGGAGAGAAAAGGAGAAGTTTAGTTTTTTTGGCATTGAGGAGGAGGTTGCGTCTGGTGAGCCAAGTTTCTACAGTGTTGAAGGCATTTTGAGTAATAGATGAAAGTTCATTAGGAGATGAAGCAGAGCAGATAAGGGTGGAGTCATCTGCATATTGAATGCAGGTAGATTGAGGGATTGCTAAGTGAAGATCATTGATGAACAGGGAGAAGAGAAGAGGTCCTAGAATGGAGCCCTGAGGTACACCGATGGAAATGGGTGTGAGTGAGGAAATTTGGTTTTCCCAACGAACTGCTTGCTGTCTATTGCCAAGGTAGGATGTAAACCAGTTAATGGCAAGATTATCAAAGGAGAGGGATGTAAGAGTGTTAATTAAAATGGAGTGGTTGACCATATCGAAAGCTTTAGAGAGGTCAATGAAGAGAGCAGAAGAGAGAAGGTTGTCGCTATGGTTCCTATTGATAGTATCTACAAATGATAGGAGAGCAGTGGTAGTACTGTGATGTGGTCTGAAACCGTGTTGACAGTTTGCTATTATGTTGTTTTGAGAGAGATGCTGTAAAAGTTGTAGGTGAATACATTTTTCCATTATTTTTGCTAAGGGAGAAAGGAGGGCAATTGGTCTATAGTTTGAGTACTCAATGGAGTTTTCACCTTTATGTAAAGGGATAATATGGGATATTTTCCAGATGTCTAGGATGGTTCCCTCTTGGATTGTCCTGTTTATAAGTATAGATACTGGATATGCAATTTCTTTGGCAGCTTTTTGGAGAAAAAGTGAAGGGAGCTTGTCAGCAGAAGGGGTACAAGGCTTCAGTTTGTGAATAAGTCTAGAGATGAAAGATGTAGGAATAGGTTGTATTTTAAAGTTATTTGAAGGGTGTCTTTGGTTTATAGGTGGGCTAGAGTTATTAGTGCTAAGTTGTTTAGCTAGTGATAGAATAGTGTCAGTAAAAAAAGAGTTGAAAGCATTTGCAGTGAGGTGGGGAGTATCTGGGTCGGCATTGAGAGGGGTGGGAGTTTTGGATGTTCCTGGGGAGAGGAGTCTATTTATAGATGACCAAAACTGTTTGGGATTGTTATGATGAGTTTGTTGAAGTTTGCAGTAGAAGGTTTTTTTGTCAGTAATTATTGTTTTTTTAGTCGATGTTTTAGTCATGTTTAGATGATTTAACTTGCTCTACTATTTCAGGTGGGCAGTGACACATTACAAAACATGTTATATGTCTCAGGTGTGTCATACCTGACTGTTAAGACTGCAAACTCTGCAACTAATTTATTATAAGATTACTTTATGTGTTATGCTATTACTGTGATATTTCCACACTTACCACACTCTCGCCTCATCCTGGCAAGGTGCCCTGCATAAGACTGGACATTGCGAGCTCTCTTGTTTTCAGCTGTTGAAAGAGCATCACACCATTATGCATGCCAGTTTTGCACAGGTTCAGCTTATGTATTACTAAATTACTGGCACACATAATTACATATCTGTAAGGTCTGGCCTGCCCGATCTTCTTGGACGCAGGTGTCCAAGTTTCCCCTCTTCCTTCAATTCAGGTTGTCATAGTAGTGACAACACTGCTCACCAGTGCAGGGGATACCAGTAGCACTGGTAAGGTCCCTAGCTAACTAATCCCAGGTGTCAGCCTTACATTCTGAGCCCTGGTAATCTCCCTGCAGCAGCCAGGGTTCATAGCTTTTCACACTGGGCTTTTGCACACCCCACCTCTGCACCCAAAACCATGGTCCTTCATCAACACCACCAGGCATATAAACAGCCAAATCAAGACTCCAATGAATTATGTGAAATTTCTGCCTATTAGCCTTTATATAGGCTGCACTCCCACCCTTTCACATCATACTGTAACTTTCAAAAAAGTGATGCTCCTCTTAGGTTCACTCAGACTCACACAATCCTAGTTTAAGAGTGGCTTAGCATCAAACTATTTAAGTGAAGCTTATCAAAGCACAAATGGGAGTAGAACATTGACATGTTTAAGCATTGCTTAGCTTCAATCAAGTTTGCACAAAATGTTTAAGTGGAGCTGAGCAAGGTACAGACTGTTGACCATGTTTAAGTATAGCTTAGTTTCATGCAAACCCACACATACTGTTTAGTTGCTGCTGATGATGTTTAAGTGCTACTTAGCATCATGTAGCGGTTCTAAAAATGACATATTTTTAATATTCAAATATACCGCTGTTTCAGTCACCTGACATATTTTCACAGCAATAAATGTAAAACGTATGACTGCTCAGGACTTGAACCCCAGACATAATGCACTAGAGGTCATGAATAAACCTATCTTGCCACTGCAATAGTGAAGGGAACTCCTATATCTTCACATATACTACACAGGTGGCTGTAACCCTTGTGCAGCCTCTCTACATGGGTTTGCATGTGCTAATCACCACAGAATTATAATAATTGAATACATCTGGTTTCTATTTTTAGATGTCAAGTGTATATGTGCGCAAAGCTAAGCACGTCACATTGCAAAAACAAGCATGTTAAAATAATAAATTATATTGCGATTTAATGCAGTGAAATTTGTTGTACCCCTTTCGGTCTATAGAACAAAAGGTGTTGTGATATGCCTAACAACTGTCCAGAAGTTTTCTGGACAGTGCACATGTATGGTGCTGTCTACACTGTTGCTTACACGGATTCAAAATCTGTGTTACTGTACTCTCCTTTGGCAGTGCGCCATAATTAATATGTATGGCATGCTGCCAAAGAGGAACAGTGGACGTGTACACAGATACATTCCTTGTAGGCTGAACATGGAGCCTACACAAATTTTATTGAATCCTGGGGAATGTCTCAGATCCAGCGTTAAATAAATCTCAGACCATAGCCAATTGATTATTTACAGGTGTTATTTACTCATTCTAAGGAATTTCTGAAAAAAAGTCTTGAAAATCAAAACCCTGAGTCCATAATACTGTAAGACCACAATACTGTATGACCAAAATGCTGAAGACCACAAGGATAAAAAATCTTGAACATTGAATCTCTCTATCAATGTGGACCTAGGGATGAGTGCTAACATGGATTACAGGGGAAGCAAGTCCAAAAAGTTTGATATTATGGTCATCAACATTTTGCTCTTCAAGTATTATCAATTCAGGATTTTGATTTTCAAGTTTTTGTTTCTTTTCAGGATTACCATTGTAAACCATATATATAGGATTTTCTGACGTGAAGTTTATATAAAACATCAGGTAATAGATTCTTTTTTATGTTTCCGAGAAGTTGAGGATTTAAGAACATAATAAAACAAAGGCAATGTGTTTCAAACCACATGTGGGAGACTAGCATAAAATTAGAGGATATATCTGATTTATAGTTAATCTAGAAATATGCAAATAATAGTCTTTAATCTAGTTTGTTAATTTAGAGGGAATAAGTAATGAATAAATGAAGACATATCAGTTTTCTTTCAACACAAAGATAAGTCTGAAAGGGTAATAGTTCTTCATTACAAAAATTAAATATTTGCATTTGGGAATTTTTGCCAGCTAAAGCTAATAGTCAATATCAAACATATTGAATGAAGTCAGGAGCAACTGTTTTTAATTAAAAAATAAACTACAGCAGAAAATGCTTTAATCTCTTCTTCTAAGTAATGAGGGTTTTCAGGCTAGTGTAGATTGTGAGGCTGCCAGCCAAGATATCTGGAATTTTGTAAATAATCATATGTCATTTGAGAATATTCATATGATTCTTATGCTTGTCTTACATATGTAATAGAACTATATATTATGTGGATATTAAACTACTGGTTCAGAAGTGTGTGAATGTTATGTAGTGAGCTACAAGAATGTAACCACAGTGTACCTTACTGGGAAAGAATAGAAATGGATGTAAGCTATATGCCTGTGCAAATGTATGTTTTAATGGTAGAAGCTCGAACATACAGAGTTAACTTACAAAGCTTTAAGAAAATAAGTTGAAATTAAGTGCTTTACGATGTATTATAAAACAGTTAGTTTCATTGCAGTAAGCAGGCACAATGTCTAGAGCTAGGGATTTTTCTATTGTCTTGAAACAGAAATAATTACTAGGTTTCAAATGTAAAGTATTTTTATTGCTCTGTTACTTCCTAGCAGCTACAAATCTGCGAAATAAGTATTTCTGACACAGGAGATGTTGGTTTCTGTTAGCCTGGGAATTGAAGGCAGGTGACAAAGTGTAATATCATCCAGCTGACACAGCAGTAATGTTTTGATATTAGTTTGGGAACTCTCTCAGAGACTGTGCATTTTGTATTTGTCTTTGGACCAGGAAACATCAATCTTCAGCACTTCTGCCTTTCTAATAGTAAGTAACCAGGGTACTGTAATCTCTCTTAGATATAGATGAGAATATAGTAAATATTAGTTTAGATATTTTCTGTATTTATGTGAAACTGTCCTGCAATGTTGTTTTAAAAATATTTCCTGTGATTCCGAACTCTGTAGTCACTGTGCTGAGTTATTGAATATTGTCCTGTTCTTTTATTATGTATTATTAAATATATTTAAATCTTTTAATTGGGGCTGGTTTGTTTAGAGATATTTAAGCTCTTAGTGTACTTGCATATGTGTTTGGTGACGCTGTATGGGCCACTCCAATAATCTTGGTCTTGGTCACACTTACCATTTGAATAATAGTAACATTACACAGTAGAATTGGTCACCCTTTGTAAAGGCCGTATATTAGCTGATAAAGAGATGGTTGGTGCAGTGATAACTGCCTTTAAGTCTGGGGAGAAGGGGGCATAGCTAGTAAACCTGTGCCAGCCTTTCCGAGGAGTGTGTCTGCGTTTGTATATAAATCAAATCTCAAAGTGTGTGTATCAGCTACTTGGGCAGGGACACAAAGCACTGGTTGGACAGAGAGGGTGCTGGAGGTTTTGGCTTGACCACTCGGCTGAGATCTTAACCCTATATCTGTGCCAGTGGGGAGTCTTACTGGGGATCTGGAAAGAGAGGGAGAAACCAGCCCTAGACTGACTGTGATCTCTGTGTGCTCTTAGGGGACATTGTACTTTACTGTGTGTGTACTTGTCATCATGCCAATACCTATGTCCCTCACTGAGGCTAGTGGTGAGGATTGAGGCCCCTTGATTACTGGGACAGGACAGGGGCATCACATATTAATTGGCAGTGGTGGGATACACACATCACATATTAATTGGATGACAGTGGTGTGTTAGCCACATCACATATTAATTGGCTTGTACTGGTATGGATATTGAATTCTTGTAGCCTGTGTACAGTGGTTACTGAAGGTGTTTGTACTCTTAATCAGCCACACAGTGAACATTCAGAGTCCATATTGTGATTGTTTTATTTTTTTGTTAGCTTAGTCAGGGAGAGCAGGCAAGCATGTCAGCAGAGGGGTATGGCAAGCTGACAAGGAGTCAGCTGGCTGAGATGTGCCAGGCTAAAGGACTGGTGCATACCAACCTGAATAAAGCAGACATGATTGCAGCTTTAGTCACAGCTGCATCACAGAATAGCAACCAGGAAGACAATCAGACTGACCATGGAGATGTACAACTCTCAGAAAATGGAGAACTGAATCTTTTCACAGAGGACTTAAAAATCCGTCTGGAGTTAAAGAGACTTGAGATGGAGGCCAAGCATTTGGAAATAGAAGCAGCAGAGAGACTGAGACATCTGGAGGCTGAGGAAAATGAGAAACTGTGACATCTCAGGCTGAGAAGAATGAGAGGCAGAGGCAACATGAAAAGGAGATGCTGAGTCTTTGGAAGAGTCATGGAGGTAATGTGGAAAGGAGTAACCAAACCCCAGAAGCAACAAAGGTCAGTAAACTTCTTCCACAATTTACAGAGGGGGGGGGGATCATTTTGATAGTTTCATTCATACATTTGAGAGGGTATGTAAACAGTATAATGTTGACCAAGGGCTCTGGGTATGGTTCCTGGCTCCCTTGCTACATGATGAAGCTGTAACTGTTCTTTCCAAACTGTCTGATACTGACTGTTTAAATTATAATGTTGTAAAGAACTGTTTGCTAGATGTTTTTTAAGTTAACATCTGAAGCTTATAGAAAAAAGTTTTGTGAGCATAGACAAAGGTGTGTGTGAATAGGTTGCTAAACTAAGCACTTATTTTTATAGATGGGTGAGTGGATGTTAGGTCACCACTTTTGAAGGGCTGGCAGACCTTTTAGTGAGGGAACAAGCCCTTAGAACTTTGCCTGAGGACATGAGAATCTAGTTAGCTGATAGACAATGCAATACTGCAGTTGAGTTGGGGGAGATGGGAGACCTATACCTAGCAAGCAGAGCATCACTACAAAGGAAAGGGACATCCAGTGCTGATCATGGGTCTAAGAGAACCCATGGTAGGCGGCACAGACTGTCCCAACAGTGTTCGCCAGTAGCAGGGGAGCCACTAGTCCACGTACATGTCCAGGACCTAGGGTCAAATGTTTTAAATGCAACCAGTGGGGCAATGTAGCATATAGATGTCCACGGAGGCAAGGTGGGGAACAAAAGGTAGGAGTGCCAGTAAGTGGGAATGCCAGAATGCCAGCAGTAGGTTATCTTAAGACAACAAGGGTACCAAACTACCCCAAAAGGTTATATCCCATCTTAGTGAATGGGAAAGAGGCCATAGCTAACAGAGACACAGTGTCTGACCTAACCATTGTGAAGCCTGCAATGGTTACAGAGGAGTACTGCTTGTTTGGACAGTCTACTCCAGTTAGAGCGTTAGGAGGGATCCCATTCCAAATACCTTTGGCTAGGGTTCACCTTGACTGGGAGGTTGGAAAATGAAGTCAGCAAGTAGGTGTGTTTGAGGATATCCCTGCATATGTCCTGATAGAGAATGATTTTGATAATGCTGTACCATGAGTGCATACAGTTACATGCAGTTAGGCTTGGAGACAAACATGTGGTTCTGATAGTCTGGGGAGACCCAGACAGATCACACACTTGCAGCCAGGACTAGTGAGGTGGTCACTTCAAGGCGGGAGCTACCCTGTAGCAGTAAAACTGAAGGTGACCACAGCTGCTTGTGGGTACTAATGTTCCCTTGGACAGAGTGACTGCAACAGCAGAGGTGAGTACCAGTAGTACCCATGCTGACAGTAAGGCACCACTGTCAGAGGATGCCAGACCTCCCGTGGAAAGGGAGCTGGGAAGGGTTACAAAGAGAGTGTTGAGACAGGCTCATCTCTCAGACCCTACATTACAAGGCCTGAGGCAGGTAGCTAGGGAGGCACCTGATTCTCAAGTGAAGGGGCAATCTGTATACTCGGACAAAAGGTTTGTGTGTAGAGAGTGGACCCCTGAGGGAGGGCTAGAAGGTGAGAGAATACAGCAGTTGGTAGTGCCCAGAGCCTACCGTCTGGCACTCCTAGCTATAGCCCATGATATTCCCTTTGCAAGTCACATGGACATAAAACATACCAAGAGACGTATTATGCAGAACTTCTATTGGTCTGGGATTTCCAGAAATGTAACAGGGTACTGCAGGACCTGTGAGCAGTGCCAAAAGGTAAGCAAGGCAGGAGACAAGGTGAAAGCTCCTTTGATGCCTTTGCCTGTGATTAAGGAGCCATTTCAGAGGGTAGCTATGGATATTTTGGGGCCTCTAAGTACCCCAAATTCCACAGGGAAAAAGTATATCCTAGTGGTAATAGATTATGCTACCGGATACCCTGAGGCAGTGGCTCGGTCCTCCACTGAGGCAGAAAAGATGGCAAATGTTTTGTTAGAGATTTTCAGCAGGGTAGTTTCCCAAAAGAAATACTGACTGACAGAAGTGCCAATTTCATATCAGACCTGCTGGCTTGTCTGTGGAAGCACTGTGGGGGGAAGCACCTAAAGATCACCCCCTACCATCCCTAGACTAATGGTCTTGTTCAGAGGTTAAACTCTACACTCAAGATCATGCTACTTGCATTTGCAGAACAGTTTAAGAGGGAGTGGGACAAATATTTGCCCCATCTGCTGTTTGCTTATAGAGAAGTTCCTCAGGAATCCACAGGTTTTTCACCCTTTGAGTTGTAATGGCATAGTGGGAGGGGACCTCGAGATTTGATTTGAGATGAATGGGAAGGTGAGTGTGAATCACACAAACACTCTGTTGTGGCATATGTCCTAAACCTCAGGACAAGGCTCAGTGAACTCATTGGCTTGGTCCAGGAGAACCTGGCAGAAGCCCAGCAGCAGAAACAGGTCTGGTATGACAGGAATGCTGGAGCTAGAGAGTATGCTATAGGACAGCAGATAATGGTTCTCATTCCTGTCAGACACAACAAGCTGCAGGCAGCTTGGGAGGGACCCTTCAATGTGGTAAGGATGGTCATTGACATTAACTACATGGTAGAACTGCTAGACAGGGGGCTGGGGCACAAATTGTACCATGTTAACATGATGAAACCTTACCATGATAGGAAGGCCCTTGTGCAGAGTATTTCCAGTGGATTGCAGGAGGAGTCTGAGGGGGATCTGGTGACTGATCTCAGTGAGGCTCGGACTGACACCTCAGTGAAAGGGGTAGCAATGTCCCAGCAGTTATCCCCTATCCAGGTTTGAGAAATCCAAGCAGTGTTACAGGAGTTTGGGGACATGTTCACTGGGAAACCAGGGAGCACCCACCTGGTGCAGCACCATGTGGATACAGGACCCCAAAGGCCTATTAAGCAGGCCCCTTATAGGGTGCCTGAGAGAGTCAAACAGACTCTGAGGAAGAAGATACAGGAAATGTTGGAACTAGGGGTAATTCAAATATAGACATGAATAGCTCGATGTTGTACTCCAAACAAATTCCAGGAAAGATTCTGTAGTTTATTTCCCGTGAGTGGTGGTTGGTTACCTGAGTTAGCAAAAGTGTCATCTTGTGATGTTTGCCCAGGATAAGTCATCGTTTCCATTATCAATCCCTCTGTTTTTTCTTCTGGTACGAGATGGTCTGAAGGTTTGTAGCTGGCAAGTCATAGGGAAGAAGTTTGTTTCCCTCATTTGGCACTGTTTTCCTGACATGAAACATGTGGACCACGGTTGAATGTCCTTTATGTCTGACAGCAGTGGATGTGACAAGAAGCACAAAGGAGGGTCCTTTCCATCAAGATGCATACTTTCTGGGAAAAAAATTGAATATAAACCCAATCGCCAGGAGCAGAATCTTGTGTGGAATCTGGATGTGGTTATTGTTGAGCCATTACAACCTGTGAATGATAAGACTGTAGAACAGAAAAAAGTTGTTTACAATAAGCAAAAATGGTTTCATCACTTAACTGCAAATCAAGATTTGCTGAGAGAGGTGTAGCTGGTATCCTCATAGGGCTTCCTATGAGGATTTCATGAGGAGAACTTTCTAAGTGCACTCACTGTACTTCTAATTCTAAATAGAGCTAATGGTAAGGCTTCTGGCTATTTCAATCCTGTCTCTGCAGTAAGCTTTGCTAACTTAACTTTCAATGTCTGATTCATTCTTTCTACTATTCCTGAAGCCTGAGGTCTGTGCAGGCTGAGATACTGCATGTTAATATTAAAAACTTTGCAAATATGTTGAACAATTTGAAAGTGAAATATGTTTCTTGGTCTGTCTGTATACAGCATGGTACCCCAAACTGAGGGATGAACTCATACAGGAGTTTCTTAGTTACAAGAAAAGAGTCATTCTTAATACAGGGATATGTTTCTACCCATCCAGAAAATATGTCAGCAATAACCAAAATATATTTGAATCTTGCACACAATGATAAGTCGATAAAATCGACTTGAATACACCAGAAAGGTCCCCATGGCTTTTTGATATGCTGCATGGGAACAGACACTAATTTGGAAATGTTATAAGAAATGCATATATGACAAGTACTTATGTAACGCTGAACTACTTCTGAAGTGTAAGGGAAATACCTGTCAGTTAATAGTTGTTAAAGTAGTGTGCTTTTTTCCAGATGGAAAGGCAAATGATAAGTCCATGCCAATTTTGGTAAAATACCTCATGATGCTACTATCCTTTCATCCGGATGGTGTTATAGCGAGTCTGGGGAATGAGAGCAGCCATCACAAATCCACCTTACCCTTTCGGAGTCATCAGCTTGATTCTGAAAAGACAAAACTTCTTGCAAAAAAACTGGTACATTATTAAGTTGAAAAGGTTGAAAAAAGAAGCCTGAACAGGATTTAATAAGGCAGCCTGTTTTGACGCTCTATCAGCAAAGTTATTACCCACTGATTCAAGTGATACATTAGGTATGTGGACAGAAATTTTGATCACAGCTATTCCCTAGGGAAGTAAAATATATCTAATAGGTTAGTAATAAAGGTAAAATTCTTAATCTTTGTTCCTGCAGAAGTTAAATAACCCCTGTCTCTCCAGAGGTTACCAAAGTTATGAATGACCCCGCAATTGTAGCTGGAGTTGCTATATATTGCTTATTTATTTACATTTGATTACCGGGTAGTGTCTGACTGGGCCAGTAATTCATTTTCAGTGAAGACTCAGGGAGAAAAGCTCCAAAAAGTTACAAAATACATAATTTGAAGTGTGACATATAGTGAAGGTACAAGTAATGTTAACACAGATTAAAACCTTACATGCAGAGAAACACAAAATCAATATATTACAGAGTTATAAACACAAGTGATGATCATCAATAAAAATTCAATAACAGTTTTTCTTATATCTATATCTATATCTATATCTATATATCTATATCTATATCTATATCTATATATATATATATATATATATATATATATATATATATATATATATATATATATAAGATAAATAGATATATGTTTATATAGTAAAAGCAAAAATCAGTTGAAGAAAGGTAGAAGCCAGATTGCTAAGCCTATAAGATGCCAAGAAAGATAAAGTATATAAGGACAGTGAAAGGCAGTTGTATAAAACAGCCTGGAGATGTGCAGGAGAACAGCCAATAAGTTTATAAGGACTATGAAGGGTAGGTGTGTAAAACTTAGCCTGGAGATGTGCAGGGGCACAGCCAATGAGTTTATAAGGACTATGAAAGTCAGGTGTGTAAAACTTAGCCTGGAGATGTGCAGGACCATAGCCAGTGAATGTATAAGGACAGTGAAAGACAGGTGTGTAAAACTTAGCCTAGAGATATGCAGGAGCACAACCAATGAGTGTATAAGGATAGTGAAGGGCAGGTGTGTAAAACTTAGCCTAGAGATGATCAGGATCACAGCCAATGGGTGTATAAAGAGAGTGAAAGGCAGGTGTGTAAAACATAGCATGGAGATGTGCAGGAGCATAGCCAATGAATGTATAAGGAAAGTGGAAGACAGGTATGTAAAACAGCCTGGAGATATGCAGGAGCACAGCCAATGACTGTATAAGGACAGTGAAAGACAGGTGTGTAAAACTTAACTTGGAGATGTCCAGGAACACAATTTGTTAATAGAGGTGAAAAACAGTTCAGGGAAGCTTTTAAAGATGTTGTTAAGCCTGCATTTTTTAATTTGACATGAGAAGAATATGTTGCTTTGAATGAATTAAAGAATATACACTCATTAGAAATTAGACCTGCTGATAAAGTTGGAGGTATTGTAGTGTTAGATAAAGATTTGTATGTAGCACAAACGAGGAAATTGCTATATGATAATATTTATTTGTGTGTTTCAAAATCCACTGTTACTGGCCTGATAGAGAAAGTATCCTTTTTCATTTTTGATATGCTCATGACTGGACTCATTTCTGAAAATTTATTTGATTACTTCAATGTTGAATATCCCCTCATCCCCATAATTTATGCATTTCCCAAAATTCACAAAAACTTAGAATGTCCACCAATGCATCCAATAGTGTCAGGCAGAGGATCGACAACCGAACTGTTATCCATCTTTGTTGAAAAAAATCTGCACCCTCTGTTTGAAGAATGTGAGACAGTTTTCAAGGACACTAAAAGTTTTCTACACAGATTGTTTGACAAAGTTTCTAACTTGACTAGCAAATTCATCCTAGTTACATTAAACATAGAGTCTCTCTTCACAGTCATCCCCAATGCATGGGAGGTTGAAAATATTAGAGCATTTCTGAATGAGAGGCAATGTTTTACAAATGATAAGGTAAATTTGTTATGTACTCTCCTTGAGATCATCCTAGAGAATAATGTCTATTTTTGAGCAGGAGTATTTCATACAAAAGGGTGGCGTAGCTATGGGCAAAGCTTGTGCCAATAGCTACACCAACCTAGCGCAGGCACAATGGAAAAATACTAATATTTTGCAAGTCAATGAATTCTCTAAATATATAGCCTGGTATGTGCGTTTTGTGGATGATAAAATTTTGTTATGGGAAGGCCCTTTGGACTTACTAAATGACTTCATAACTTATATGCATAGTACTATGAGCTTCCTTAAGTTTACTTATAAATATTCTAGTGAAGAGATAGAATTTTTGGATGTGAAGGTCAAGAAAACAGACCTTAGAAATATACATACTAGCGTATACAGGAAACCTATTAGGAAAAACAATTTGCTGCATAAAAACAGTATGCACCCAAGGCACGTCACACATAATGTGATGAAAGGGCAGTTTTTTTAGAATCATAAGACTGCACAATAATGATATGGATTTAGAAGCAGCTATTATTTCCCTCAAGCAAGATTTCTTAGACAGAGCCTATAGTGAGAAAGAAGTAGATTCTTGCATCACAAATGCATGGAGAGAAAGGAGAGGTAAATGTAGTGCTTACTTCACAGAGAGGGTGGTATCAGATATACAAAAGGCAAAATCTGACAATGAAGATGTTTTCAGGGTTCCATTACAATATTCAAGTGACATTAATAAGTTCTGTGACATTATAAAGAGGAACTGTTATATTTTAACTACAGTACCAGAGCTGAAGGGGTAATAGATGAAACATCCCATTTCTCCTTTAAGAATAATAAATCTCTTAAAAAGCATTTGTGTTATAAATCACAATGTCATGATCAAGTAGACTAGGTTTTCCTGGAGGAATTGCACAGCGTGTAAATATGTTCTTACAGGTTCACACTATATACATCCATACGCCAACTTTAAAATAGAATTAGATTTTTATGCAGACTGTAAGACAAGGAGTATAGTCTGCTTTAGTAGTTGTCATGTATGCCACATTTTTTATACAGGCAAAACTAATAGGTCCCTGAAAGAAAGGATTTTGGAGCACTATAGGAACATTAAGCACAAGAAAGAAACTAATGCTTTAGCACAACATGTTTCAGAATCTGGACCAGAGCATGTTTTTAAGTTTTTGGTACCTGAAATTTTAGATGAGGGGATGTGAGGAGGAGACATAAAGAATCAAACAGAGACAGCTGAGCAGAAATGGATCTTATTTTTTAATGCTAATAAACCACCTGACGTGGATGGTGTGTTATCCCTGAAACCTTTTTGAAAAGCACATCCACTTAGACATTGATTTGCTGTTTACCTAAGTGCTTTTTATGATTGCTGTTTTTATTTGGAACTTAGCTTCTGTTTTTTATACATTCTCTGTATTATGCTTTTAAGATTGTTAAATGTTTAAGATTGTTAAATGTTTTATTGGTAATTAATGAATGCTAAGCAGTTGATTGGCTGTTTTTTATTTTAAATTGAATGTGCTTGGTGTAATCAGTCAATATGATGAAGCAATGTGATTATCGTGAAAATGCTTACTTCTTTTAGCTCCATTTGTTTCTCAAAATAAATTGTTGTGCCTAGCTGTGCTGGTTCAGTATTTTTTATTTTCTCTACATATAGTTTGCTTCTTAGAACACACCTTTATCCTGGTCTTGACTGCTACAATTGCAGATTTTTATATAGCTAGTTTGGATTGACTTAAGAGAGAAGTGGAATTAAGGTTGGTGGGGGTGGGCATAGAAAGAGGTGAATTTGCCATGTTGTTTAGTAATGAAGTTATCGAGGTGATAGAGTGGGTATTGAATTGTGCACCTATATATCCTGTAGGACTGCTGGTTGTTGGAAATGGGGTAGTGAGTTTTCTGGGGTTAAGCGGGAGGTTTATAGTTTGCCAGAATTTTTGACAATCATTTTGGTATTTCAGTTTTGGTCGCGTGGGTTTCCTCCTGGTGCTCCGGTTTCCTTCTACATCCCAAAGACATGCTGTAGGTGGATTGGACACTCTAAATTGACCCTAGGAGTGAGTGCATGCATGTGTGTGCCTTCTGTGGAAGGTTGGGCACCTGGCTGGCAACTCAACATTGTAAAACTCCACTGCAAATCATGAGTGGACAGGTGATCCGCTGTGGTGATCCCTAACCGGGAAAAGCCGAAAGAAGAAGAAGAATTTTGGTATTTCAGTTTACATGATTGAAAGTATGTTTTTTATCTTTCTTGATTTATTTTTGGGCTTGACTTCTCATTTGTTGATAGGAAGTAAGATTGTTTTTATTTCTATTATTATGGTAAAGAGTTCAGGCTTTTTCCCTTTGTTTAAGTAGCAGTTTTGTTTCTTTTGATAACCAAGGTAGCTGTTTGGCTTTTGTGTGAATGTTCCTAATCGGGGCTAGGTTACTGAGTATTTGCAGGAAAGCATTGTTAAAATACTGTATGGCAAAGTCTAACTGTACGATTTTTAGAGATGACCAGTCATATTGTTGTAGAAGTGTATTAAATATAGTAGAGAAGAAATGGTGTTTTTATTGGAAATGTAGTAGAATGTAACATTACTAGTATTGTGTGTACATTTTCTGATTAGATAGGTTGGAGAGGGATCACTGAGAATATCAAGAAGACAGCCAGCATCATAACTTATATTAGATTTGTTTGTCAGAATCCAGTCCAGTATAGATTACCTATTGGCATGCTTATCAATGCACGTAGGATGGTTAATGTTTTGACAGAAGCTATATAAGTTTATGAAGTTGGTGGGAGTTTTGGAGGAACACATAAGCCAATCTAGGTTAAAGTCCCCAAGTGTTATAGTTCATGGGTGAAGTTGGAGGAAGCCCATCCTAGAATGTTTTAAATGTTGGACAGGTTATTAGCAGGAGGGAGGTAGATGGCTGTAATGATAATAGACTTATGGGCATTAATAT
Source organism: Protopterus annectens (assembly GCF_019279795.1). Taxonomy (NCBI): domain Eukaryota; kingdom Metazoa; phylum Chordata; order Ceratodontiformes; family Protopteridae; genus Protopterus; species Protopterus annectens. The sequence goes on from NC_056726.1 coordinate 1,418,737,041, forward strand.
CTAGACATGTAGTTAATTTTTCAGAGTTGGGGAGATCTGGAGGAGTAGAGTTTAGTTGTATTAGATAGAGAGTTTCTTTAAACATATGGCAATGCCACCCATTTGGTTAATCTATCCACTCTAAATATGCTATACCCATTAAGAAATATTTCCTCATTTTTTATATGGGGCTTAAGCCAGGTTTCAGTAATCACTGCTATATCTGAGGAGTACAGGGCAATGGCAGCATGAAATTCATGAACTTTGTTAATAAGGCTTCAGAGGTTGAAATTTGTTATTAATAGGTCAGAGTTACATCTTTTTAGAACTGGATGGTGGGGAGAGGAGATGCTGGTGATTGGATTTACAGGGTGTAATGTGTGAGAGGGTGTGGAAAGTGTGGGGCCTGGGTTATGGTAGATGTCTGACTTGAGTTTAGTTTGGGTAAGGGAGTGGAGGATAAGAAAATTTAGTTTGGAAAAAGTCTATAATGTTTGTATAAGTTATAGACAGAGCTATGGGTGTGAAAATATCTTAAAGGGAAAATAAGTGTTGTGGAGGTATTAAAAAGTTGTGACAAGATGTGGATAAGGGCATTATAGTGATAAAGGTTCTGCATAGTTAGTAGAGTTGGAGAGGGGTAGTTTGTGATATCATGGGAATGGTATGAGGTGGTATAGTAGGCTAGAGGAAAGCTGACATAGGTAGTAGGAAAGTGAGTGAAATTATAGCTTTTATCTGAGGCATGAAAAGGTGATAATACTTGAAGTTATGAATGGTTGTATGGGGTAAGTGCAGGGTGGGCAGATAGTGTGTTGTAGCTGAGCAATTAGAATCACTGGAAGCAGCAGAATAAGATAGATGAAGGTGGTTTAAAGTGGGTGGAGTGGAAAGGTTCTTAGGATAGGAGAGTAGGTAGTAATGATTGGTAGATGGTGAAAGGAAGCAGTAGGAAAAGATAAAGAAAGGTGATGTTAAATTGGGTGGAAAGAAGAGGTGATTAGAATATGAGTGTGGTGAAAACCAGGGTACCTTTTTGACTAGGCTTATAAAGGCCCTAGGGCCAATAGCCTAGTACCTACCTATGAACCTATGAACCTATGTAGGCAATATTGATTGGTAGATAGGGGTGATGAGGTTGGCAGGAGTATATTATTGGAAGATGAGTCTGAAAAAACAGTATAGGTGAATGGTGATTCGTTGATGGAGAGGTGAGGTCAACAGGGGAGTGGATTGGTTAGGTTTTACAGCTTTTCTTTGAGCTAATTTATAAGCTTCAGTTATAGATGCCAACTCAGCAATTTTTTGCTGAAACATGTCCATGTAATCAATTCTCCAGTTAAAAGAACTTTATCAATAGTACAAATGGCAAAGGCGGCTGTTAAAAGTCCATCTTCCCATCTGATACAAGATCCATTGACAAATAAAATTAATGCTGGATTCTATAGAGGTGTCTCTTGGAGATCAGGTCTAGGAAGAAGCACATTGTTGATAACAATACATGTGGTTCACCATCATCAGGAGTAGGAAATAGGGAAGTTGGATTCAAAGGAGGGAATCTGATAACCTGCAAAGAAGGGTTATCAAGTAAAGCTAATTTATATTTAGAAAGCCTAGAAACAGAAGGATATTGTGTTTTAATTCTCAACAAGGTGTTTACAGAATGTGGAACTACAACAAATGTAGCATGTCCCAGAGTAAGTGCTGTTGCCATGTCAACTAAACTAGAAGCTGCAGCTACAGCTCTGAGGCATGGGGGAAGGGCAGCCACCACTGAATCCAAGTTTGTACTGTAATAAGCAACAGATCTAAAACCATAATTTCTTTTCTAAGCCAGTAATCCTAATGCTACTTTATTGCGTTCACAACAAAAAAGAAAAAAAACTTGGAATAATCTGGTAGTCCTAATGTTGGAGGATTTAAAAGAAGTGATTTTAACTCAGTAAAAGCTAATTCATGGCATTGTTGCCATGAAGTTTTCCAGGTGTGTCCTGCTTTAATAAATCTCATAAAGGTTTAACAACTTCAGCATTGTTAGAAATTCACTGTCTACAGTAGCCTGTCAGACCAAGAAATTCGCTAAGTTGTTTTAAGTAGTAGGTCTCAGAGCTGATTATCTGGCTGTGGTGCGGGACGGTAAAATGTGCCGTGGATTTTCTGAAATTAAAAGTCCTAAATATTGAACCTGAGGTTGCCAAAGCTGAAGCTTGTGTCAATTTACTTTAAATCCTGACTCAGATAAATGTGTAAGTAGAAATGGTATCAGTTTGGCAAGCAGCAAAGGAATTAGAAGCTAAAAGTAAATAATCAACATATTGCATGAGAAATGACCCACAGGGGAAGTGTAATTTATCCAATAGTTGTTCAATATCTCTGGAAAATAAAGTGGATGACTCAACATACATGTGCAAGTGTATTGTTGTCCTCTATATGTAAATGCATATAAATATTGGCTATTAGGATGTACAGGGATAGAGACAAAGGCTGAGGTGATATCCATAACTGAAAAGGTGGAAGCAGAGGGTAATATTGAACTAAGTACTGTGACTGGATTTGGTACCAAAGCAAAAGAAAGTAGAACTACCACATTAACAGCACCAAGATCTTGAAATATCTGTACATATCTTTACCCGTTGTTTATCTGTAAAATATGTGTATTGCAAGGACTTATAGTTGGGACAATTATGACTTGTAATAATGCTGAACTAACTGATTCAATTCCTGATTCTGCTGCTGCAGAAAGTGGATATTGAGCCACCACAGGCAAAGGTTCATGAGGATTTAAAGTAATATTGACTGGTATAGCATTTCTAATAAGTACTACTTTGTTGTCATGAGTTGTCCATAACTGTGAAAGAATTGTGCTTAACAATTCTATGTCCATAGGGTGCATAGGGTCAGGGTGAGGAAAGAAAGAAAAAAAAAAAATCTTCATCAACATTATCTGCAATAGCACACATTTTCATAGAAGAAGGCTCATTTGGGATGTTTAAATAGATCTCATTTGGTGGACAAAATATTGTGCATTGTGATTTAGAAAGAAGTTTTCTACCTAAAAGATTTAAAGGTGTTGAAGTACCTACAAGAAAAACATGTTTGTCTCTTATGGTCTTAACTGTATTGGGACTGAAGTTGTTTCTGGATAATCTAAAGAGACTCCTTATACTCAGATAACTCATACCGAAGTACAAGATAAAGGAGGATGCTTCACCACCCCAGCATTTAACATGGATCTAGTAACTCCTGTGTTTATGAGAAAGAGGACATCTTTATTTTGAACTTTAATGTTAACAAATGGTCCTTTCTCTTGAACTGGAATAAAAGGAAATAACTGTGATTCTTCTTCATGGCTGTCCTATTTATCAGGTTGCCTACCATGGCATATTCCATACAGGGGGCTGTTGTGCTGAGCAGTTTTTTGAATGTTTTGCCGGGGTTGGTATGGCTGTTGAATATCAAATTGATTTTTAAATGGTTCTTGTGAGTCTATAGAGGGAAGAAAAGGACAATTGTCTCTCCAGTGACCAATCTGACCACAATTAAAACACATTAGAATTAAAAAATGTTTCTGGTCCTCTGGAATTTTGTGGAAATTTGAAGTCTTGAGGAGGTGAATCTTGATTCTGTGAGAACCTAACCCTATTACGTCCTCCCCATCCTCCTCTATATCTTCATCTATGTCTGTTGTAAGTTTGATAAGTTCTCTTGACGTTCTTCTAAACCTTTCCATTTTTCGTAAATTAAATTATCCACTAAATACTGAACTTGATTAACTATAATTTGTATATCTTATAAAACAGATATCCTGCACTCACACCATTGCAAAACTTGTGCAATGTTAATGTGCGTGTATACGAGATCATCAAGCAATGTTTGTTTATTATAGCTTATAAAAGATAGCCTGCACTCATACTAAACCCACACTCATACTAATGATGACACAGCTTGTTATGTTTTATATCTTTTGAAAAAAATATCTCACTCATATACCCAAATTCATACGTGCTGAAGGGAAAAAACTGTTGAGACTAAAAAAAAAAATGTTTAATATGGTGCGGTTTTGAAACTGATGCTATAGAAAAAGTACGAGACAGAAAATTGGCATAGGGCCCAAGATTACTTTTCTATAGAAGCAACCTCCCAGTGATTAAAAAAAAAGCTGTTTTAATGGCACCATCCGATATGGTTAATATTAAATACTGTTAAATAAATAAGATGCTAAGGATGAAGCTACCACGTAACAGGAAAAGAGGAAGGCCTAAGATAAGGTTTATGGATGTGGTGAGAGAGGACATGCAGGTGGTTGGTGTGACAGAGCAAGATGTAGAGGACAGGAAGAAATGGAAACAGATGATCTGCTGTGGCGACCCCTAACGGGAACAGCCAAAATAAGATGATGATGAAATAAGCGTCAGTCTCTGCAGAGTTTTAATTATTTATTAATTAACACACATGTGTGGGAGGTGATTTACTATCATAACCTGGAAATGCACTTGGTCGAGTGATCACATTGTTGAACTTAAATAGCAAAAATGAAAACATTTTTCAGCCCCCATCTCGAACCACAGTAATGTCGGGAGTTTGATATTCGCTGTTTTGAAAATTTGCCCGTTGACCTGCATGTGCCGTCCAGACATCAATATTCAAGCTTCAGTATGGTAAGTTTTGATGTTTAGCCTCTTTGAAAGTCTACTTTTGATGTTCCATTACTTGACCGAGTGCATTTCCAGGTTATGATGGTAAACCATGTGAGACAGCACCCATGGCAATAATGTCTCCCCAAACCAAGGAACTCATAATCTTTTATAGGTAAAATATTATCTGCAAAGACAATCTTTATCAATCATACCTTTGCCAGCAACTAATAAAATCTTGCTTAGTAATACACTTTTAATGCAGTTATTCATTAAACTTATACTAAAATATCAAGTGTAACGTATATTAGTTAATAAAAATAGATTGGTTACAAATATGAATCTTTTTCAGTTTAAACTTGATTATGTGGCAAATTAAGAATTTTCTCATGTGAAAGCAGAAAAAATGCTAACTCATAAACAAACCTTGATACATTCAGATGTTATTAGCTAGCTTGCTTGTTCAGCGAAACACATCTACATACTCAAACCTTCCTGCTTCACTTACAGTTTCATCTTCCAATTTTACTCAGTATCGAGATTAACCCTTTACAAAGCTGCACGTTGCTTATGACATGTTGATGCTGGGTTGCTTGCTGGAGACACATCTGAGGGGTTAGTCTGATGCCTATTCTTCAGAGACCTTGGAGGCTTACATAATGATTTTTTAAAGGCATCAGCCTAAAACAGTTTATAGTCTGAAATCTGTAGATGCGATGTAGGTGTTGCCAGGGGTAAGACAGTGTTGAGCTCACTGCAAGTAGATGGCTGAGATAAAGAGGCCTCCAGCTGTGTTATGTATCTACTCCTTTTACAGGCAGAGTCCTTTGGATTTAGTGAGACTTCATTATCAGTGAATATGAGGTTGTTTATAGACTGCCTCTGGATTTCATGTGCTATGAGGCTGGCAATGGATGGAGATGTCTTTCCTCCCCATGATGACTAGTGCTGCTAGATTTAAAGTAAGTGAGAAACTAAAGAGATGCTGGGAAAAATATTGCAACTTTATAAGAATAGCTGGACTGGCTTTATGTTCAGCATACATCTACCCTTCTCAGAGCAACTTGTATTCATATCAGTGCAGCAGAAGGGAAGCCTTCACATCTTGGCACAAATGAATAAGTGCCTCACCCAGTACCTTTTATGTAATATAAGAAAAGATTTTACATGGTCAAATGATTTGCTCTTGATGTAACATTACCATAGCACTATGCCCTGCACATCTTTGTGCATTAAATACAACAGAAGAAAACAAAAGAACCAGTGAAAACTGCATGAAATCTGAAGCCCAAGTACTGTAAACTACCTGGACCTGAAACAATTTGACTGTCACTTAGATCACAAAAAAGGTTAAAATGTCTGAAGTGCAATCAGCAATATCAGGCAAGGCAGTATTAGCTGAAAATGACTAAAATAATATATAAATAATACAGGCAATGCAAAAGCAGTTTAAAGCACCTAAAACGGTATAAAACTGAATCAGGCAATGCAAAAAACAGCTCACAATGGCTAGAATGGATACATAACTAAGTGGAAAGAAATGTACTTTGCTGACTTTGTTCTCTTTTTTTTTTCAGTTTGTTGTCTTTTTTCAGATGCAGCATCTAGCTGACGACTGAGGGCACTGTGGAATCTTTTGGAAGTCCCAATATATTTAGCTATAAAGGTAGAAATATAACAAAGTCTGTGAAAGAATTTTTCCTTGATCATATTAAAAACATATGCATTGTCATTAGCATATCTTTCATGAAAGAAGTGCTACTGTGTTCATATTTTAATATTATCATTAGCTATTAAGTAAGGTATTAAAGATAACCATGACAAGTCTGCTGTATTGATATCTGGTGTTGACATACAATGCTTATATCCAGAATTGAAAGATACTGTAACCACAATATCATAATACTAATACCTCTTGTTCAGGGCATTATTGGTTCTTTTGCATTTATTATACTGAATGAATGACACTGACCCTGCTTTATAAACTACATATTCTAAACTGCTTATTTATTTTATTTATTTTACAGTTTGTTTACTGGGATAGTCCACTGGGCCAAAAAGAGCCTGTTTTCAATGGAGTCCCAGGGAGAAAAGCCCCGTGAACAACAATATAATATGAAGACAACGCATTTACATTTATGTAATACTATTGAAGAACAATGGTATTACACAACATGACAAAAAAAAACACGATTGCAGTGAAAATACTGTCAAAAAAGCAAAAGGTAAAATTACACACACACGCACACACACACACACACACACACACACACACACACACACACACACACACACACACACACACACACACACGTCAATTAAAATAAGAAAAATCTATTGGTGCATATTCCTGTTAGATTTGTTACAACGTGAAATAACACAGGGTTGGCATTACAGTTTTACATGAAATCTTAGCAGAGTTAAAGTAGGATGGGGGATATGAAGTGTTAATTGTTGAATGTAAGAAGGGTGGGACAATAAGAAAAAAAGTAGAGCAAGAGTAGGAGTAAATGAGAAAAATGAAGATGGTCGTAGTCAGAAAAGATCAGTATGATGAAGAGAAGTAAAGGAGTGTGAGAAATGGGGAAAAAAGAGGTGTGTCGTGGGATGAAAGCAGGAACATTCCCAAAGGGTTTTGAAATGGGAATGAAGCAGGGTCTTAAAGGTAAAGTGGTTGTCTATAGTACGGATGAGAGATGGCAGGGAGTTCCAGAGGCGAGCTAGGGAAAAGGATAGTAGGTGTTTGCCTGGAGGATGCCAGGCTTGTGCAGTTCAAGCAAATTCTGGTTATTGGATCTTAGAAGTCTGTTGGGTAGGTGCATTTTGAAGGAGGAGGCAGGGGAGGGGCAGATGGAGGGATTAAAGATGAGTTTATGTGCATGAGTAAGTTGAATGTAGGTACGATAGTTGGGAAGTTCAAGCCAATTTAGTTTTTGTAGGGCATTGCAGTGGTGGGAGGAGGATTTATAGCTGGAAGCAAACTTGGAAATGTTGTTATAACAGGATAGCTTTGTTTTTAGAGAAGCTTGAAGGTTGGTAAGAAGTGGGGCACCATACAGGAGAGAAGAAATGAGGAAGATGTTAAAGAGTACAAGTTTAGTAGTGGGAGTGATAAAGCGGTTATGGCGGTAGAGCATGCATAGTTTTTTGTGGGTTTTCTTTATATTGGTTAGTAGGTGGGTATCAAATTTTAACTGTTCATCAATAAGGACCCCTAGAAGTTTTACATGGGAGGTTACCTCTAGAGAGGTATTGTTCTGACTAGTAATGGAGAATGAGTTCTTGTCTATAATGGTACTTTTTGAAGGAGAAAATAACATAATTTTAGTTTTTGATGCGTTAAGTCATAGGTGGTTGTCCATCATCCAATGTTTGGTATAAGAGAAAGCATCCTGAGTTAGTTTTAAGAGAGTGGAGATGGAAGTGGCAGATTAGATGATCATAGAGTCATCTGCATATTGAATCAGTTTAGCACTAGGAATGTTTTGGTGGAAGTCATTTATGAAAATGTTGAACAGTAGTGGATCCAATATGGAACCCTGGGTTATGCCTGTAGGTGTATTAAGGAGGGAGGAGGTGGCTTTTTTTTCCATTTGACAGCTTGTTGTCTGCTGAAGAGGTAACTAGAAAACCATTTGACAAAAGAGTGGGATAGGTTTAGATTAGAGAGTTGAGATAGGAGAAGGTTATGGGTGATAGTGTCAAAGGCCTTAGATAAGTCCAGAAACAGGGTGGACACTAGACAGCTGGGCTCCTAGACTTTGTTGATGGTTTCAAGGAAGTAGAGGAGAGCAGTTGTGGTACTGTGGCCATGTCTACAACCATGTTGTGTGGGGGTAAGTAGGTGGTTGTCTTTGAGGTAGGGTAGAAGATGAAAGTGAATACACTTTTCAAGAACTTTTGAGATAGGGGATAAGATAGCAATTGGCCGGAAATTGGGAATGTTGTTATACCTCCTTTGTGAAGGGGAATGATGTAGACCTTTTTCCAGAGTAGGGGTACATAGTTTTCTTGGATTGAGCGGTTTATTAGAATAGAGATAGGAAAGGCAATGGCATTGGCAGCAATTTTGAGGAAGTAGGAAGGAAGGTCATCAGGGGCATTTGAGAATAATTTCAGTTTCCAAAGGAGATTTTTTATGGTTGAGATAGGAATGGGTTTGATAGCAAAGGAAGGGGGTTGGGATGTGGTAGTGTTAGGGGAGGGAAAGATAGGAGGAGGATGAAGCAAAGCTTTCTTGGAGAAGGAAGTAGTTAGTTTGGCTGTAGAATCAATAAAGAAGGAGTCAAATTGGGTGGCTAATGAGAGGTCTTGGAAATTTGAGTCAGGGCAAGGGTTGTCTCTTTTGCCAGGATTGAGGAGGGTTGAGAGGCCATTCCAAAATTTTTGGGGGTTGGTCTTGTGGTTATTTTGAAGTGTGGAGAAGTAGGATTTGCAGTCGGATGCCACAAGTTTTTTTTTTACTTTGTTACGTAGTAGCTTATATTCAGTCAGGGTGGTATGGGTTTTATTTTTCTGGCATGTTTCCGGGCTTTGTCATGGAGATGCATAATTGTTGTAGTTTCCTTGCTTAACCATGGGACAGTTTTACCTTTAATTCTTTTTTGGTTCTGAAGGGAGCAATAATATTTAACAGGTCTAAGAATGTAGTATTAAAGCAGGCTACTGCATTATCTAAGGAGAGGGTTTTTAGAGGACTCCAGTTTGTGTGTTTTAGAGAGCTGGAGAAGGTTTCAGGGTTGAAGTTTTTGAGAGAGCAGGAGGAGATATAAGTGTGGGATAGTTGTAAGGAAAAGGGAAGGCGATGAGCAAAAGAGGGAAGATGATTGCTAAGAGTGTCAGGTAGGATACCGCTGCCAGAGATGTATTGGGGATGGGAAACAAGAATCCAGTCAAGAGAAGTACCAGAGAAGAAGTGTTTCTAAGGCCTGGTAGTAGAGTTTATTAGTTGCGAGAAGTTGTATAAGTTTATGTTGTGTGGAGAAGTAGGAGATTGAATAGTGGTCCAGTTAGTATTAACGGCACTGAGGATTATGGTCTCATTGCTCATGTTACAGGAAAACCAGGAGAGGATATTCTCAAGAATGGGGATATTGTCTCCTGGGGGTACATAAAGAGTGGCTATAAATATGTGTTTGCTTCTATTCATCTGGAGGAGGGCCAGGGTTAGTTCGGCACTGGTGAATTGGGGTATGGGTTTGGTGAAGGGAGTAACTGTAAGGGAGGTGGAGTAGAGAAGAGCTACTCCACCACCTTTTTGATGGTCCTGTCATTTCAGTTGGGGGGAGTGATTACAGGATCTTTTATGTGTGGCTTTAACCAGGTTTCAGTAATGGATAGGATATCTGGGTGGTTATGTTGGGGCCAGGCATGGAAGTTTGGAATCTTGTTACATAAGCTTCGAGCATTCAATGTAGTGAAAAGGAGGGATTTGCAGGATGGGGGATGGGTTTAATGAAGAGAGGGAGAAGGACCAGGGTTTCGGTGAATGTCACCAGAGAGAAGGTAGATAATAAGTTGATGAATATGGGAAAAGAGGAATTTAGAGTGCTTAGTGTCCTGTTTGAGAGTTGGGTATTGTGTTATAGTAGTGTTAGGGATTGGGGATGAGAGGCAGTAAACATGAATGAGTTTATATGATAATAGGAGGTTGCTATTGAAGAAATAGAAATGAGGGGATATAGTGGTTGTGGGGTGTTTAACATATATGGGGTATGTAGAAGTTATATGAAAGGAGGGAGAGTGATTAGAATTTGGAGGACTGATGAGAAGGTGAAGGTAGGTTAGGAAGAGAAGAAGAAGAGGAAGGAATACAAAGGAGGTGGGTTTTAGAGGCATAATGGTGTTTGAGTATTGTGGTATTGGGGAAATTGTAGTAGAGTGGACAGTAGAGTGGCTATGAGATTAATCAAGCTAGTTCTAAAAGTGGAAGCTAGCTAAGGGGAGTGGGGGGATTGTGTGGGTGGAGATGATGTGTTTGTGATTGGACCTTATGGGTGTGGGAGTGGTGCTATAGCTATAAGTGTAGACGCTGAAAAAAGATTAGTATTGAGGGAAGATAAATTCTTGTTTGTTAAGGTATTGGTGTCTTATAATTTCACATATTCAATATTAGAAGTTTTGTATGAAATGTTTGGGGTGTTTACTGGGTATGTTTCTATTGGGTAGTCACTTTTGTGTGTGTGTGTACAAAAATGTATTGTAGATACAAGTAATCTGTAATGAGAGGGGTTAGTTGTAATTACTATAGCAGATTGGGTGATTTGAACTCTGGTGGGTGTGGTTTTGTCAAGTTTAAATTACAGGTATTGGGGAGGCGGGTGGGATACGGGGGCAGGGAGGGCAGCGAAGTGATCCTAAGCATAGTGAGGGCGAATGGAGTGAGATGAGCCAAAATCCAAGCAAAGGCAAGCTTGTGTTTAAGAAAAGCAATCAGAATTCACCAAGAACTGCTGAGAAGCTGGAAGACATTTTTTAACCATTTATCCGGTGGAAAAACAGCATAACCTTGTATCTGTAGGCTACTGTGCTCTCAATTAAATTAACAAACTCACTATTTCATCAGTTATGGATACTATTTGCTAACAGAAGGGAATAAAAGAGAAATGGAAGATGAGTGTGTTCGGATGGGGTGGTACTTACAAGCCAAAGCAAAGTGCTCTCCAGGGGATAATGAATATTATTAATATTATATTGAATATACAAAACGTTGTGGGCGATGCTCACAATGTCAACATATTTTGCAGACCTCACCTATTATTTTAAGCAACATGGGTGGGAATGTTTTATATTTAAGAAAGGGGAATTGCCACACAAGCAGGTTAGTATATACCACCCTATGTAATACCTGCAGTGGATTTTATACTGGCAAAACCGAGAGGGCTCTCAAATGCAGGATTTATGAACATTTTTATGAAATAAAAAATAAGAAAGAGACCAATGCCCTTTATAGACATTCCATAGCTTGCAAGGGTTATGCAGAATTTAAATTTGGTATGACTGACATTGTTGAATTTGATGGCAGAGGGGGAGATTGGAAAAATTGTTTGCTAAAGAAGGCATTAATGTGGCAGCTTAGGCTAGCTTCAAACTTTCTTCCTGGTTTGAATGACTATTTATCCATTTCGCCAGTATTAAAAGAAAGGGCTAATAGATTAAAACAGCCCAAAAAATAAAAAGCACACCTGGAAATGTGGACAAGAATATTTATAAAATGGTAATATACATGTATATACAAATGTGTTTGTATATTTATTTATTTAGGAATGTATCATTGTTATATTTAAAACTGGTTTTTAACTATAGTATAAATGGAGCATGTTGCTTTAAGAATTAATTATTTGATTAGTTAAATATTTGAATTTGGAGAGTATATAAGTTTAATTAATTTGTGTTACTGTGTTCTGATGAAGTCATTCTTTGGTTGATGAAAGCCCTTAACCAACTTTTAACTGTGGATATTTTAATGTTTGGTTATAAAATACTTGCCTGACAGTCCGCGTGGTGCATTTTTATTTTTGTTTTGGTGAAATTCATGCACCATCTCACCAGTTTTAATTTTATTTTTGGATAATGAATATTACCTCAAACAGGTAGACACATACACAAAGTTAACTTTAGCTGTTTGTGTTTGCAGACAGTTCAGACCCAGACTAAGCTTTTCATATAACAATGTATCCACTGGTCAGGTTAAAGATAAAGGTGTTATTGTAGCTGATTACTTAGAGTAGTGTTAGGTCTAGAAAAGAAGAGTACAGAGAGGAGTAAGCACTTTTAAGATGGTAAAGATACATTGTAAAGACTACAAAACAAACTGCAAATAGATACTGCATACAAGAAAAATATGTCTTGAATCCACTACTAGTATATGCAGATACTGAGTCAACTGGATAACTCATTAGTGAGAAGGGACCTCAGCTGACAGGTATGCAGTCATACATAAAAATATAGTGAGCAGCACTCTGTCCTAGGTCTGTAATGTGAGTCTATGCACCACTTACACCACAATTATATAGATATAATTAGACACCAGTATGAGCTGTCTACACACAATACATATACAGGAATACTGCTAGTTAACAAGGAGCAACTATGCAAATAGCACATACTAATATACTAAACAACTTGGTGCAGACAAACGCATGATAGGATCCCATAATAACCTCCAGTAATACAGCATAAATCATATTAGATGTCTGTGGAACACAATTCAACATAAATAAGCATATACAGTTGTAAAACACTTACTGGAGAGACACTGAGCTCTTCATGGAGCCTGTAACAGGGTGGTTGTAGTTTTAAAAATAGTGCCTGCCACTTGTGATATGTGTTTTCAACTCCTAATGAAGTCTTTCAATAATTGTACTTTTGCACTCCATATAACATTATAAATAAGAGTACTGTTCAGGTGTTTGGTAAATCATGCCTGGCATTCAAACAGGCTTACATTGAGAGGAAGCCTTAACATGATAATTTTCTACCTTAGATCTTTTTAATTTACAGACCACACTACCACTGATGTTTACCACAGATGTGAACCTCAGAGCAGAGGATAATCTCACTGGTAGAACTGCATTCTAATGCAAGTTAGCCATGTGCTGCCTCCAAGAAATGCTACTGGCTCTCTCTAAAATTTCACTGTTGTAGGAAAAAGCATCCACTGTCAAAATATGGCAGTCAACCATTCACTGGCATGGTAGCAGTCATGGTGCAGGTGTATTCAGCAAAGATGTGGAGGTGATGTCTGCATTAGTATGTGTGTATGTCTGGTTGTGAATGCATGTGTGAATCTCTTTTGAAGGCATGAATGAAGTTGCAGAAATGTTTGTGTGTGTGTGTGTGTGTGTGTGTGTGTGTGTGTGTGTGTGTGTGTGTGTGTGTTGGAGCATGCAGGTGGGTTGATGGGTAAATGTCTCCAGAAATGTGATTGAATACAGCAGGGATTGTTTATTGACAGATGGATGTGACCGTGTGCACATGTGTGTGTCCAGTTTGGTGCGTGCATGTGGGTTAATGGGTGAGTTTTTCTGGGAACACATTTTTATTATACCTTTTCTGAGTCTGAAGCTGCAGCTATAAACTGATTTGGGTTTTACAGTATCTACTGATATTTTTCTGAGCTGTTACGTGGATTATTAGCATTACTCATCTAATTCTGTGCTGCACTCACTTTTCATACTTGAAACAAAAAATCCATTTTTGGCCAGTTGTGTGAGTGGTAATTAAACCCAGCACCCCGGTATTTTAGATTACAGAAGCAGTCAGCCATCTTAATTTTGTGACTGTTGGAAGCTTGCTAGCTTGGAAACAAAGCATTTAAACTGTATTTTGCATCCAGTGTAGTACATTTAAACTACATTTAGTACATAGCTCTCAACCAATCAGGGCCAAATCTCAACAGAATCAAGGAGAAAAATAAAAATAACCAGGAGCACTTTTAAAATATTAACTTGAGACATTCACAGAATAAGAGAATTTGAACTATCTATTTTCTGAAGTGAAAAACATATATAACTCTAATTATTGTTATGACTCCCATGCACTGGCCCAGCAATCAAGGAGCCTCAATCCTCACCACTAACACCAGTGAGGAGCATCCATATATGGAAAGGATAATAAATATACACACAGTAAAGTACAATTTCTCTTAAGAGCTCACAGAGACCACAGTCAGTCTGGGGCTGGTTTCTCCCTTTCTCTCCAGGTCCCCAGTAAGACTCCCAACTGGCACAGCTATAGGGTCCAGATCTCAGCCTAGTGAGCAAGCTAAAACCTCCAGCACCCTCACCCCCAAAGGGCTTGGTAAGATCAATAGTTGTAAGATACTTAGCACCACCAGGCTGCTGTAGGGCCTCGTCTGTTCTAGGCATGGGGTAAGCATCTGACTCTATGTGACTATTTAATTTCCTGTAGTCCACACAGAACCTGGTGCTGCCATCTTTCTTTGGCACCAGCACCACTGGGGAGGCCCAGAGACTGTTGGACTCTTGAATCACCCCTAGTTCCAACATCTCCTGTATCTCCTCCCTCAGAGTCTGTTTGACTCTCTCAGGCACAATATAAGGGGCCTGCCTAATAGGCCTTTGGGGTTCTGTATCCACATGGTGTTGCACCAGGTGGGTGTCCCTGGCTTCCCAATGAACATGTCCTCAAACTCCTGTAACACTGCTCAGATTTCTCAGATCTAGGTAGGATATAGCTGCTGGGAGATGGCTACCCCTTCCAATGAGGTGTCAGTCCGAGCCTCTCTGAGGGGATCAGTCACCAGATCTCCCTCAGACTACTCCTGCAATCCACTGCAAATGCTCAGCACAAGGGCCTCCCTATTATGGTAAGGTTTCATCATGTTAACATGGTACAATTTGTGCCCCTGCCTAGCAGTTCCACCATGTAGAGATCACAGTCAGTCTGGGGCTGGTTTCTCCCTTTCTCTCCAGGTCCCCAATAAGACTCCCCACTGGCACAGCTATAGGGTCCAGATAGTCTAGTGGGCAAGCTAAAACATCAAGCACCTTCTCTGTCCAACAAGTGATTCATGTCCCTGTGCAAGTAGCTCACACACACACACACACACACACACACACACACACACACACACACACACACACACACACACACACACACACACACACACACACTTTGTGATTAGAGTTTATACAACCACACAGATACTTCTGGGGAAGGCTGGCAAAGGTTCTCCAGCTGTGCCCCCTTTCTGCCCAGTCTAAAAGGTAGTACCACTTGCACCACCCACTAATATTTATCAGCTTCTCAAAGGCCCTTATTAAAAGGTGTCCAATTATTACTGTGCAATATTATTATCCAAATGGTAAGTGTGACTGAACAGCAAAGCTTATTTGGAGTGACTTGGTACAGTATCACTATATACATGCAATCTACTCTTAGAGCTTAAATTATTTCTACACAAAACAGCCACAGTTGAAAGGTTAAAACATATTTAATAATAATAAAAACACAAGACAATACATCTTACTACACAGTGCTAGTCAAGTGTTCAGAGATCACAGAGAAATATTTAAAATAATAAAGTAGCAAACGTTCTGACATCACAGAAAACCAAACTAGTCTAATCTTCCTATTTCCTAGCTATATCTAAGAGAAAACACAATTCTAAATAACTTACATATAGAGTAATGCAGTGATGGTGATGTTGGATGTTCTCAAGACAAAATGCTCAGAGCTCTCTCATTCTCTCTCTTTAAATTGATAACACAGAGCTGCTTCACATGAAATCATTCTTCACACTCTCTGGTGTTCCCAGGCTAACAGAAACTACATTTACATTTTTACACCTGGTCAGAAACCTCATGAAGTGCAGTGGATTAGCAAGGAGGAAGTAAAGATAGCTATGAAGAGCATGAAGAACGGAAAGGTTATTGGTCCAGATGACATACCTGTGGAAGCATGGAGGTGTTTAGGTAAAATGGCAGTGGAGTTTTTAACTAGATTGTTTAATGAAATCTTGGAAAGTGATAGAATGCCTGAGGAATGGAGAACAAGTGTTTTGGTACTGATTTTTAAGAATAAGGGTGATGTGCAGAACTGTAGTAACTACAGAAGGATTAAATTGATCAGTCACAGCATGAAGTTATGGGAAAGAGTAGTGGAAACCAGGTTAAGAAGGGACTTGATGATTAGTGATCAGCAGTATGGTTTCATGCCAGGAAAGAGCACTACAGATGCAATGTTTGCTCTGAGAGTGTTGATGGAGAAGTACAGAGAAGGTCAGAAGGAGTTGGATTGTGTCTTTGTGGATTTAGAGAAAGCATATGACAGGGTGCCTAAAGAGGAGTTATGGTATTGTATGAGGATGTCGGGAGTGTCAGAGAAGTATGTAAGAGTGGTACAGGATATGTACGAGGGTAGTGTGACAGCAGTGAGGTCTGCGGTGGGAGTGATGGATGCATTTAAGGTGGAGGTGGAATTACATCAAGGATCAGCTCTGAGTCCTTTCTTATTTGCAATGGTGATGGACAGGTTGACAGACGAGATCAGACAGGAGCCCCCATGGACTATGATGTTTGCAGATGACATTGTGATCTGTCGTGAGAGTAGGGAACAGGTGGAGGAGACCCTGGAGAGGTGAAGATATGCTCTAGAGAGAAGAGGAATGAAGGTCAGCAGGACTAAGACAGAATATATGTGTGTAAATGAGAGGGAGGGTAGAGGAATGGTGAGGATGCAGGGAGTAGAGGTGGTGAAGATGGATGAGTTTAAATACTTGGGATAAACAGTTCAGAGTAATGGTGAGTGTGGAATAGAGGTAAAGAAGACAGTACAGGCAAGATGGAGTGGGTGGAGAAGAGTGTCAGGCATGATTTGTGATAGACGAGTACCAGTATGAGTGAAAGAGAAGGTCTGCAAGAGGGTAGTGAGACCAGCTATGTTATATGGGTTGGAGACAGTGGCATTGACAAAAAGGCAGGAGTCAGAGCTTGACGTGGCAGAGCTGAAGATGTTAAGATTTGCACTGGGTGTGATGAGGATGGACAGGATTAGGAATAAGTATATTAGAAGGTCAGCCCAGGTTGGAAGGTTTGGAGACAAAGCCAGAGAGGCAGGATTACATTGGTTTGGACATGTGCTGAGGAGGGATGCAGAGTATATTGGGAAAAAGATGCTAAGGATGAAGCTGCCAGGTAACAGGAAAAGAGGAAGGCCTAAGATAAGGTTTACGGATATGGTGAGAGAAGACATCAAGGTGGTTGGTGTGACAGAGCAAGATGCAGAGGACAGGAAGAAATGGAAACAGTTGATCTGCTGTGGTGACCCCTAATGGGAGCAGCCGAAAGAAGAAGTAGAAGAACACTTGGTCAGAAACCAGAGCAATAAAGGACATTTATACATGCAAATTCTAGCCATTAACTCCGGTCTTAAAATAATAGCCAGAATTCCTTTATCCAGACATATAGGCTCTGAATTTTGACATTGAAGACAGTCACAAAATGCTTGACTTAGCTTTCTTACAGCAGAGTGCACTGTTGTTACAATTTTGCAGTTCAACATCCACTACAGTCTTTTCATATTTAAGAGAACAAGCCTATGGCTTGCATTAATATTTACAAATGACAGAATCATCTACAAAATTCTATCTGGCTAGGCTGGCAGCCTTCACCCATCTTCACAATTGTCAATATTTATTTAATGCAATTCACCATTTTTTCTCCAAAGATCACCAGTATCAGGAGGGATTAAGAGGGTCAGGGCTAAAACTTGAGTGAAAATCAGGGACATCTATGAAATTTAGGGGGCAGCTGAGAGATAAGATTTTAAATACTTATTTTATTTATTTTATTTTACATTTGTTAACCGGGATAGTCCGACTGGATTTATTTCCATTTTCAGCAGAGGCCCGGGGAGAAAAGCTCCATAGAAACATAACAAGACAAGAAAAGCATGGCAAAGTAACAAATAGTAACAATACATAGAATGATTTAGCACAATAATATATCAAGTAAAACAAGATATCATAGCATAAAAAACATTTTTTTTTAACTAGAGTTCCAAGAGTGTAGAAATTCATACGAGGAGTGTGATGACTAGAGGTGCCATTAACCAGCAAAAGATAGTGAAGAGAGAGAGGATTAACCCGCCTTGATACAATAGCAGGTCCTGTTAGATCCCAGAAATTGTTTGAGCTTGGTTTTGAAATGACTTATAGAAGGAAGTGAGGTAATCTCAGACGGTAAGAGATTCCATGTACTGGCCACAGAGTTGGCAAGGAGAGAGTCCCCGGCTTGGTTGTTAGTTTTGTGGGTATTGATGAGGACTCTATTGGATGAGTGCAGTGATCTTGGGTTGTTATGCAGGGTGATTAGGTTTGAGAGTGCAGGGGTATTTTCTGGGTTATGTATAATTTTATGGGCCAAGATCAGTTGATGATATAGCAATAGACTCGGTAGTTCGAGACAGCCGAGTTGGGATAGGTTGATGCAGTGATGTGTCCTGAAGGGGAACCCTGTAGCAAATCTGGTGATGTGATTATAACAGGTAGCAATCTTGTTTAAGGTTGTCATGTTAATATTAATAAGAAGAGGGGATGCATACAGGAGAGTTGAGAGAAGGTGGGAGTGAGCAATAGCTACCCTGGCAATGGGAGTCAGGAACTTTTTTATTCTTTGTAGTGAACCTAGTTTTTTGTTGATGGTTTTGATCATTTGGTTAGCATGTAAGTCAAACTTTAAGTGGTTGTCAATGGTAACACCTAGGAGTTTAGTGGATGGGTCAGGTGTAATAACTGTGCCATCCTTTGATTTAATAGTGATGTTTACAGCGCAGGACCTTAGTGTAGGGAGGAATATTAACATTTTAATCTTTTTGGGATTTAATATCAGATGGCGGTTAGAGAGCCAATTTTCTATTGTGTTAAAGGTAGTCTGGGTAGTTAGCTGCAACTCTCTTGGGGATGTAGCAGCACAAATTAGAGCAGAGTCATCTGCATATTGGATACAGTTGACTTTAGGTATGACAGTGTACAAATCGTTGATGAAGATGGAGAATAAAAGAGGGCCTAATATAGATCCTTGTGGAACTCCCAGAGTGTTAGGTAATAGGGTGGAGAGTTTAGACTGCCAAAGTACCGCCTGTTGTCTGCCACTTAGGTAGAAACTGAACCATTGTAGTGATATGGGGTCAAGACCGAATGACTGTAGGGTGTGGATTAATAGTTTGTGATCAACCATATCAAAGGCTTTGGACAGGTCCAAGAATAGATCTGAGGAGATATGGTTGTTGTTACGATGAGTATTTATGGTGTTAGTAAAGACTGTTAGGGCAGTAGTGGTACTGTGGTGGGGTCTGAAGCCATGTTGGGTGTTTGCCAAGAGATGGTTATTGATTAAGTGGTACATTAATTGTTTTTGAATACACTTTTCCATTATTTTGACCAAAGGAGAGAGTATGGCTATAGGCCTGTAGTTGGAGAGTTCAGTAGAACTGCCCCCTTTATGGAATGGGATGACATATGATGTTTTCCAGATATTTGGAATTCTACCTTCTTTTACGGTGCGATTAATAAGTAGAGAGACTGGGTAGGCAATGCCATCTGCCGATTTTTGTAAGTATTCAGCTGGAAGTTGGTCAGCTGTGAGTGTGGTGGGTTTTAGTTTTTTGATTAAGGTGCGGACTAGTGATGTGGCAATTGGTTGGAAGCTAAATGGAGGTAGATTTTTTGGGGTCACATTATCTGTGCTGTGGGGGTTCAGAGGCAGTTTGCTGGCTAGGGCTTGGATAGTCTCTGTAAAGAAGTGATTAAAACTGTCCGAGATTGTTTCTGGGGATTTATTAATAAGGGAAGCTGGGACAGGAGTAGTAGTTTTACCAGGGTGTATTAGGTTGTTAAGCCCTGCCCAGAACTTTTGGGGGCTGTTTTGGTTGGAAGTTTGCAAATTACAGCAGTGTTGCTTTTTATCAAGTAGTATGTGTTTTTTAGTTACATTTCTGAGTTGTCGATATTTAGTCTGATCTTGTGGGAGTTTGGTAGTTCGCCATAAGGCCCATGCTTTGTTTCTGAGTTTGATTTTGAGTCTGGTCTCTGTTGAGAGCCATGGTGCAGCTTTTGCCTTAGTTTTCTTAGAGCGAATGGGTGCGTGGAAGTCAAGGATCTCAAGGAATTTTCTGTTAAAGTACATTACTGCATCATCTAGGGGTAGGTGGTTTAGTATAGTCCAATTACAAGAGATTAGGTCTTGATTAAATTTGGCCAAGTCGAAGTCTTTATTGTTTCTAACTAGTCTGAGTATGGGTTGCTTAAATTTGCCTGCTTTGTGTTTGATTATATATGTGAGGTGGTGGTCACTTAGGTTATCTGCATCTGTCTTATGATTTAAACCACTTTTGCGGGTTTTTTGTTTTGTTATAAATCTGAAGTTAAAACTATTAATTAAAGACATTTTATGGTTGCAGTACTTTCTAGTCTGCAATGTTTTGAAGGGGTTTCTGTGCTGTACCTAGCTGTTTAAATCATTTCTGAGTGGGCTCTCATTTTATTGCATTTTTACTCTCTTCTGATTTTGTTCCCCACCCTCCTACCATTTTGCTTTTGTGCTTTTAAACTTGGAGGCTTTTGAGCTGCCTGCCCCTACTGTATATCTGGCCAATGGAAGCTCCTCCCTGTCTCGTAGCTCCTCCCAGTCTTATTACTTCTGCTCATTTTACTGGGTATTAACAGATGAAACTGGGAAGGCCCTCCCCTGGCTTAGAATATAACAGTGGTTTGAAATTGCCTTAAATTGTGTGTTCTCATTTCTTTCTTGTCTGCTTTTGAATAACTTTTTAATTACTTAGAGCTGGTTGTTACATTTGTTTCTTGTACGTGTTTCACTTTTGGCTAACCAGATTGTGATCATAGGTTCATAGGTACAGAGGAAATTAATAGGCTATTGGCCCTAGGGCCTTTATAAGCCTAGCCTTGTTATACCCTTGTTTCCTTATTGGCCAAGTTGTGTGGTTTATATTTGCAGAGTGATCCACACTGATTGCCCTTATCCAAGAGGGACATAAGTGACACCCCCAGGGTAAATTTACGGTCATCTATCCAGTTGTGTAATTTATGCTTAAATAGTGTCATTGAGGAGCACTGTTTATGTGAATTGGGATTTTGTTCCAGGAGCGTGGCAATCTCTGGGAGACATCTGTCTCTCGAGCATGTCCTGGTAATGGCACAGGCTAGGTTAAGATCCCTAGAGCAAGTGAATCTTGTCCCATTTAACTTGTGGATGTGCAGCATTTCCATTAGGGCAGGGTCTGTGACTGTTCTGTAGGCCAGGCACAAGTCGCCTCTCAGCAGCCTATAAGATACAGAGTACAGTGAGCGTGTCTTCAGTCTGTCCATGTAGGTCATGTGTTGAAGGCCCTAAATTTTCTTGATGAGAAATGCCTGAGGTCTCTTCAGCTGCTGCAGGTGTTTGGTGAGATACATACAAAAGGGAGTATTGTACTGTATTAGTGGTCTGGGGGATGAATACAGGAGAGTTATAGCATCCTTAGCTCTAAATGTGATGCCCTTACTTATGAGATGTGTAGTGTAGAAGGTTTTCTTTACCACTGTGGAAACATGGTGATTAAAGTTAAGGTTGTTATCAACCTCTGTTCCCAAATCTCTCACTACAGGGATGAGCTAAAGGGGGTACTATCCCCTTTGCTGAATGGGATAATAACACATTTTTTTCCATTCAGTTTAAGTCTGTGGCTTTGGCACCAATCATTTTTATGTATAAGCCCTTTTCATAATATGTCAATATCATTGCACCCAGCTTGCAGTCAGCAGCGAACATGCTAAGCCATAGGCCATCTATTTTCACCTGGACTTCTCAGAAATAGATTCTGAACAGTAGGGTGGCCTAGCACAGATCCTTGTCGTACACCACTGGTAACTGGTCTGCTGGTAGAGGTGGAATCCCCAACTTTGACCGTCTGTATTCTGCAATGAGTCAGTGACATATGTTGCTTTATGGGTACTGTGCTTAAATAAACAAATATACTTGGTGTATATTACTTATGGTACAGCAACTGACACACTTTAGAGTAGTAAGATAGCACAGTCAGCCTCAAATTACATGATTTGCATCACTGTGCAAAATGTTCTAATGTAATTCATGCACTCTGTGCTCTGGATTTAATGCGTAGTTGCTAATGCATAATTTATCACACAGCTATTGGCACCCTTTCAGTAGTAAGATAGTACAGTCATCCACTGAATTTATCTGCTTCATTGTAAAATGTGTTCTAATACATTTCATGGTCTCTAAACTTTTGGATTTAATGCTTAGCTGCCAATGTAACTAAACTTGAGATGCCTACTATATAAAAAACTTCTCCAAAGCTAACTTTGGGCTCCTAAAAGCATAGGAGGCTAACTTCACGGCTCCCATGCAAATGGAAAACAGTTGCATGACAGCCAAATCATACACTAATGCCCTGTACAAACACGTACACAAATGCATGGATCTCGCCATACCCAATAGAACCAAGACGCTCTCCTCCAAAAAAAGGAAGCCAATCTGGTGGTCCCCTGCCATAAACATACTCTACAGCAGAAGTTGGAAACTGATGTGGAATAAGGTGAAGTCCCAAGACTGGAAAAACTCCTTTATCAGCGTCAACAAAAAGTTGAGATCCCTCATCAAATCCTCTAAAGCTAGCTATGAAAACAGAATTGCAGCAGATAGTAAAGACAACCAGAAGGATCTGTATAGTTATGTATAGAATCTCCACGGCAATGCACAGAGTAGTTCTGAGCTACTGCACAATGGTACCTCCTATACCGAGCCAACAGAGATTGCCAATATGCTGGCTGACATATTCAGTGCCAACTTTACCCCTCTCTCCAGCACCAAAGGACAAATCATAATACTAGTAGATTGCCAGGCACCCAGTATTACTGCTGCACAGGTTAAAACAGCACTGTCCAAGGCCACGAATACAGCTTCTGTGGGACCTGACAACATCCCTGGCTGTGTTCTACATGAACTACAGAGTGAACTGGTACCTCACCTGTGTGCCCTGTTCAATCACAGCCTCACCCCAGGCTTTGTCCCTACTAAATGGTGCCCTGCTACAGTCATCCCTCTCCACAAAGGAGGAGCAACTACAGACCATGGAAACTATCGCTCCATTAGCCTGACAAGTCTGATACGCAAAGCTATGGAACACATTATCATAGATTTAATAAACAAGGATATAGGAAATCTCCAAACTCTGGATCCCACACAGTTTGGTTTTGTGATGGGTAGATCATGCCTGCTCAACCTGGTTGACTTCTTTGAGTCAGTCACCAGAGTTGTGAATGAAGGCAAGGTGGTTCATACAGCCTACCTTGATCTTGCCAAGGCCACTGATACCATTCCTCACTCAGGAATCATAGAAAAGCTCACTAAGCTAGGCATCAACCCCTATATCTCTAGGTGGGTTCAAAACTGGCTCACAGTTAGAACCCACGGTGTAAAAGTAGCTGATTCCACGTCAGACTGCTGACCAGTCATGAGTGGAGTCACACAGGGTTTGGTCCTGGGTCCTCTCCTGTTTGGTATCTACTTCTCTGAAGTCTAGGCCAACATGAAGGGACTCTGGCTGACAAAGTTCGCAGATGATTGTAAGTTGGGAACTATTATTAACTCCCCAAGTGATGTTGACATCCTACAGAAAGGACTCACTGAGACCAACGACTGGTGTCAGAACCATGGCCTTAAGCTCAATGCCAAAAAATGTGTCATCATCCCCTTTGGGAAAAATCCAGTTCCCATGAATTACCACATTGATGGTAGTCCACTGAACACAGAAGGCATTATAGGAGATCTGGGAATACAGGTTGACAGCAACCTCTCTTTTGACCACCACATTGCTACTGTGGTCAGAAAGTCCTTCTATGTGGCACATCTCATTACTAAGGGTTTTGCATCCAGGAAGTAAAAGGTCATTGTCTCCCTCTACTATCAAGTACAATGCCCCATTTGACGTGTACCTCACTAGATACCTGCAACAACTGGAGAGGGTGCAAAGATACCTCACAAAGAGGATCCTAGGCCTTAAACATTTATCCTATATGGACAGACTCAAAAAAAATTCAACTATTCTCTGCTCATATCACTTACTTAGAGGTGATGTCTGTTTGACTTACAAAGCCATGTCTGACCCAGCTCTGTTAGAAATGCTACATCTAAATAAATCCCAATCCCTCTGCACCACACACTCCAGAGATCTCAACTTCATTACCACAGTCAACAGAACAAGCTGGAGCGAGAGGTTCATAACCGAGAGACTGCCCATGCTGTGGAATATACTTCCTATACATGTCAAACAGAGCACCTCACTGGCCCTCTTCAAGAGGAATCTTGATGAGTGGATGGGAAATAGAAAATTCACCCAGGGGATCACTCCATTGGCTCTGACCCAGGTCTGTTAGAAATGCTACATCTAAATAAATCCCGATCCCTCTGCACCACACACTCCAGAGATCTCAACTTCATTACCACAATCAACAGAACAAGCCAGAGTGAGAGGTTCATAACCGAGAGACTGCCCATGCTGTGGAACAGACTTCCTATACATGTCAAACAGAGCACCTCACTGGCTCTCTTCAAGAGGAATCTTGATGAGTGGATGGGAAATAGAAAATTCACCCGGGGGATCACTCCAATGGCTCTACTCGACAGAGGCACTGGGAACTAAGGTTGGGTGGCACGATGCCAAGGTAATCCTATAAGCTAGGCTTGTAAAGGCTCCAGGGCCATTAGTCTAGAACACACCTATGAACATATGAACCTGTATATGCATATTTTCACCTGTTGAAAACTTCAAGTAAATGCAGAGCTGATGGTGTTAATACAAAAAAAACTGCACTACAAATTTGATTGTTCATTTTTCTGAAAAGTGAGCTTGATATATGAGTGCTACTCTACAAAACTGTACTACAGTTTTGTTTGTTCCCTTAAGTACTAACTATTATTTTGCCTACAGCTGCTTTCTTTAACCTATTTCAACTCTCTTCTTACTCCCACTTTTTAATAAGCCTTCCCAGCATCCCCTCTACTACAGTTCTGCATTTGTCTATCTGATCAGTATACTCACTGCATAATTACCCTTTTTCTTTTCTATTTCTGTCTCTGTCTCTCTCTTCATTGTCTTTGTCTTCCTGCTCAAGATTTCCAGTACTGAATAACACTTTTCTCTCTTCTCTCTCATATTTTGTAATCTATTAGGTACTTGCACTCTGGTTCCCATTTGCTGCTTAATCCAAGAAACACACCCAAAAATTCACAGGTGTTTATGGTTTATCCCAGCTACAGTTTATTAAAGTGAACCTTAGTCTGTCTATATCCTATGTATGTTGTACTCTGTTCTAACTATTTTACTGCAAACAACAAACAGTTGCTGCAAAATCCATCTGAGTATCAGCAGCACATCACTGAAATCCACTCTACTCTTCTCATCTATTCTCTGTCACTCCTCACCTTTCACCATCTTTACTATTATTCCCTCGTGTATACCCTCAGTTGTGATGGACTGCATTTACTCCCTACTGTACCAATTCTCCTACTTATCCTACTCTGTATGATTCCTATCTCTTCAGCTTACCGGGCTCAAAGACTCCCCTCTAACTTCCCTAGGTGGCTATCTCTCTTATCTTCTAAATCTGCAAGTTTCCTTTTAACAAACAGGTTAGGACTGCTCTTTAGACCTGCAATATACAGCTAACATGATATTATAAATAAAGAAAATTCTTAGCTTACTGATTGGTTTTCCTTAGTGATTTCTGCTACGACCTGACTAAGGTCCTTCCGCTCTATTCCCCTTCGCTATGCCCAGGCTCACTCTGCTCCCCTATCCTACCCCCTATTCTCACCCAACCCCCACATACTCTATATTTATAGTCTACCCACCTGATTTACCCCCACTCACTACATCCAGTCAACCTATAGAATTTTCCTCCACCCAATTCTATACTCCACCCACCTGCAAACACTGCCCCACCATACCACTTTCTTGCCCAATCCCTCCAGTCTCTCACATCCATTCACACAAGTTTACCTACCCAACCCACCTTAGCTATTTTCCTTCCCTCTCCTAACTACTAGCTTCTCTGTTCCTGTACTACCTAAAACCAAACAAATCTACTGTTATACTCAGAAAACTACACTCATCTCATTCCACCTCTTTCTCATTCACATTTCTCCACATCATACTCCAGTACTACCTTTCAACCCCCTACTCTTCTATCTCACATTCTTAACTTCATATCACAATAACCTCCACTATGTAAAGCCATCTCCTACTCTTATTCATTTTATTGCTTATAAATACTCTTCCCTGTCTTTCTCAGTCTCTTCTTCCCTGTACAGCCTCTCCTCCACACAGCTCCCAAAAATCAAATTATCTTCTCAGTCACCTATTTCCCCAAAACAAAAACAAAAATGTTACTGCTTCTACTGCCCCCAACCACAGCTCACCCTTTTAGCACAGACTATTCTGCTAGCTGGGGACATACACCCCCAATCTTGGACCATCTACCTTTTCTCTCCCCCACCCTGTCTCTTCCCCAAACCATACTTTCACCGGGTCTGTAGCAGAACATTGAAGTATTAAAACTTTGAATGTTCTGATATCGAACACTATTCAGCGAATGCTAAGAATAGCGAAGCTGCAGAACAGCGAATTCTTTCCTAGGGAAAGAATTTGTCTGGCCGTTTCTGTGGCTTTGCTATTCTTGGCGCTGTAGTGGAAAGTTACGGGTTGGGTTCAGGTAAGTGTGCGATTGTTTGTACATAAGGGTTAGGGGTGGTTTAAGTGAGTTAGGGTTAGGGCGCGGGTTAGGTGAGTGTGCAATAGTGACGGACCTTAGGGCTAGGGTTTGGGTTAAGATAAGTGGGTAGATAGTAGTGTATGTTTAGTTTAGTGTAGCGTTAGATGTAGGAATTTAAGTGTATGTGTGTGGTTGCTGTTTGTTTGATGTGCTTGTGTTGTGTGTATGTGTTTCGGAGCAGCAAATTTTTTCCATGGGAAAAAAATTGCTGTTCTGAATGTTCTATATTTTAATGTTTAGATGTTTTGGGGCCGATGAAATAGCGTTCGCTATTTTCATCTTTCAATAACATGATATAAATGCCTTTCACCCACCTCTCACTAACCTTCAACCCCCTCTTACTCCAATACAAAACTCTTAACCTTCTACTCAATAAATATAGAAAGTCTACTCGATAAAACCACTGAACTCCATTCATGGCTAGCACACTACTCTCCTCATATCTTAGCCTTATCTGAAACATGGCTAAAACCTCACATCTCCAACAATTAAATTATAGTTCCCAGCTACAGTATTTTCCAGCAAGCTCAAATCTCTGAAAAGGGGGTGGAGTTGCACTTCTCCTTTCCAAACAACTCAACCCCTCCCCCAAACTTCCAGCCAGATGAGTTACTAATTCTCAACTGTCACATAAACCCCCGTAAAAAAATTGCTATAGTAGCCATTTATATTCTGCCTAGTAATAATATCCCTATTTTTGAACATATCCTGACATGGATCTCACACAATATACCATATGAAACAGTCATCCTTGGTGATGTAAATATTGATTGAAAAAAACAATCTAACAAGTCCCCAAACCTAAGCATAAACCTCCATGGTTTCAATTAATTAATCACAACTCCCACGTGCATGAATAAAAACACCAGTTTCTGCTCCATCATAGACTGGATCCTTACTATCAATCCGATCCACTACCATAAGGCAGCCACCCTACCTTACTCCATAAGTTACAACCTCCTCATCCATGTGCAAAGACAACCTCTCCAATTTCCCAGATCCCACTCAAGATTCCCACAATATTTCCAGTTTTAATGCGGAAACATTTAACAATAGATTCACATGCAATAGGTCCTACCTCCATCACCTGCCCCTCACTGATGCAGTACTAGAATTTAACCAAATTCTCCTTACAATCCTAAACTCCCTATCACCCTTAAGGAAATTTAGGATAAAAGCTAACCACGCTCCCTGGCTAACAAAGGACACTCACATCTTTATGCAAAAAAGAGATTGTGCTTGGAAAACCTGGCTAAAAACTAAATCCCCTACAGATCTCCAAAAGTGTAAAGAACATAGAAACTTCACCAAAAAGCTAATCAACAAAGAAAAGAAAAATACTATAATAATGCACAAAGCAACGACTACTCCAACCCCAAAAAATTCTGGCACACCAACAAAATCATTTACCCTAGTAGTCCTTCTACCTCTAACCCCTACCCTAACAACACTCCACAAGAAACTGCCATCCTTCTCAACTGTTATTTCATTGACTCTATATGCAAACTAACCCATATGGAATAAAAGAACAATCCTTCTACGACTACTTCTACCACTACCAATACAACTCCCTTTTCTCTCAAACCTGTCCCCACTGCGTACATAAAATCACTTCTGCTTAAACTAATACCAGGTTCACCCTATACTGATAACCTACCTCTCATCTTTCTTAAGTTCACTGGAGACTCCATAGCCTACCCCATCTCTATACTAATCCAAGAATCTACTGTCCTATACATCTGGAAGTCATTCTATACCATACCCCTCCACAAAGGAGGAAACTCAACTAATCCTTCCAACTTCAGACCCATAGCCATTCACTACCCCTATCTAAAATCCTTGAAAAGTGCATACATACATAACGTTTCAAATATCTTATTCAGGAAAACCTTCTGACCATCACTCAAAATGGATTCTGTCTACACCACAGTACTGCCAGTGCCCTTCTATCTTTCACTCATACTGTTGCAGAGGCTAGAGACAAAAATCAGCTGGTATCCTGCCTTTTCCTCGACCTCGCAAAAACCTTTGATACTCTATCTCACTCTTAGTTACGAACAAAACTATCTGACCTCAGTCTCTCTACTTCCACTTTTCACTGGTTCTCCAGCTACCTTACCGACAGTACAGTCTATCAGATGGCAAACATCTTACTCCTCTTTTTTACATATTCAGACCAGCATCCCACAAGGCTCTATTCTTGGGCCTCTTTTTTTCAATATATTTACCAATAACCTCCACTTATCTTGCTCCAGCTCTTCTCTTATACAATATGCTGACGACTCTACACTCATTTCCTGCTCTGAGAACATCACTCAAATTCATTCTCTTACTCAGAACACATTCCTCATTATTGAAAGATGGCTAACTAAAAACCAGCTCATCCTAAATCCAAATAAAACCAAACTCCTCCTTTTCCTACTGAAATCACTCACCATTCACAAAACTACTCTCATCATTTAACAACACAATTATTAAAGTAGAATCTCACACTAACCTATTTGGAACCATAATTGATGACCAACTAAAATTTGATCTCCACATACAACAGTGTATTAAGAAGCACATCCAAAACTTGGACTAATCTATAGGAACAAAAAATTCCTAACACCTAATGCCAAACTTTCTCTGGCTCAGGCATTCCTCCTTCCCTGCCTTCTCTATGCCTCACCAATCCTTACACATCTACAAATGGCCCTAATCAACAAGCTTGAATAAATATATAATGAATGCAATGTTCACCATGACTAACTTTTAGGCCATCTAGGGCAGTAGCATTGCAGTAAAATATCTCTTCTTTCAGTGCAATACATGCAAATTCGTAAAGTAACAATAATGCAATACTCTAAGGTCCATTGTACAGTACTCTAATGTTCATAGTGCAATATTCAAATGTCTCTTTCTGTGCAAGGATCAATGCGATGTCTTAACCAAGTACCTGTGTAATACTAAAGTCTCATGCAAGTAAGTGTTCTGTTTGAAAAGTGTTGAAATATGTTTCTAATTATGTGCAATATTAGTCTGTCTAGCTGCATGTCTGTGATGTAATAGCTAGGTGTTATATGTGTAAATGTCTGTGAAAGTAGTCTATATGTTGTCTGTACATTGAGTCTGGAGACACGCAATTTCATTCAGTTTTTGCACTTGTGTGATTTCTGAATGACAATAAAGTTTACTTTGACTTTTACTAAAATGGCTGTATCTGCCAGCAACCAACCCTACACAGCCCATCACTGCCTCACTCTAAAACAACTCCAATGGCTTGAATTTTCACAACTTCAGATTCTATCCCAATTACAAATCACACACTCCATTTTTAATAAACCTACGACCTACCCTTCCCTCTCCTCTCTAGTATCCTTCTATACCCCTAATCACTCACTCCGTAGCTCTGATCAAAATCTTCTATATATTTACAAACCTAACAAAACATAGATAAACTTTTATGCAAATCCACAGTGTCCCAAGCCTGGAACAAACTCCCCATTAATATCAGAAATATTAAACACACTAATAACTTCAAAACAGAGATAAAAATCTACCTAGCTAACAAGTGGTCTTCCATCTGTCCAGATCTGACATAAAGCCCCCCATCCTCTCTTCTTCTACTAAAATCTCTCTAGACTTTCTGTTTCACCTACAGAGGACCTAACACTTTTGCTCTACTCCTGCATTCTCTTCCTAACTAAATCAATTTGTAAATATTCTCCACTTTCATGCTATAAAAATGGTATCTGTAATGCTTTGTTACCCTCACTTGTATGCTTTTGCTCTCAACAATTATTTTCATTCTGCAGTTGCCACTTAACTAATTTCTGTCTCTGCTCTATATTGACCATCTGCCTGTTTATCCTGTTGTGAACTACAAATGTAATTGTTGTCTCTGCTCCATGTTAACAATTAATTTATCTTGTTGTGAACCTCAGATGTAATTGCTATCCTACAAAAGTACATTGTTAAATATCTTTCATGAACTGTTACTGTTTAGAATCTATTTTGAATTGTACTTTTTTGGAGCTTTTTCCTTGATCGTCACTGAAAATGGGCTTCTTGCTCAGTTGGACTAACCCGGTTAACAAATGACAAATAAATAATAATAAAATAAATATGGGTTAATCCCCAGCTGGGTGAGTTTCTCAATGATGCCTGAGTGGGAGATTGTGTCAAAAACTTTGGCAAGTTAGTCTGTTATGCCAGTATTTAGAATGTGGTTGAAGAGAGTGCCAAGTGGTTATGTTAGGTCCTGTTTTAGACCATTTAGTAGGAAGCCTGGGATGTTATCCAGTCCCACAGAGGCTGTGTTTTTGGCCATGGAGAGTGTGGTTATGACCTGCTGTTTGGAGATACTAGCTTAAGTACTGGTGACAGATATGCTTTTGGGTATTTTGCTGGGGACAGGGGAGTGAAGTTTGCACCAAATCTGTTTGCTATCAGTTTGGCAATGTCCTCAGGTTCAGTATGAGTGGTGCAGTTCACTACTAGTTTGGCAGAAAGCTGGGCCTTCCCTTTTAGATTTCTGCCATAGCAAAAAATACCTTGTAATTATCCTTAGCTAGGGATGCTAGTTTAGCTTTGTAACTGGCTTTAGAGGACTTTACAAGATATCTAATTTGCTTGTTCAAGCTGTGGAGAGTGTCCTTCATCTGCCTAGTCAGTTCTCTCTTGTTCTTAGACATTAGATTCTTCCTCTTATTGTATAACCTATTTATGCTTGATGTCCACCAGGGTGGGTTGTTTTTTGTGATGACCTTGTTTTGATCCATTCAGGTATAGCCAAGTCTATAAAGTTGTAGAGGTGTTTATACAAGACATTTGTGTACACCTCTGTAAAGAAATCATTGCTGACAGTGATAGCAGTCAGTATGAAACTATTTATGTCATCGCTTAGGCGGCTATAGTTTGCTTTGGAGAAATTTCTCATCCTTTTTGCTCCAGAAGGGTGTCAGGTATGACTGTTACTTTGAATGAGACTGATTTGTGATCAAACTTTAGCTGGGAGGGCAATACACAAGGGGTAGTGCAGAGACCCCCTATGTTGGTAAGTACTAAGTCTAGAACTTTTGAGTCTTTTGTAGAGGTGCAGACTATCTGTTCTATAGCATTTGTATCAACAAATTCCAGGAACCTTAGGGCAAGTGTGTTTGTACTCATATATGACTCCCAATCAATGGAAGGATAAGTTGAAATCACCCATGACCAAGGGGTTTGGCTGTATAGTGAGGGACTCCAGTAGGTCCAGTAGGCCGAGTGGTTCTCGTGGTTCATGGTGGGGGGACTATAGCTAACAGTGATATGGAAGGGAGTTTTACATACAGTAAGTTAGACTTGGAGTAGCTTTAGGGAGTGACTATAGCTAACAGTGATATGGAAGGGAGTTTTACATACAGTAAGTTAGACTTGGAGTAGCTTTAGGGAGTCGTACTGTTTAACCAGGTATATTTGTCTTTAATGAAGATGGATACACCTTCATCTTTGGTTCTTTCCCACTTGTTTTGAGGTCTGAAAGTGTGGAAGGCATTGTAGCCTTGCATTGCTGGGGTGATCTCTGCAACCTTGAACCACGTCTCTGTAACTGCACAGACATCAGCATCTTCCAAGGTAAGGAGTGCTTCCAGTGAGTGCAATTTGCGATTTAGACTCCTAGCATCAAGCAGCATAACCTTGAGTTTGTCTCCAGTGGATTTTTTTACATCAGGAATTTTGTTGTTATGACATTGTCTAAAAAGGCACTATTGGGGAGGCACCTTTGCCAGTAACAGAAAGCAAGAGGCAACATGTGAAAATCATCTCTGGCAAAGCAATATGGTCTGTCGACCATATTGTCCAAGGCTGAAAGATACTGGATCCCCCTGGAATGACACCAGCAGCTAAGCCAATTGTTGAGGTCAATCATTTTCAGTTTCATTTTTTTCATCCTGGGTAAAGGTAGAATGCTGCTTAGGGTTAGGGACATACCTGCCTGGGCACATAATCTGAGTGGTCAGTCATGTCTTTCTTCATATAGTCCAGTGAAGTAAATCTCAAGTCATTCACTTCAACGTTGACTATGACAGATCCATGATGGTACTTGTTGAGAGTCTTAAGCGCATGCATGAACTGACCAATCCTGGCACCTTACAGGCAGCTGACCATGACCTTCTCCTTGTCCAGTCGTATGAGAGGGGCATTTCTGTGTCTCACTATGGAGACATCAGTGACCAAGACATTTGGTTTTATGGTGTTTTGCCTTAGGAGCATATTGACTGAGACACTGCTGTGTGTATTATTATGTGTAGTAGATTCTGTTGGGTCCGCGGTGTATAAAGTAGGTTTGCACTTGGGAGGTCTCTGATCTTCAGGTAGGCGTCTAGCAAGTACCTCCTTATATGTGTGTTTATGTGTTCTGAGCTTGTTATATGCAAGAGGTGAAGTGTGAGCTGACAACCTGTTTGATATCTAATTTGTTGTTATGATAGAGAACTGATTCCAAATTCATAGTATAGATACATCTCTCCTATGTTGTATTTGTATGTTCATAGGTTCATAGGTAGGTACTAGTCTATCTGCCCGAAGGCATTTGTAAGCCTAGCCAGAATGTGTTGGCTTTCGCCGCCCCCAAAGGCATTTATAAGCTTAGCCGGAATGTGTTGGCTTTCGCTGCCCCATTATATTAGTTCCCTGTGCCTCTGTCCAGCAGAGCCATTGATGTGATCCCTGGGGTAAACTTTCTGTTTCCCATCCACTCATCAAGGTTTGTCTTGAAGAGGGTTAGCAAGTAGCTCTGCCTAATGTAGATTGGAATCTTGTTCCAGAGCATAGGAAGTCTCTGGGACAGGAATCTATCCCTCCAGCACGTCTTATTTATTGTTGTGGTGAGGTTTAGATCCCTTTAAGGAGTAATTGGTTGTCAGTATACATGAGGCAATTGCTACATTGCCTCAGGATGCCCATGTCAATCCGGCTGGCTGGAGAAATGGTGGGAAACTGTCTGTCGATTATGGCAGGTATATACTGTAGTAGCTAGTAGGGAAGTAGCTAGATGGACCAGATTTTGCTGTAAGACTAACAAAAAGTGGTTATTCTATGGAGGGCTAGTTATAGAAAACTGTCAATGCATCACAATGCACAATTGAGTTTACTGTGCTGTGCACAATAAAGCAGGGTAGCTTAGGAGGGTTCCCTAGCAGATATCTAGGGAAAATTATCTTTCTAGGTGTTTATTTCTATGCACAGCTATACACAGGAGTGTTAAACCCTGTTGCAAGATGGACAACTATGTGCAAATGTGAGGCTAAAATACAAGCAAAATTAAATGGTTTTAAAACAAAGTAACCAATGGTAAAACCCAAGACTGAGACTTATTCCAGCAATCCACAACTTACATGGGTCCTAGGCTGCACACTTCTGCTACAAGGGTGCAGGGGGCCCTCTTATAGGTTCATAGGATGACACTAGTCTATTGGCACAGAGGTCCTTATAAGCCTAGCCAAGAATTTCACCCATGTTCCCACAAAGTCAGCACCTCAGTTTTCTTTATCCAGCAGGGACACAGGTGGGATCCCATGGGTATATTTTCTGTTTCCCATCCAGTCATCCAGGTTTCTCTTAAAGAGGGCTAGTGAGGTACTCTGCTTGACATGCAGAGGGAGTCTATTCCACAGATGGGGGAGACATTGGGGCATAAATCTATCCAACAAAGAAGTTTTATTAATGTCACAGACCAGGTTGAGATCATGGAGTTTGACTTATGGATATGCACCAACTCCATTTTAATGTAAGATGGCTAGTTTTAGTGCACAAGTGATACCAAACAGTCTAGATTCAGCAAGTCTGAATTTACCCTATGCGATATACAAGCAGAAGTACTAGAAATTTAAAGTGCAGAAAATCACAGTCACAACAGCAAAAAAAAAAAATGTTTAAATAATGCAGCAATTCAGTAGAATACTGTTCTCAAAGTGCAATGTAATCTTTAAAAATACTTATTTTTCAGCAGATTTTAGTGGATGCCTTTGACTTAGTTCCAATTCACTCCAGATCTCTGGCTAAAGTTGACAATCTCTGAGCAGCTCCGGTAAACTGAGTGCAAACCCGCACAAACATGAGGCTTAAATACAAGTGAATTTAAATGATTTTAAACAAAGTAGCCAAAGGGAAATCCCAAGACTGAGCTTTATTCCAGCAATCCCCAACTCAGATGGGTCCTTGGCTGCATACTTCTGCCACAGGGGTGCAGAGCGACCCTCTTAATATAAGATGGCTGACTTTAATGTTCAAGTGATATCAAACAGTCTAAATTCAGCAAGTCTGAATCTAGCCTGTGTTATAAAATGCAGTCTACTAAAAATTAAAAGTGCAGAAACTGCAGTCACAAAAGCAAAAAAAAAAAAAAAAAAAAAAACACTTTGAATAAAGCAACAATTCAGCAGAATACTTCTACAAGAGTACAGACCTTCCTAATGTGAAATAACTGGTCTGCAAACCAAAGGCTTAAACAAGAACAAAGATACTTAGAGTAACAGTCACATTAAGCCTTTACCAGCAGTTCCCAGCTTAGAAGGGTGTAGGCTATACCCTCCTGCAACAGGAGTCTAGACCACAAATTTTCCTAATGCAAAATAACTGATCTGGAGCCCAAGTGCTCAAACAAGAACTAAGACACTTTCAGAATAACAGACACAATAAGCCTTTAACCAGAAATTCCTAGCTTACAAGGCTGTAGGCTATCCTGTCCTCCCACAAGAGTGTATACTACAAGCCTTCCTAATGCAAAATAACTAGCTTGTAGTCCAAGTGTTTAAACCAAGACTAAGAGGCTTAGAATAACAGTTACAATTTAATGAGGCTTCTAACAAGAAGTAATAAATTCATCAGAATAAATGCAACTGAGCACACTTTTAAGAGCAAGTAGGACAAGCAAAATAAAGTAATAAAGCATGAAGACACACAAATACAATAAAACAGCTGAATAAAGTGCAATTTGTAAGTTAAATGGGTAGGGAGGAGACAGAAGATAATTCAAGGTTAAGAAACTAAGGGTGTTGAACCTTCCCAACTCATCTCTCTGTACTCATACAATGAACTGAGGAGATGAGACTAGGAGGAGTATCCAAAATCAGATTTATAGTAGGGGCAGGCAACTTAAAAAACACCAAGTTTAATAGTACAACAACAGTTGGGCAGGTGGGTGGGAAATAAAATGCATACAGAGATCAGAAATATTCAGGCACAGTACAGCATGCAAGCCAAACAAGCACTACAGCTAAATAGAGATGACGCCAAATATTTCCAGCTAAATGAGGAATGCTATTTCTCAGCTCCTCCTAGTAATTAGCTGATGTTATTCACTGTTTGCAACGGAATTATTTGATAACTTTTCTAACTGACCCTAGCCAAGACCTCTTAAAACATTAAGAAGACTGGGACTGCAATTCTAGTGGCAGACAATGTAGCAACTGTCTTATCTTCATAGACAACCACTTAATCCTTAAAAAAAACAAACACAGTATGTGAGACATGCACATACACAATTTTACTGGAGGCAGATATCTCACATACAAATCAGGCTGTCAAGAACACACACACTGCATCCACCACACAAACCCCTGGATTTACTATTCCTCCATGCAGGACTAGCTTAGTCCTGCATGGAGGTGGCCATTTAGAAGCAGGACAGCAGCGCACCATGCATAGTAATGAGGTGCTCTGCTTGAGCTCCTAATCTTACACGGAGCATGTAAGAGTGCAGAGGGCATGTCTGAGAGCAGAGCTCTCAATATGCACCCCCCCCGCAATGAAGAACAGCAGAAAGGGGTATGAAATGAGCGAGACCACTCATAGGTGTCTGCATATCCCCACCAATGGTCCCTCTTGTGTGCAACAGCAAAAGTATACAGAAATAAAATGAACAAACCCTTTTCTTTTTTTTTAAATATCCAATTAAAGTTAACCATAGGTGTGCGGGTGTGCCCATCATTTAGCTATGGTTAATGCAGCTTAAATGCTGAAGATGATAACAAGGAAGATATATACAAATAAAGCAGCACAGCAATAATGTATTGGGCAGAGCATTTGCCTTATGAGCAGGTTCAAGTTTCACTGCAGCACATTCCATTTTCCATGGCAAAGCACGTTATGATTAATATTTATGTTGCATAACCCACTAAATAACATACTTTTTATGAACTGGAGTACTGCAGTAAATGCACATGTGAGATATCAGTATCATAATGAATAAAGCACTAGTAAGCAGGTTTAAGCACCAATAAGCAGTAGTAAGCATATTTAAGCACTAGTAAGCAAGCTTAGGCCTGTTTGCGTGAAGGTAAGCAATGCACACACAGGTTAAGCAATGCTGAAGCTAACTCTCTGTAAGCAGATGTAACCGCAGGTTAGCAGTGCTTACCATCACGCAAACCCACGCAAACCTGCTTACAAATGCTCAAAAGTGCGTTAATCACTCTGTATCCAACAGCCCTTCTTCTGCCCATCAACAAAACAAACAGCCATGCAGATCTCAAACCCAGAACCCTATACACCATAGACAAAGTGATTTACCACTAAGCCATGTCAGATATATATAACCCTGATGTATTCACAAACATATCATCCAGCCCAGTCATTCAACAGTACAGGGAATGTATTCCAACATGTAGATGTGCCGTGTGTGTATATATATTAATATCTAAACAGATAGAGCATATCTATACATGCACATGTACCTGTATATAGCAGGCTCTACAGGCATGCCACAGCACAGAGTAACATACACCAGTGTGAAAGTGCATAACCACAACCAGTGTGAACACAGCCACAGCCACATATGGTATGCTAGCATATTATTACAGTATATGGACTATCTCTTCAACACCAACCTCATATGTGCCACTCACACACTAACCCTACATATACTGGGCTACTACACAGTGTGGTCCGATGCCTGTCTGTGGTATGGGACATGTGCATGTATGGCCCTACAAACATGTAAGCCGATAGGGTTACATACAGTGGAGCAGCATGTAACATCAGATAGAACACGATCAGGAACAATGACATCTACCTCAGTCTGTACACAGGCCAAGGTACATATTAACAATAAACACACTGCCGACAATCGCCATAAGTACACAGACCTCAGTATTGTACACACAACCATAGAATGTCCAGGTTATGGCATCAGATATGACGCCTACTATACATAACATGTGTAGCAGTCTGATATCTCACTGGTTTATCAGATATGATGTCACTAATTATGGTGTACAGGACATATGCACCCCTTACTGCATGACATATGTACAAAGGTTGACAGTGTTGCAGCTGGAGACACATACACAGGGACAATATTGACATGTTGCTGTGATAACCTCATATATTTACTGTTGTAACAGGGTTTGTTGCAACATATGTCTTTTGAGGGACATGAAGTCAGTAACTCTCATGGCTGTCACCATCTACAGACTGCAATCCTCACACTACCTTCTGCAGTTCACAGATAGGTGCTCTGTGGGTAACACCTGAAACATAAGGGACCACACACTGGCCAGCCTGCAGATGACCCTACAGATGGGTGTTCCCTCATAAACATAGCATTGACATGGCAGGTATGAAAACATGTAGGACAGCTATATCCACACACACCCTGTTAAACCAACATTATTCCAAATGCAGTATAGCAGCACTGACAGTCTGTAGTCTGGTCAGGCACATCCCTCTCCTGTGTGTTGGCCTGTTTCCACAGTGTATGTTGTTAGAGGTAAATCCCCAATCCATCTGAGATGCTGTTTGCCAAACAACAGATCAAGTTCCTGCTCACAGTGAATGAAAGGCCCAATACCAACCTGAATTTCCTAGATATTGATGTGTGTTGCCATGCAACTGGCTATGGGAATGTTACCACAGCTGTTCCACATGCAATCAGCTAGAGGAGGGCTGCAATTCATGCAGAGGCCATCAGCTGATTCTGAGCATCACTTAAAATACACATGCTGCTGCCTAAGCAAAGCAGGTGTAAGTCTCATCATCCACCAGAGAGGGAGTGAGAGAGGCAGATAGAGGCACAGAAAAGCCAGGGAGGAGTGGGAAAGTAAAACTTAAACAAGTTTGTGTCACACACCTACCAGTACAGGGTATCAAACCACTGACGACAATGTAGTGCTATCACATGTCCATGCAGTTATTGGATGCACCACATAGGTTACATGTTGGGGACCCCTCAGAATGTTTATGTGATGGTGAGTGACATCTGCAACAGGGATATGGTAGCCATGTGGTAGGTGTAGTACACGTGCCTGTCCACATGAACAGGTGCCAGTGTCAACACAGCCAAACTCTCACAGGGATGCACACACATTGACATACTTGACAGGGCCAGAAATACAACTCATCACTAGTGGGATTGCCACAACACAGTGCTGTGCAGGTATCACATACACCACAGGGGTCATATGGAGGTTATATGTGCAAAGGGTATGTGAAGGTGTCTGACATCAGACAGCATGCTTCAGTATGCCAAAGGGGGTAGCAATGAGTGTGAATGTGGTCATACATATCGTACACCACACACACAGACACGGGTGCCAGTACTGACATGCATGGGTGCACAACTTCATGGGTGTGTTATGGTCGACAGTGCCAGATGGCTACACAAGGCTAGGTGATGGGCATACCTTGGCATCAGGCCACATGACAATGGTCTGCATTGTGGCTCAGGGATATAGTGTCTGGAGTTGCCCACACAGGTGGGTATTGTATTCACCATTCAGTCACCTGGGTGATTATTGTGGGTGGCCAATGCTGTGCATTGCTTGCCATGTATGTGTTCCTTAGTCCATGATATGGACAGTGCCTGGGATGTGCACACCTCCCACATGCATGTACAGTGAGATGTGGAACTGTACCTGGGGTGTCTGGGCCATGTTGTGTACACAGATTATCATGAGATGTGCCAGTCCTGGCCTCATGTGGTGGGAACTTTTAATGGACAGCAGGTTGACTCTGCACCTACACTGATAGCATGATATCATTATTCCCTGGTGTCAGTGGCATCTGTCAATATAGGGCTTGTGTTTCAGGCATGGTATGTCCTTTGTGGGTCATATTTGATGGCACCACAGGTGTTGCAGGTATCCAGTGGGGAACATGGCAGAGGTGCACTGCCAGTATGTACATGCCTATTGGACTGATGGATAGGGTGCCATGCCCTCTGTGACCCACTGCAATCACACCACGGTTACTATCAGTGGGCAATGTGCAGGGTACTACCAACATAGTGGTTGTTGCCTAGGCAAGTGTGTGTATGAGACATGGGTTGAGAGTGTTCCCCTGGGTAATACAAGGGTTGCTAACATTGTTCAGCTGGCATTGATGTCATATTTAGGGGTATGGATTTGCACCGCAGCCTCTCAGCTATTTCACATCTGTCATCCCTGTATGGTGGACATTGTGATATATACTTGGCCCACCATATAAGAAGTTTGCAAAACCCGCTCCACATTGAGTCCAGTTGTTACACACTCATACACGGGATACGAATGACAAACACAAACACACACAGACACACACACACACACACACACACACACACACACACACACACACACACACACACACACACTTGTCATGTCTGGAATTAGAACTCCTACCTAACTAGTATATTACACTACAGCACTATGCCATTATAGGACATGCAACAGAGATTACTGGAGTACTCCTTCCTCAAAGGTGTATATCACAGTGAATGACATCAGCAGGATTGGCAAAGTAGAGAATTTGAATTGTACTGAGTGTGACTAGCCTAAAATGCATTGCTCCTTACACAGACATAGAAACACACACAAAACACTCACAACTGTCATATGCAGGAACAGAACCCCTACCAGGTTTCGATATCACACTACAGCATGATGCTGTTATAGGATGCACCACAGGGATTGCTGGAGTGCCCCTTCCCCAAAAGTGTATTTCACAGTGAATGACATCAGCAGGATTGCCAAAGTAGGGCAGTTGAATTGTACTGAGTGTGACTAGCCAAAAATGCATTGCTCCCTACACAGACATAAAAACACACACAAAACACCCACAACTGTCATGTGTGGGAATAGAATCTCTACCAGGGTTCTATATCACACTACAGCATGATGCTGTTATAGGATGCACCACAGGGATTGCTGGAGTGCCCCTTCCCCAAAGGTGTATTTCACAGTGAATGGCATCAGCAGGATTGCCAAAGTAGAGCAGTTGAATTGTATTGAGTGTGACTAGCCTAAAATACATTGCTCCCTACACATACATAGAAACATACACAAAACACCCACAACTGTCATGTGGTGGAATAAAACCCCTACCAGGGTTCTAAATCACACTACAGCATGATGCTGTTATAGGATGCACCACCGGGATTGCTGGAGTGCCCCCTCCCCGAAGGTGTATTTCACATTGAATGACATCAGCAGAATTGCCAAAGTAGGGCATTTGAATTGTAGGGAGTGTGACTAGCCTAAAATGCATTTCTCCCTACACAGACATAGAAACACACATAAAGCATCCACAACTGCCATGTGTGGGAAAAGAACCTCTATCAGGGTTTTATATCACACTACAGCATGATGCTGCTATAGGATGCACCACAGGGGTTGCAGGAGTGACCTTCCCCGAAGGTGTATTTCACAGTGAATGACATCAGTAGGATTGCGAAAGTAGGGCATTTCGATTGTAGTGAATGTGACTAGCCTAAAATGCATTGCTCTCTATACACACAGACACAGTTGCCATGTCTGGGATTAGAACTCCTACCTAACTATTGTATCACACTACAGCAGTACACACACACACACACACACACACACACACACACACACACACACACACACACACACACACACTTGCCAAGTCTGGGATTAGAACACCTACCTATTTTATCACACTACAGCAGTACACAGTTATGGAACATGCTACGGAGATTACTGGGCTACAACCTTCTCAGAAGTGTATTTCTAGGTGGATGACATCAGCAGCCTTGCCAAAGTAGGGCATTTGAGTTGTAGGGAGTGTGAGTAGCTTAAAAGGAATTGTTCTCTACACAGACAAGGACAAACATACACACACACTTGCCAAGTCTGGGATTAGATCTCCTGCCTAACTATTCTATCAAACTACAGCAGTGCACAGTTATGGGACATGCTATGGAGATTACTGGGCTACAACCTTGCCAGAGGTGTATTTCTAGGTGGATGACATCAGCAGCCTTGCCAAAGTAGGGCATTTGAATTGTAGGGAGTGTGAGCAGCCTAAAAGGAATTGCTCTCGACACAGACAGGGACACACACACACACACACACACACACACACACACACACACACACACACACACACACACACACACACACACGCACACACACACATTCACACTGACACACAGGCACTTGCCAAGTCTGGGATTAGAGCTCCTACCAAAATATGTTATCACACTACAGCAGTACGCAGTTATGGGATGCGCTACAGAGACTACTGGGCTATAACCTTCCCAGAGGTGAATTTCTAGGTGGATGACATCAGCAGCCTTACCAAAGTAGAGCATTTGAATTGTAGGGAATGTGACTACCCTAAAAAGCATTGCTCTCTACACACACACACACACACACACACACACACACACACACACACACACACACACACACACACACACACACACACACACACACACACACATACACACACACACACACACACACACACATACACACAGTTGCCATGTCTGGATTGGAACTTCTACCTAACTAGTTTATTACACTACAGCAATATGCAGTTATAGGACACATCATGAAAATTACTGGGCTACAACTTTCCCAAAGGTGTATTTCACCCTGGATGATGTCAGCAGGCTTGTCATAGTAGGGCTATGGGGAGGGCAGTGTGTGTGCATGGGCCATAACCCATTCATCTAGAGGTTGACACACCACATGCGGGCACACACAAGGTCATATTTCACAGATACGTGTATACAACTGCTAGATGACTACTTCCTTATACAGTCATGTTGCACAGCTAGCACTTGCACCACATAGTCTGTAATGCTGACAGATACCGGAGCCTAATATCTACAGTGAGTGAAATCAGAACCTCATGTGGCTGTGGCCCTTTGGCTGTGTGCTGGGTGGGACAGGCCTGGATGGCTCCTTGTCACAGTCACCCTCTTGCACACATCTATGTATGTCTATCTTTGGTTTATTATAGTGTGTTGTCCTTAGATATATGTCTGTATTCATATCCATTGTGTGTGCAAAGCATGAGTGGTGCATACTGAGGAGTGTCTGCACTAACATCTGTGACTGCCAGATATGTCTGTTCCACTGGTGTTTGCAGACATGGCCTTCATTTAAGTGTGTGAGCATGCCCAGTATGACCTTTCAGTATGTTGTTGACTGACATTGCCTTCATTTCTCTAAGTGTGTGAGCATGCCCAGTATGCCCATCTGTATTGAATGTTTGGATCAAGTCCAGGTAGTTTGTTCTGCAGTGCAGACCTTTGTGTTGTACACCTACAGGTAGCATACTATTTCTGCAGAGTATCTGTCGATCATTTGGCAATATGGGGACAAACTGTGCAGGGATAGTGGGTACTGTAGGTGATTGTGTCTGTGCTGCTTCAGCCACATGGTATTGCTGTTAGCAGAGATATTCATATGTGTACTGTTATACACAGTGATGTTTTCTGTCCTCATGTACTGTCAGGTGGACATTCTTGCTCACAGTGATGTCTTGGGGGACAAGGGTGGCTGCGGCTGTGTCCAGTATTGTGGGCAGACACCTACGTATTCATGGTAAGTTATGCCATTCTGGAGGGGGAGCTGTAAATACTTGGTGCTGGGTTTGTGTATCCGGTTCAGCTCCTTGGTACAGTACTGGCAGAGAATCCCATACTTGTATGTCCATCAGAATGACAGTATGGGCTTATCTTGCTGTGGCAATTGCTCTCAGCTGTACAGATTTGCACAGGTCAGCCAGGGGCAGGGGCCATGGTTCAGGAAATCTACCCTGTTGTGGTGTACAGGCAGGTGTGTAGCCACCCATGTATGTGTTTGCAGCCAGGGGTAGTGTGTGCATACAGCTTGGTGTCGGACCCTGCACATTCCATGTTGCCCATGCTCCCACCCCCCCTCTGTTATTCTAACATCTTATGTACATTATGCATACATTCTCTGATACTTTCCCTAAGGGTATAGCCCCATCACAGGTGTGTGTTAGTGTTGGTCCACAGTTCATGCAGTGTGACACGATGGACATGTGGGGTCTTACTGTACCCATTCCCCACAGCAGGGATATGACCATTTGTCCACATGGCCTTGCATATGGCTTATGTGGAGTGTGTTATGTTGTTATTTGGGTGTCCATGACATAACATGCATTGGCAGTACATTTGGGACACAGGCCTTTGGCAGATGCCTGTGGGGCATTAGGTGTTACTGCATGTCAGATGTGGCAGGTTGCTGCATTCTGTCAGTCCTACAGTCTCAGACCACCATGCAGTATATTCCCCTGGGGTGACAGGGTAGGTGTGACAGATGTTCATGCCAATACCTCCTAACAGTCTTGCACAGGTGGTGTGAATGCTGGCAGGGTGCTACCTACAGCTAGGGACATACCTGCATGGGACACCTGCACTGCATGCTGCAGTCTTCCTCTATTGCCATGTACAGGTGAGGTCTTACTGTACTCATTCCCCACAACAGGGATATGACCATAGAGGTGCCTGTGGGTGGTGTTTGCATGAGCTGGGTGCATGTGTGCTATGGATACTACTTGCATCTGACACACATATATGCATTGGGCATTCCAGTTATGCTTGCATGTGCAGG
The DNA here is from genome assembly GCF_019279795.1 of Protopterus annectens. Taxonomy (NCBI): domain Eukaryota; kingdom Metazoa; phylum Chordata; order Ceratodontiformes; family Protopteridae; genus Protopterus; species Protopterus annectens. The sequence goes on from NC_056726.1 coordinate 1,418,781,806, forward strand.
TACATCAGCTGTTTCCCAATACATCAGTCCTACCTCCTTTGTGATCTGTGAGTGTTTGGGCAGACAATACCAGTATTCCCTACTACAGGACCAAATAATGTGATGCATACCTGTATGTACTTTTCCAAGGGTGTATCCATTTCACAGTGACACCAATATATACTGTACGTCTGGGGTACTTTCCCCTGTGTACTGCTTGTATATGTATACCAACAGCCATGTCAGTCTTTCAGATGGTGGCACATATTACCACCATACATTTGCAATGGCTTACTGCTAGCTTGTGTTATACTGATGGGTATTGTGTATGGCACTGCAGTTGAGAGGACTTGTCCCTGTCATCAGCGGTAGTGGTTGATGGCCACCAGGCTTACCTCAACATGCATACATACTGACCACTCTCACATGATATGGGACACACACCAACCTAACACACACATACCTGCATATTGTGCAGATGCTACAACCTATCCTGCTACATTGGCCACCTCTGTGCATCCGTGCTCCACTGGTATTAGACCTACACATACATGTTACTACACTTCTGCATAGGGGTGTGGGGGTGGCACACCTGACTGTTACGACATGTGTACTTCACATTGGGGGGCACACCAGACCATTACTATGTAATTAAGTAGGGTTGGCTGTTTCTGCATTCCTACGCAAGATTGGGGGGGAGTACACCTGACTATTTCTACATATCTACACAGGAGTGGGGGGGGGCACACCTGATTGTTACTACATTTCTATGTAGGATGGGGGGGGCACACCTGACTATTTCTGCATTTCTACACAGGATTGGGGGGCACACTTGACTGTTATTACATTACTACGTAGGATGGGGGGCACACCTGACACTTGTGTTATGACTGCACTGGTAAGTCAGGTACTCCATTTTATTCTGTTTTCTAACCTATCATGCTGACTAGAGGCATACCAGTGTACTACAGATCTTAGCTTGGATTGACCTACATATTTGTTTATGACTTCCTACCCTTCAGAACTAACATCTCACTGCCTGGGGGGAGGTTACCCACAGGTATCATTCAGAGGCCATAGCACAGCCTTTATTTGTGTTTGTCTATACCTGTCCTGCTGTCTGTGACTGTTGCTGGGTATGTGAACCCCCCTGACTGGAATGTATGAGTCACTTACCTTCTGGGTGTCCCAGTATTGAGGGTGGTGCTGCAGGGCTGCCTATGTCGGATGCACATAGTACACTCCTTACAGATGGTTGAGCACAGGTAGTGTCATGTTTGGCATCCCTTTTACTGAGCATGAGAGTCAGAGAGAGGTGTTATTCCCTGGGTCCCTCCTGTGTCAGTGTATGTGCTATCAGTTGCCTCTTTGCCAAGGCCAGGGCATACTGGGCATGCCTCCTTCTGCCTACTGGGGCAGGCTCAGGTTGTTCCTCCTTCTAATCTCTCTGTGCCTGTGCAGGCCTTGGCAATGGTGGGGGGCTGTGTGGCCCTGGGCCGTGCTGTTCCTGCTGCAGCTGTTTCTGCAGAATCATATTGTGTAGCATGGCACATACCATAACAATTAGGGTACATGTAACTGGTGAGTACTACAATGCTCTACCAGATGTGTCCAGGCACCGGAACCGTGACTTGAGCATTCCAAACACATGCTCTACTATGATTCTGCAAAATGAAAATACAAAAACACTCTCCTTTCTCCTTCTCCTTCCAATATATCACAAACAACTCTGACCCAAAGAAAACCACCGACTGCGGTAAACAAAAAGTCAAACAGCTATGCAAGATTCTCTATTTTTTTATTTTCTAGCGCTTCGGTGTCTACACCTTCAAGGAATGTTCCTTGAAGGTGGAGAAACTGGAGCACTAGAAAATAAAAAATAGAGAATCTTGCATAGCTGTTCTGCTATGATTCTGGTCTGTGCGTGTGCCTCATTATGGAGTTCTTGTTTGGGTGTGTGTGCATTTCTGATGGGTGTCATCAGCCATGGTTCCAGTGCGTATCCAGCATCCCCCACTAGGTGACTGTGAGGGATGTCCCCACTGGCAAATCACTGGTACAGCTGCATCAGATGCTAGATGTGGGAATCGTGATAGCTTCTAGGGCAGCCAGCACACACATTCATTATTATGCCCTGGGCATCACACATGACCTGGCAGTTGATGGAGGGGAAGCCCTTGAACTTGATGTAGACCCTACCCTGCTCACCGGGAGGTGCTTTGATGTGTATGTGTGTGCAGTCTATAGCACTCACTACCTCAGGGTATTCTGCTATTTGGTAGAACAGTCGCATATTGCTGGCCAACGCCTCACGGGTGCTGGGGAAATATACGTGCTCACCGACATGTGCTGACATGGCATCCAGGAACTGGTGGAGTACCTTGGATGCTGATGCCTGTGAGATCCCCAATAATATCCCCAGTTGGCCTTTGGAAGGTACCTGTACCTAGTATTCTTAGGCCTACACATACCTTTGTATCCACTGGGATGGGTTCCCCTCTGTTAGTTCTGTGTGTCAGGCGTGGCTGGCACAGCTCAACAATTTGTTGTAGGAGGTCCCTGTCCAGCCTATAGTGCTCCACTATCTCCAGCTTATGTACCCCCTGGTAGGTTACCCTGGGTCTGTACACTCTTCTCCGTCTCCTCACTGTGGGTTGGTCGACAGCTTTCACATCTTCACCACCCTCAGCCTCTTCCACAAGTTGTATGATAGCTATTGCAGCCCCTGTTATTTTGTTGTTTTGATTGTTAAAAGTTCCCCGCTTGTATACACCAGTGGTGTAGAGTGTGAGAATAACCAGAGGGAAAGGTGTTTGGATAGTTTATAGTAGTGTTCTGGGCTGGGCTGATCTGCTGCCTGTGTAATTGGCTGATTCTGATACATTTCACCTGCCAGCTATGCTAGTTCTCCTAGATCATCTTCCTACTGCTGTTTTCTTTTCCCATTACCTTCCTGTTTAAGTCCAGGGGCACACCGCGCAAACACAGTGCTCAAATGTGCATAGAGCTGCTTTTTCCTTGTTTAACTTTTTTAAAAACCTTTAAAACCCGATGCGCACCGCGCACACCCACTTAGGCAATATAAAGAGTGCTAGGCAGACTCAGACACACCCCCTTGCTTAGCTGTGCTTGGCTAGAAGAAATCCTGAGCCACAAGGCTCCAATCCGCTTACAGTATGCTTGACACACACACACCCATGATGTCAGCTAACTCCTAAGCTTGCACCAAGCTATTCCTACTCTTACATTATTGGGACCTGACTAGCATGCTGGGGAAAACTGAGATTCACTATCATTCCCCTCATTTGCATAGGATTGCCTGCTAATGGATAGTTACATGTCTCACACTGAGCCTCCCCCCTCAGCAACAACTACTCACTGGCCATGTTGTCATCTGCCTGCCATTGACTTTCATGGCAAAATAGTGATTTTACTAACAAACTTGTAATAAATAACTGCAGAAAATGCAGAAAAGTGACCACAGGTGGCAAGACAAATCCAAGGAACAAAATATAATCCACAGAGACAAGTTTTAATTCATAAAAACAAGTAGTGTAAGCACTTTTGCCTTGCTTCTATGACCAAGACTTCATCAGACAAACAGAACTAATGCAAAATGCAGCTATTTAAAGTGTCACATGCTGAACATCAATTACCTTCTAAAAGCAAAAGTTGCAAATATTTAAAATCATGTCAATAGAAATACAAATATTAAATGAATAAACATGAATAAATAAGAAAGCATGAATAAAACTGACCAAGAATTAACATTAACACTAAGGATGACCTAATTTTAAAAATATTATAAAAAACTTTATTTTAAAAATTGTGCTAAATAATTACTTGATGTGCAAAATGAGCAATTCATTTAAAAGAATTACCCACTAGTAAAATCAAGTATGCACTATTACCCAGCCTGCCAGTTAACTAATATACTACAAAAAATACAAAGAGTTTAAAAAAAAATCACAAAAGTACTTCTACTAAGGTCCAGTGATGTAAACAAACAACAGATGTACAGAAGAAATAATCCATTACCTCTGCAGACTCTTTAGTTTTAAAACACAAGACAAGGAACATACATCATTTAGCCCTAGAGCATTGTAGGCATTCAATTTTATTTGCCATGATAATTCGCACAGTTCTAGCTTAAGGGTGAGGGATCCGCCCCTGGGATCTTGTTCAATCTGATCAATCACCCTAAACTTGAAACCATACTGAGGGTGCTCATGCACATGCTTAGCTAGGACATTCTCCAATTTTAACTTCCCATTAAGTCCCATTCCATATCCAAGTAAGCTTTGGGTCACCCTCTATACACCTAGAATCCCATAGCTTATTCTTAGACCTACTAGAGACACTTATTAAGCTAAATACCCTATTCACAGGAGAGATTACCTACCTCTCCATAGACTTGAAAACATACACTGCCTCATACTCACAGGCACATTGATTCCGGCCATCTAGTAACACAAATGCCCTTGACCGAATAGTGTGCACAACAACTAGAGGTTCAACTATACAGGATTTGGTACTCACAGTTATGGAAGAATGCTGTACTGTCTCACCACAGTTTCATGTTCTCACTGCCAGCAAACCCTGTAACAGTTAAGAACTATACCAAAACAAGCTATACCCTATCCAGTAATAATTTATCAAAGTTCAATGCCCATCCCAACCCAGAATTCACAACAACTTATGTGGAATTGCTCACAGACCCTGTACAACAATGTAAATGGCTCTGTAGCGGCTAGTGTACCTACTAGAAGAAAGCCTAAAGCAAACTCTAAAAGCAAACCACAGTGGTCATATTCTAACCTTAATAGGATATGTGACAGAAGGAAAAAAGTCATGGCTAAAATCAGGAAGAACAACTCCCATAATGAAAGGAGCTCGCTAATTAAACTAAACAGGAAACTAAGAGGACTAATTAAATCTAAGGCCAATTACAAGGTCAAGATAGCTTCACAGGCTAAAGACAACAACAAGGCCTTCTACAGCAATGTCCAAATTTCAAAGGCAGCATACATTAGTGTGCCAAACTGGTGATCAATGGTACCATCTTTTCTGAGCAGAGCTACATAGTGAATTTTCCAGCTGACAAATTCAGATCAAACTTCATCTCTCCACTTTCCCCTTACTTCCATCCATGTAATCTGCCCCTCCCAACTGATCAGGTCCTGGTAGTGCTAGCTAAGGCCAAAAACACAGCCTCAGTAGTCCCGACAATATCACAATATAATTCATAAATAGCATGAAACATGACCTATCAGGACCACTTGAGCCACCTTTTAACTACAGCCTCAAAAAAGGCTTTGTACCACAAGAATTGAGGACTGCAATGGTTATCCAACTTCACAGGGATGGACCATCAACTAACTCCATAAATTTCAGACCTATTACTCTGTCTTGTCTAATATGCAACACTATGGACCAAATTATTATGGAAATGATTAACAAAGACATAGGCAACCATCAGATGCTGTACCAACCAAGTCTGATTTTGTCAAAGGAAGATCATACCTATTAAATCTGATGGACTTCTTTAAGAAAGTCACCAAAGTCACCAAGGCAATGGATGAGGGAAAAATGGTACATAACACCTACCTGGGACTGGTTAAGGCATTTGATACAATACCACACTCAGGTATACTTGACAAACTCACAGAACTTGGCATAAACCCCTACATAACTTGCTGGATTGCCATCTGGCTCACTGACAGGGTCTAGGAGGTCAGGAGTGGTGATACCACCCCCACTAAGAGACCTGTACCACCAGGGTACCTCAGTGCTCTGTGCTGGGAATGCTCCTATTTGCTATCTACTTTTCAGAGGTAAAGGCTAATGTCAAGGGCCTTTAGCTGATCAAGTTCACAGATGACTGCAATGATTCCTGCCATGACACAAATTTCATACAATAGGGTCTAACACAAACAAATGGTTGGTGCTAATGTCATGGAATAAAACTCAATACCAAGAAATGCATTATAGTTTGTTTCAAGAAAACTGCCTCCCAGGCTAATTACTCTATAGATAAGACATCCCCTAAGAGATGACCCAGTAGTGAGGATCTGGGATCATATTTAGACAGCAATCTGGTCTTTGACCAACATGTGGCCAAGTAATAAGAAAATAATTCTGTGTTGCCCAACTTGTAAGTAAGGGCATGGCATCCAGGTCCAATAAAGTCATAGTATGACTTTGTTTGGTCCTTATCAGACCATCACAGAGTATAATGTACCCTATGGCTTGTACTTGACCATACATATGCAACAATTGAAATGCCAACAATGGTTCATTACCATGAGAATCTAGAGTACAAACACATTGTCCTATACAGATCTCCTTAAATTCCTATCTCTTTGCCCTATCGCAGTACCCTGTCTCCTACAGTTTACTGACAGGCTCTCTATTTCTGATCTACAAGGCATCCTCAGATTCAGCTCTAATGGACCTATTGCCCATTGCAAAATGAACATCATCAGAACTACTAGTTCCAAAGACTTAAATTTTGCTTGTGACATAAATAAGACATCTTGGGGAGACAAATATGGGACTCAGAGGATTCCTATATTCTTTAACAGGCTCACCATATATGTGAAGTAGAGTCTATCCTTAATTCTATTTAAGTGTAACCTTGACCAATGGACAGGAAATTTGAAATTCACTCCAGGTCTGGCCCCCTTGTCTCTGATAGACAGAGGCAAACATTAATGCCCAAACTAACATACACCCCACTAACATGCATTTTCCTAAAAGATGCCCATGGTACACAGACACACAAGTGGACTGGATTACATGGCTAGGCTTATAAACACCCTGATGGCCATTAGCCTAGTATATAATTATGAACATATGAACCTTAGTAGAAAAATAGGCTTAAAAGAGTATTACATGTTGTATCTAGTTGTTTGATTTATTTCTTATACCTTTTCAATTTTGGCTAACTAAAGTATGTTTTTACTTTAAGAAGACTGGCCTGCAATTCTAATGGCAGTAGAAAGGCAACCTGGTCTGTCTGAGTTGGGAAAGAGAGTGGCTTAAATTGACATTTACTTGTTATAACCGGTTGGTACCGTTTCAGTTTTGGCTATTCAAAGTGTGTTCTTGCTTTAAAAAGAGTGGGGCTGCAAATCTGGTGGCAGTAGAAAAATAGCCTAGCCTGTTTGAGTTGGGAAACACACAGGGAAGCTTAATGTGAGGCTGTTTCTTCAGCCAGATGGCTTTTTATTTATTTATTTTTTGTCATTTTCTTTGAGTCTATACATTTGGTGTGTTTGCTCAGCTTTTGGCTCAGTTCTGCTGTGCCTAAACATTTTGCATCCATGTTTCTGTTCTCAGAGTGATTGACTTACATCTGCTGCTGTCTTGTCTAATATAAGTACTTTACATTGAAATACTGCACTTTTCTAAGTTATTCCTGATGACTGCTGCTGTATTTTCAAATTATTTTATTGCCTTTTTCTGCATTTCATCACTGTAAGGCATATTTGCTTTTCCTTAGTATAGCTGCTGTTATTGTGTTTGAAATTGCCTTAAAGTATGTGTTCCTCATTGCTGGCTTGTTTACCTTGGATTTACCTTGAAATTATTTTTTGTTGATAGATGTTTGATTTGTTTCTGATACTGTTTAAGTTTTGGCTAATTAAAGTGCGTTTTACATTAAGAAGACTAGAATGCAGTTCTAGTGGCAGTAGAAAGGTAGCCTGGTCAGCCTGAATTGGAAAATATACAGGTAGATGTAAAGTGAGAGCATTTTATTGGCCAGAGGGTTTTTTAGATGGTTTAATCCCTTTTCTGAGTCTATAAATTCTGCTGCTTATCACACAAGTGGTGTATAGCAGTGCCTTGTGGTAGCTTAGAAACATATAAAACGTTTCCTGTAACATTATCAAGTCCTAAATTGTACAAATAGCAAGTTTCCTGCACTATGAGGAGAAATGCCACATGACTTCAGTCATACATAGTCTAGTCGTAGTTTCTACCCTCATAGGGCTCAGGTTAGCATGCTGTACAACCCCTTTGTAGTTCATAGAAAAATGACCTGACACCAAGGATGAGTACTTTCCTAGTTTCTCTGCCAGCAGCTTGGAAGATATGGACATCAGGAGACAATGTATGAATTGTTTTATGTTCACTGACAACCCATTAATCCTTAGAGAAATTGATACAATATGTAAAAGATGTAATTGCACAATGTCACTGGAGGCAAGACTCTTAAACAAAAATGCTCAAAATAACAGTCAGGTCATAAGTAAGATAAGCATTACAACCACCATAGATATTACTGACTCAGCACATGCACTATTATATGCTGAGGTACTTTAAAGCAACCTTCTTAAATCCTAAAGTCCTCCTACATCTTCATCTTACAAAATTAATCCTCAGCAAATCCAAAAGGAATCCAACAGAACAATGCCCAACCAAACACAACACAACTCATGTGGGTATAAATAACCTGAAATGTACCTCACTACACTAAATGAAGAGAGACATTATGGAGCTCTCAGACAATGTGTTCCAAGCTGATATGTGCCTGACATTGAGTAACTTACTACCTTCCCCGAGGATGATGCCATAATAAGAACAAAAGATGATTGGCGTCAACAATGGGCTCAGTTTCTTGTGTCATTCCATGTGGGTACAGTATTTGTCAACATGGGAGGATATGATCAACAGATCACATTGCATTGCCAGTGATGGTCTGCGTGTATCCTGTCTAGGCTTTTGAATATTGGCTAAAACATTATCCACCCCCATAGTGACATTTTTAGGCAATGCCAAACTGACAAACCATCCAATGTAGCAAAACAACCAAAGGGAATCTAAAAGTGTTACTACTAGAGGCGGAGCCTGAATGGCTAACTGGTAGCAGCATTTTTTAGAGCTCCACAAAACTAGTTCAAATAACAGGAAAATAATTAATTTCATCGAACAAAAATATCCAACTATTATTAATAAACTTATGAGCTAATAGTGTACTAACTTTGAAAGCTTTTTGTCAATATTTTCCTGTCAAATTAATCTGGAGACTACTATAGCCACTTGGAAATGAGTAACTCAAAGAACTCCCACTCTGAAACAGCCTTGAAGAAGGAAATCCAATTGATGTCCTTTGTACTGCAGGAGCTGTCATTGAAAATGGATAATTTTAAGGACAACCTTGAAAATCTAAAAGAGAACTGCCAAAAACAAACAGATGTCTTAAAGAATTATTACAGCAGCAACAAACAAAAATAATGGACATTGAAACATCTCTCTCCAATATAGATGGAAGGTTGAAGGAAGAAGAGAACCAAAGTGAATTTCTCTTACAACAAAATAACTGGTTAATCCACAAGATAGATGATTTAGAAAACAGAGAAAGGTGCACAAATATTAGAATATTTGGCCTTCCGGAGAAAGCTGAGGGTGAGGACATTATTTTATTTTTAAATTCCTGGTTGCCGGAACTCTTAGACCTAAAAGAAGGACTGTCAAATGACATAGAAAGGGCTCATCGAGCCATAGGAAAACCTGTATCATCATCTCCTAATACTTCTCCTAGATCCATTGTAATAAAGTTTTTATCATACCTTGATAAAGTACTTATACTACAAGTCAGCATAGAGGAAAAGTCCTTTAAAGTATAAACAACACCAAATAAGATTCGATAATGACTATTCAGCTAGAGTTCTAGGTTTAAGGAAGAAAGCATAGCCATTTGTAAAATTCCTGAAACAAAACAAAATCAAAGCTCAACTTGCATACCCTGCAAAAATCAAACTTCTTTACTCAAATGAAATGAAAACCTTCGACAACATAGATGAGGCAGCTTCTTTTATCAAGAACAATAATATAATTACAATTCCAGAAGAAATGGACTGGTTAACATCTAACTCACTGAAAAGATCCCAAGAAAAAAAATTCTGGACTGATGTAAAGAAGAAACAAAGAACTGAAATAAAAAATGCAACAAGTTTAAATACTTTCAAAGATTCTACTAAAAAGTGAAATATATACTAAAGGAAACTGAAACCAAAATGTAGTAAATTTTCTTATTTTAGTTGTCTCAATATGCATAATATTGTTTATAATCCTTCTGTTTTCTTTTTTAATACAGTGATGCTTCAACTCTACTTACTACAGGATGAGGCTGCTTGTGTCAAGTGGTTAGCACAACAACACTCATATCAAATTTAAAGGTGTAGTATTGTAGGGATTGTTTCTTCCAAAAAGCTCATTTTAATTACTTAATAGATTGTCTTGATGGGATAGAATTGAGAAGGGAGGTGGGGAGAGGAAGGAGAAGAGCAGCGAATGATCTGGGTGTCTCTGTTAAATACTAACATATGCAGCTCATATAGATGGTTTGTAACTGTCGGGTTTCATGTGCTTACAAGATATTAAGCAATAAGCAGTAGGTATCGGTAAAAAATATAAATATAGTAGTTATATAATTGATCGGTGTTGAACACTTCATTGTTACAATTTAAAAGCATCATCTCTCTTTTTTTTCTTTACACAAACTGTCTGACGAGGATATGAATAAATAACAGCTGTTTACAAGAAGCCGCGAGTGCATTTCACAGTCAAACACACTTGCGAACACATGAATAGCGTCCTTGTAATCATTCAACACCACAGTAACACTAATAGCTTGCACCCGCGCTCTACAAGGATACGATGATGTAAAAGAGAGAGAAAGAGGACAGAACAGTATAGTCTTACTAGGGAGAGAGTAAGAAAAAGGAAAAAAAATAGTATGAATACATTCAGCTTTATCGGACTACAGCAATTATAAAATTCAATGTGAAAAAAGACCACTATACTAGTACACAAACTAAATCACTAAAATAGAAATATAAATAAGAGCAGTTACTTTTACAGAGTGGTGAGTGGCAGGGATTCAGTGTATAAACTGTTAGTCAAGATACCAAGAGTTTTCACGTCAATACAGCTGTACACTTCCTGTTAGTCTTAAAGTGACAAGCACCCTCTAATATAGCCCTGATAACACGCTGATTATTAATGTTCAAAACATTCAGGAAATGTTCAGGAAAATGTTTCGAATTTTATGTACAGAATTTATTTTATCTTCCAAAAGCTTCTGATTTCAAAGCTATATTTGTACCATCTTGACTGTAGCTGTTGTACTGCTTATAAAAAACCCTGTCACAGATTTTAACATTGTTTTAATTAAAAATATTTACGTGTGTGTGTGTGTGTGTGTGTGTGTGTGTGTGTGTGTGTGTGTGTGTGTGTGTGTGTGTGCGTGTGTGTTTGTGTGTGTGTGGGGGGGTTGTGGGTACATGTGTGTCTTTGTTAAAAAAATAGTGCAGGACAGATGACTGACCATTAACAGAATTTTTTTAGTGTATGAGGTATTTGCTAATTCCAAAATAAATAATTCTGTAAGATGTCACCCTTCTAGCATGCGCTTACATGAAATAGTTGGCTGACTAGCACAATGTATAATTAGATGTTAAAGACCAAATGCAATCCAGTTCTAACTGTTGTTTACTGGACAGGGATATCCTGTAATGTAATAGGCAGCAGTGTGTCATACATACCAGTTAATGCATGCTATCCAATTTCTTTCTGTAATGCATATTCATTTTGTTGGCACAAGTATTTAAAATATATACATCAAAGTTCCATAGTGTGTATTGGGCTGTTTTGCCACTTTATTGTCTCATTATGACTTTCAGTACACCTAGCATAGCACATTCAAAGGAAATATGGTTAATCAGTTGAGTGGATTTAAACATCAAATTCCAGCAATATTAAAATACTGATGGACAGTTAATCTGTAAAATGCAGTGACATGATATTTTACAACTGACAACAGATACAATTTTAATTGTCCACAGCACTAACATAGAAAAGTAGGCTACATTTTGTACAGTTAGTGACAGGAATAACAGCAGTCTGTTGCCAATCATAAACATGATGAAAATCTTTCTTAGATTGATGTTTAACTCTTTAATAGATTGTATTTCAAAAGGAGAATTGACTTGTATATTGTAAAGCTCTTGGATAGACTCAGAATATTTAGTTGGTATAAATATGAAGTACTTTATAATAAAAGTAATGATAAGACAAGGCTAAACAAGAGGAAGAAATAAGTCTAGTCAGTTCAGGAAAACACTGTATAATAATTCTATAAGAATTAGAGGAACATAATCAAGTGATTTATTCTACAAATCTCAAACATGGAAATATGAGTCTGTATGTGTCAATCTACAAATATGTATATAAGCACAGAAATGAGCACAAAATAGTGACAATACACAAATATGTTTATCATCTACATGGCTAGATTTGACAATGTGCACATGTGCAAATACAGACATATAATTTTTAACTGATTCTAGCTATGATTATATCTTTTATTTAGAAACTTAATTTACTTTTTGTCATGCATAAAAACTCATTTACTGCACCATAGCTAAGCTGCATAACAAAGGAAATACTACAATGTACTTCAGTGGGCATTCTGAGTCTGATATTTTTTTAATAAGTAAGCTTATCCTAAATAAAAATATAGTTGGTTTAATAGTTTTTGCTGACAGAAAGTTAAAACTGTTATATTTGAATGAATACATGAGATGGGTCTTAAATAAAAAAGTTTATAAAATATTTCTTTAACCTATAGTAAAATCTATGTATTAAACTTATGGATTATATGAAAAGACAAAAGAATACTAAAAATTGTAAGACTCTAATATGCATTATAAACTAGGGTTTGAAGTATATAACCAAACAGTCAAAGCATATTAAAAACTGTAAGACTCTAATATGCATTATAAACTAGGGTTTGAAGTATATAACCAAACAGTCAAAGAATATTAAAAACTGTAAGACTCTAATATGCATTATAAACTAGGGTTTGAAGTATATAACCAAATAGTCAAGGAGACATTGGATATAATAAGTAATCTATGAGTATTAAATTATCTTGAACAATAACCAGTTTGCAGAGCTTACCATATGTTTGCACTAACAAAAATTATGTTTTTTTTTGTTAGTAAAAAACAATATCACAACTTTTATGTAATACAATTTCTTGATTCATGAGAAATTTACAAGCATATACTATTCAATGAATTTTTTTTAAATCTTAAGGTATTTATGTAAAATATATTTCATTACAATCGATATGTATTTGGAAAAGATGTTATCTATCGTCTATTATTAGATGATTAACTTGAACATTTGATGCATATATTACTTTGTTAATAGTTCTGTCATGTACATATATAGAAAATCTATAATCACATCAGATTCAGAAATGATTCAATAGTTGATATCAGTCAGTCACTATGAATGGTTCAATGAAAATAGTATATAAAATACATGTTTGTGTCTTTGCAAATTGTCCATATACATAAGGGAGAGAGAGAAGGGGAAAAGAAGATGACATTAGAGCAATTGGATGTCGGGTTTAACTTATTTGAGATGAATATACTTAGCCAAATGATTGATATGTTATTAAATGTTCATAATAAGGAATGTATTTATATATATATATATATATATATATATATATATATATATATATATATATATATATGTATATAGCCTACAATTACTTATGTGTTTCACTATGTATATAATATGTAAAACCATAAATATCATTTAACACATACCAGTTTACAATTTCAAAGGTCTCTAAGAATACAAGAATGGAGCATGAGGAAATCTGTCTACCAAACATGAGGGTTAATCTGGTAGATATTTTGTTTATGTCTATCAGATTAAGAATGTATATCATTCCATGTGTGATGGGGGAAGGTTAAAAGAAAAGATTATATTAATCAAAATAATTTTACTTAAATCATTTTCCACTTTTTTATTATGGCCTGAAATGAACATCAATATAAAAGTATTACAAAAGAGATTTAGTCTATTTATGATACATGAAATAAGGAGAATTTTGTTCCAAATACAATACTATAAAATGTAGTCGAATATTAATATAAATATTAGCAAGCATGAAACTCAACAACAAACATGGACTTAACACTACTTTCACTGAACATAAATAGTTTAAATAATCCAAAGAAAAGATCAAACCTACTAAAATATTTAAAATTAAACAAAGCGCAAGTAATATTTCTTCAAGAGACTCACATTAAAGATGATGACAAGCATTTATGGAATCCAAATGAGTATACAACAAGCAATCATCATATAAAACCAAAACTAGAGGAGTTAGGATACTATGGAGACAAAACATCATCAATCCCCATATTATTTATAGCTATGAAGATAAAGAGGGGCTTATAATACTTGTTATAATAAAATTCAATAACAGAATCTGGACATTAGTAAATCTTTATTGGTTCCCAGGAATAGGAAAAAGTATGACAAAGAAACATCTAGACTTTATTAGCAAAACATATAAAGGCAGCTTGATATTAGGTGGTGACTTTAATTGCATTCTTGATAATTCAGAGACCACCAACAAAAAAAATGACTTATAACTCCTATAGCAAAGCTATTCAAAAATGGATTGAAAATCACAATTTAATAGACACATTCAAATTTAGAGAAAGTAACTCACTGTTATTTTCGCACCAAGATCACAGATTTACAACCCAAACAAGAATAGATAAAATTTATGTTGCACAAGACCTTGATGTGAAGATAAATTATTTTACAATCATACCATGTTCATTATCAGATCATAGAGCAATCCTTATTAATATTCAAACAAATTTTAAAAAAATTAATACAAATGACAAGAATTCCAGCATATATTATGAAACTAAAATAATTTAAACCTTGGCTACTCACAGAGTTGAAATTTTTTCTAGACACTAATCTCACTAATGAAATCAGCATAGTTATGGTATGGGATGCTCTAAAAACCTATATTTATGGTAAAATTATCACATGGTACAAAAATAAACTAAAAGAATGGGAATCAGAATTACTCAACATAAAAAATCAAATCATAAAAGTAAATAATAATTTAACAAATGCACTGACTAATAAGAAAAAAAATACTGATCTGTATGAAAAGTTTAATGAAATTCTAACACATATAACTAATCTAGCACTAGAAAGATTAAAATTAAACTCATATGCTGTTTCTCCTAAACATATGCATAACTTGGAGATAAGAGTTAAAGTACAATCTAAAAGAAATAACATTACTACTATTATACATGAAGGAAGGAAGAACAAGAAAGTGTCAGATATAAGTGATATTTTAGATGCTTTTAAATACCGTTTTACAGGACATCATAAGATGGAAGGAACTCAAACAAAAAACTTTAATTTAGATTTGAAACCCGAATTGATTAAAACAATCCCAGAAAATTTAAAATTCGAACTTCAAAAGCAAATTACTCTTAAAGAAATTTCAGAGAAAATCAAAGAAAGCAAAAATAATAAAGCTCCAGGAATGGATGGTATTATAGCTGAAATATACAAAATCTTTCCATCATCTATAATCTCAGTCTTCCAAAAAACCTTAATAGAAATACAAACACACAACACCATTCCACCATCTTGGAGATATTTATTAATTACTCCTATAATAAAAGAAAATAAAGATGCATCAAAATGCAGTTCCTATAGACCAATTTCATTACTAAACAATGATTATAAAATCTTTATGGCTATTCTAGTGAATAGAATCAAAAAATCTATGATAAAAATTATAAATGAAGACCAAACAGGATTTATACATAATAGGCACGCCTATGATAATATACAAAGAATACTAACTATTATTGACTATTTAAATAGAGGAAAACAAGAGGCCTTAATAGTTGCATTGGATATAGAGAAAGCTTTTGACTCATTAAACTGGGATTTCTTGTTCAAAATATTAGAATATTATGAGTTTCCTAGCTCCTTTATTTCATTAATAAAGAACATATATAAAAACAATTTAGCATATGTAAAATTAGGACCTTTCACCTCTGAATCAATAATATTAACAAAAGGCACAAAACAAGGTTGTCCCATGTCCCCCATATCATTTGCATTAGCCATTGAAATATTTGCCATCTCAATACGAAACAATCCCAAAATAGACAGTATAAATTTATATAATCAATATAATTCAAAAATAATGTTATTTGCAGATGATATACTTCTTACCACATCTACTTCTAAAAATTCATTAAAAGAATTAGATATACAAGTTGATAAATTTTATTCAATTTCAGGATTACATTTTAACAAAATGAAATCAAATTTTATGATATTGAATAAAAAATGATTTTCAAATAAATGATAATCATATAACTGGTAAACAATCTCTCACTTTGAACTATATAGGTATAACATTAAGTACAACTTTAGACAAAAATTTAAATATAAATTACAGGGAAATCATAGACACAATAAAGTCAAATATAATAAAATGGAACAAAATATATATAACATTTGAAGATAGATTGTAAGTAATAAAAATGATATTACTTCCAAAAATCCTATATATAGCACACGCTATTCCAGTAATAACAGACAAATATTTTTTAAAAGAAATAAATACATTATTATTAAGATTTCTTTGGCACCCTAACAAAAGCAGAATAGCTTATACACACCACATTAGACCATGGAAACTAGGTGGAATCAATTTCCCGGATATTGAAACTTATATTAGAGCCTCCATTTTTAAAATAGTTATAAATTGGATAGATCCGTGCAATTCTTCTAACTGGAAATCTCTTCACACTGTTATTTATTCAAATGAAAATGCCATTTTAAAGAATTTAATCATAGACAATCATATTAATAAACCATGACATATCTTATGCACTAGCCTTCAATATAATCTAACAAAACCTACTAATCTAAAATACTTAAATGATATGTATAATTCATTTAGAAGATTTGTAATTTTCTAATACAGATATAAAGTTATGGCTAGAACTTTTATATCCTTTCAATGTAACAAGAAATTTTCCAAACAAAATGCATAGGACGGTTTTCATTACTTGGGAAAAGAAACAATTAATTTGCTAGCAACAATGCATTAATAAACATAAGGTTTTGGATAGTCAACTTCTAATAAAAACTTATAATCTCTCTACATCAGACTGGGTATTATTACAAAGCATATTGCAATACTCACAAGATCTATGCAGAATAACTAACAATTCTTCTTTTAGAGATAAACCTACACTTATAACTCATTTATATGAAATAGTATACAATCATCAAAACTGAGAAAATGTGACATCAAAATTATATAAAATTTTAGTAAGTTATAAAGTTAAAATCAATCAAAAAATTTGGAATCATATAACAAAAGGTCATTCAATAAATGTATCCCTGGAAAACAAAAACAAAATACTAAATTCTGTTAAATTGACATCCAACATACAATTTTGGAGAATTTACACATGGAAATTTTTGCACAGATCTTTTTTTACACCAAATAGATTAAAAAATTTAATACTTCTAATAATGTTACATGTTGGAGATGCTCGCAGAGTTGTAAAGCAGATTGGATGCATTTATTTCATGATTGCATTAAAGTTAAAAAATTTTGGGAAGATGTCAGCAATTTCATACAAGCCATATTCTCAGATACATTTGTAGTAAGTAAATCTCTAATTTTGTTGAATGTTAATGAGAATTTAGATTTAAATAATAGCAATCTCTACCTACTATGGAACATTCTAGCAAATGCTAGAAAATGTATCACCAGAAAATGGAAATCAAATCTGGAACCTTCATTTAAAAATTTTCTGCTAATATTGAAGGAAACTGCATTACTGGAAACAAAGTAAAAGAACAAAGATTAGCTTCAAGACGATGGAACAAGAATCCATGGGAAAAAAATACTATCACTTATTGAGACACAAAACTTGAATTCAAACTCTTAATGAGAGTAAAAGAAAAAGGAACACATGATCTCTCATTAATATGATGTTACACTGACTAGACTGATCAATATAATAATTTAATTTCAGGCCAACTGTAAATATTGTATATAGTTAATCATACTGTTTTACTTATCAGAAAATGTATTAAGATTATTATACAATGGAATTATTTGAAAGATTAATAAAAAACACTTGGAGTAAAAGAAAAAAAAAATAAAAGTGTTACTACTCTATGATTGGAGCCTAAACAAGAAATTATTTTCCCTCCAGGCACTCCTCATTCTGGAGAATGTGGACATCTGTGCAATTACTGCAACAAGGTTTAAAGCTATGAAAACATCCCAGCAGAGTAGGGCTACAGTGCCTTCCATACAGTCAGTCTAGCTACTGCAGAAGCCGGGACCAAAGTTGCAGGTGACTCAATCTATATCAACAACAAACTCACCTCATGACTAGTCAGACAGGATGACATGCTTGACCTTTTCCATGTCTAGATTTCTATAGGTGAAGTATCATATTATATCCTTGCAAGCTGATGGTCACCCTCTTTAGGATCATAGGATCAAAGAAAGTTACTGGGCTAATGGTCCTAGGGCCCTTACAAGCCTAGTCAAGTTCTGCCCTTGTTTTCACAATCAACACCTATTGCCCCTGTCCAAGAGAGACACAGATATTAGCCCTGGGGTGAATTTATGGTTACCCATCCAGTTGTCTAGATTGCACTTGAAGAGGGCCAAAGAGGTGCTCTGCTTCACATGAACTGGGAGTGTGTTCCACAGGTGTGGTAACCCCTGGGAGAAATATTTGCCCCTCCAGCAGGTTCTATTAATGTCACATACCAGGTTAAGGTCTTTAGAGTGAGTAATTCATGAGCCATTGGACTTATGGATATGCTGCATTTCCAATAAAGCAGAGTCAGAGATTGCATTATACATAAGGCAGAGATCATCTCTGAGTAGTCTGTATGAAACAGAGTAAAGTGACAGTGATTTCAGCCAATACACATAGGACAAATGTTGAAGACTATGAATTTTCCTTTGACCTAAGAAAATCATGACTCATACTTGGACATACTAGAGGCCCTCACCATTCAACTCAATGCCATATTCATGGGCGACTTCAACTACTCCACTAAAAACTGTGATACTTACATGACCCCAAGCTTACATGGGCAACTTCAACTACCCCACTAGAAATTGTGATACTTACGTGACCCCAGGCTTACAGACCTAGAGATTCCCTGACTTTTTAAACACGAGCACGTTCGACCAGATAGTCCATACACTCACTAGCAATGCAAACATAATTGATTTGGTACTCAAACACATGGAAGAACCCTATACCACCCCCCAACTGTTGCCTCTTCTGTGGTAAGATCAGACAACAAAGCTGTCTCCTTCATAATAAAGTCAATTCTATGACCCTAGCTAACTCTGTAACATGTTGGAACTAAATTCCTACTTCTAAGTGATAATCTGTCAGAATTTTACCCCCCCCTCCACAAAACCTGAGAACACAACTATCTATGCAGAATTGTACACAGAAACCTGTATAATCATATCAAAAATGTAGAGAGAGAGAGTGAGAGAGAGACAGCTGTTCCTAAGAGTAATAAGTCCAGAAATTACTCAAAATACAAACCTTCCTGGTGGAATCCAAACATAAAGAGGATTTACAATAAAAGAAAAAAAGAGTCATAGCCAAGATTAGCAAGTCCTATGCCCACCATGATAAAAACATTCTCATCAATCTAAACAAAAAAATAAGAGGGCAGATTAAGAATTCTAAAGCCACATTTGGAATAAAGATAGCCTCCCAGGCATAGGACAACCACAAGGCTTTCTTTAGCTATGCTAGATTCCTGTCCCAGAGATGTCCCATGCTCTGGAACAAGATTCCAATTTACATTAGGCAGAGCTCCTCGCTAACCCTCTTCAAGAGAAAACTTGACGAGTGGATGGGAAACAGAAAGTTTATCCTGGGGATCACTTCAATGGCACTGCTGGACAGAGGCACAGGGAACTTATCTAAGGGGGTGGCAAAAGCCAACACATTCTGGCTAGGCTTATAAATGCCTTCCGGCAGATAGCCTAGTACCTACCTATGAACTTATGTCCAAAACCCCCTAAGACAGCACACAGGAATATGCAGAACTAATTGTAAATGGAATCATCAACACAGACATGGAAGGTATAGAAAATCTACTTGCTGGTAAATTCAGGCCAAGTCTTACCCCACTCTTTCCCCCAGCCACCCCCCTCCCCGGAAATATCATCAAGACAACCCCCTCAACTATCACTAGCATTGACAGGCTCTGATATCATCCCAGGATGCTTCCTAAATAGCCTGAAACATGACTTGTCAGGACCACTGAAGGCCCTGTTTATCCATAGCCTCCAGACAGGTTTGTGCCACACAAATGGAAATTGCAGTGATCTTCCCTTTGCAGAAGGGTGAGCCATTGATGAAACCACACAAACTACACTTTCATACTTCTGACTAGCCTCATATGCAATGCTATGGAAATAATTGTCATGTAAATGACTAATAAGGCACATAAAACTTTCAAACACTGGATCCAACCTAGTTTTATTATGTCAAGGGAAGATCATGCTTACTCAGCCTAGTGGACTTCTTTAAGAAGGTCACCAAGGCAATGAATGTGGGCAAAACAGTGTATACTGCCTACCTTGACCTGGCTAAGACATTTAATACAATACCCATTCTGGCATTGTAAACAAACTCATGGATATAGGCATGAATCCATATACTCCATCCTGGATATCCAGCTGGCTCTCAGATAGGACTCTGGAAGTTAGGACAGGAGAGACCATCTCCACAAAGAGGCTGGTCACTAGTGGGGTCCCTCAGTGCTTTGTGCTGGGTCCATTCCATTATGACATCTTCTTCTTGTAAGTAATGTCTAATGTCAAGGCCTGATCAAATATGCAGATGATTGCATATTAGGAGCAGTCATTGAATTTCCCCCAAGATACTAACATACAATAGGAAGGAATAACACAGACAAATGACTGGTACCAAAGCCACAATTTAAAACTCAATGTCAAGAAATGTATAGTAGTACCCTTTTTGAAGTCAGCTACTGTACAAAATTACTTCATCAATAGAGCCAAAAAGGAGAAAAAACTTGGTAAAATGTCACCAGTTAACAGAGGCACCAAGTCAAACCGATGCAAAGCAGGAGGCTTTATTGTACACATGAAAGGCATACAGGCAGGAAAAACACATAAACACTCCCAGATCATTGTATTTTCGTAAAATGCTTCATCAGATGCAAATCCATCATGTGATTAATTACCACATTTATAGTCACATGAATTTAAGATATCCAATAGCCAAAAAGCACTATTCAAATATTAAATTCAAATATACAGTTATTTCACACTCTAATTATCCCACTAAGTAAACCACCTTATTTAATAGCTGAATAGCTATAAAACCATAAAATTAATATTGTTTCAGTATTGTTAAAAACAAGTTAAGCAATCTAAAAATCAGATTTATTAAAAATCACTAAAAAATAAGTAAAAGGAATAAAAGGAAAACAATTAATTGAATCATCTAACATATGGTTCAGTATCAATAGCACCATCTTGTGGATAAAGTCAGTGATTGCCTACATCAACTTAGAAAATCCATGGGAAGGAAATAATGCTAAATATAAATATAAAAATTATATGTAAAATAGTAATCATAAAATACTAATCATAAAATAATGTACTAAAATACTGTGATATTTTGAAATAATATACAACATTACTAATCCTGTAGTTTTAAAGCTATACAGTCTCGCTGACCTCATTTTAAGTTGTTGTTGTTGTTGTGTCTTTCGGCTTTTCCCAGTTAGGGGTCACCACAGCGGAACTCCGGTCCGCTAATGATTGGCAGTAGATTTTCACATGCCGAGTTGCCGGCCCTGACGCACAACCTTCAACGAAGGTACGTCCATTCACGCATGTCTCCACACAGAAGACGCTCTAGCTGAGAATCGAACGGGACAACGTCTTACTGTGAGGTGACAATGCTACCGCAGCACCACCACCACAGTTTCTGCTGACCTCATTTTAAGTACTGGGGCTAAAGAAGCATTTTTGTTAAAGCCTGGGGGATTGTTTGATTCTAGGGTGAGCTTCCAGTACAATACAACTCCCTATACTCAATACAAGCATCCCATAACCCCCCCTGACATCCACAGGGACTTCTTCCAAGACAAAAAATAAAAATGTTACTCTTAAAAATTCTAAACTATGTTGGTAAAAGGCATTTTTATTGTTCTTGTTTTTATACCATTAACATGTTCATATTAACTTCCTTTCAGTCATTCCGACATGCAACGCTGTACAGTGGACACAATTTGCCAAATATACCAACCCTATGGGGTCAAACGTAGTGTATGACTTACCATGAATCAGTCTGTTCCTAGCTTCCAGATCTACTTTACCATCATTCTTAATATATGGACATTGGGAACATCTACCACATTTAAATGTTCCCACTTTACCCTGGTTGAAACAATGTGAGTTTTGTTCCATCAATTCCTTCAAATTCTGTCCCTTCCTAAAGATACATTTAAATGGGAAACTAATCAATCCACTAAGATCTGCTCCATTCCTTTTCCAGAATATTTTTAACAACATAGGCGTCCCCACTGAATTCTGTTACAAAGGCTAGTTCAAAATTGCTGGGCAAACTAGTGTTGTCGAAATTCTCAGCTCATGTGGTAAACGCCTTACCTATAATTGGGGTAAACTTGTTAGTACATCCCTGTTTCACCTCATTATATATCTCATCTATCAGGGGGTTTGGATAGCCACTATCTTTAAACATGTTGATTAATAAATGACATTGCACTTCAAAATCAACTTCATCAGAGGTCATCCTACTTATCCTGACCAAGTGACCCTTTACAATACTCTTTTTCTGTGTTAATGGGTGGGCGCTGTGAAAATGAAGGCAGGAATGTGAGTACGTGTCCTTCCTAAACATCTCAGATCTATAACAACCATTGCTCTTACTAATAGCCACATCCAAATATTCCAACTTCACATGATTAACCTTACTGGTAAATTTCAAAATACAGTGGCATTGGCAATATAATCCATTAATTCATAAAATCTGGATTCAGTGTCCACTCAAAAAATAGCTATGTCATAAAGGAAATGTTTATAAAGCACCTATGAGTCCTTAAATGATGAATTCAGAATAAATTAATGTTCCAAAATCATCAGCAGATTATTTGTGTATATGGGAGTACACCTAGCTCCCATAGCTACACCACTAGTTTGTTGGGAAAATTCTCCTTTGAAAAATACAAAATTGTTTCTTAAAACAATTTCCATCAAAGTTAAGCACACATGAAATTCATTAAAATGAAGGCCTGAAAACTCAGCCCCCCCGGATTCTCAAATGCTTGCACGGCATGCAAGATCTGTGCAGGAGCTCAAGCAGGCAATATGTCTGCCGTGCGATCCAGGAACAGCCTACAGGGGTGTGCATGAGAGCTCCTGCACTAATCCTGCACAGACAAAGCCCTTGTATGCAAATTACCCCATTTGCAGGAGAAATCTATGCAAATGAGGTGATTTTGTAATCCAGGAAACTTGCAACCGTCTGTGCAGGACTAGTGCTATCTGCAGAAATGTACTCAGTTAGTAACCGAGTACATTTCTGCAAAATCCAAAACGGAGCTGAGACAGCTCCAAATAAAGGCTGTATATCATGTACTAAGCATGCCAATGGCCAAGTTTAAGGCCATTGGCATTGCAAACATTAAAAAAAAATACAAAAATCTATTTTTTTTTGCCAATCCCAGCTGTTTAAGCATAGGGCAGCGGCGCACAAATGGGATTGGGGGAAAATAACAAAATTAACCTAAATTAAGCATTCTAACTAAAATAAGTGTTCTGCCATGCAAGTCAATGTCAGGCAGAAGACAACATGGCCAGTGAGTAGTGGTTGCTAAGGGGGGAGGCTGTAACTATGCATTAGCAGGCAATCCTATACAAATGAGGGGAAGTATAGTGAATCCCAGTTTTCCCCAGCATATGAGTCAGGTCCCAACAGTGTAAGACTAGGAATAGCTTGGTGCAAGCCTAGGAGTTAGGTGAAATCATGGGGGGGGGGGTGGCAGGCATACTGTAAGCGGTTTGGAGCACTGTGGCTCAGGTTTGTTCCTAGCTTAGCACAGCTAAGTTAGGGGTGTGTCTAAACTTGCCTAGCACTCTATACAAAGCCTAAGTGGATGTGCGTGCCACACATCGGGTTTTACAGGAAGAAAAAAGAAGTAAAACCAGGAAATTCCAGCAGTGTGCATATTTGAACATTCTGTTTGTGCAATGCACAAGGGCTTAATCAGGAAGGCAATGGGAAGGGAAAACAGCAGTAGGAAGATAATCAAGGAGAACTAGCTTAACTGGCAGGTGAAATGTATCAGAATCAGCCAATTACACATGCAGCAGACCAGACCAGCCCAGAACACTACTATAAACTATACAAACACCTTCCCCTCTGGTTTTTCCCACACTCTACACCACCGATGTAAAAAAGCGGGGAACTTTTAACACTCACAACAGCAAAATGATAGGGGCTGCAATAGCTATCATACAACAACTTGTGGAAGAGGCTGAGGGTGGTGAGGATGTGAATGCTGTCAACCAACCCACAGTGAGGAGACAGAGAAGAGTGTACAGACCCAGGGTAACCTACCAGGGGCTACATGAGCTGGAGATAGTGGAGCACTATAGGGTGGACAGGGACCTCCTACAGAAAATTGTTGAGCTGTGCCAGCTACACCTGACACACAGAACAAACAGAGGGGAACCCATCCCAGTAGATACCAAGGTATGTGTATGCCTAAGAATACTAGGTACAGGTACCTTCAAAAGGCCAACTGGGGATATGATGGAGATCTCACAGGCATCAGCATCCAGGGTACTCCAGCAGTTCCTGGATGCCATGTCAGCACATGTCGGTGAGCACATATATTTCCCCAACACCCGTGAGGCGTTGGCCAGCAATATGCAACTGTTCCACCAAATAGCAGAATACCCTGTGGTAGTGGGTGATATAGACTGCATGCACATATGCATCAAAGCACCACCCAGTGAGCGAGGTAGGGTCTACATCAACCACAAGGGCTTCCCCTCCATCAACTGCCAGGTCGTGTGTGATGCCCAGGGCATAATAATGAATGTGTGTGCTGGCTGCCCTGGAAGCTATCACAATTCCCGCATCTGGCATCTGACGCAGCTGTACCAGAGATTTGCCAATGGGGGCATTCCTGATGGTCACCTAGTGGGGGATGCTGGATACACACTGGAGCCGTGGCTAATGGCACCCATCAGAAATGCACACACACCCGAACAAGAACTCCATAATGAGGCACAATCACAGAACAGAATTATACTAGAGCATGTGTTTGGGATTCTCAAGTCATGGTTCCAGTGCCTGGACACATCCAGTGGAGCCTTGCAGTACTCACCAGCTACATGTACCCAAATTGTCATTGTATGTGCCATGCTACACAGTATGATCCTGCAGAAACAGCTGCAGCAGGAACAGCACGGGGCAGGGCCACACAGTCCCCCACCATTGCCAAGACCTGCAGAGGCACAGAGTGACTCAGAGAAGGAACAACCTGAGCCTGCCCCAGTAGGCAGAAGGAGGCATGCCCAGTATGCCCTGGCCTTGGCAAAGAGGCAATGCATAGCACATACACTGACACAGGAGGGACCCAGGGAATAACACCTCTCTCTGCCTCTCACATAAAGTAAAAGGGATGCCAAACATTACACTGCCTGTGATTAACTATGTGTAGGGAGTGCACTATGTGCATCCGACATAGGCAGCCCTGCAGCACCACCCTCAATATTGGGACACCCACATGATAAGTGACTCACACATGCCAGTCTGGGGGGTTCACATACCCAACAACAGTCACAGCCAGCAGGGCAGGTGTAGACAAACACAAACAAAGGCTATGCTATGGGTACCCCCCAGGCCTACACAGACTACAGCAGGTCAGGCAGTGGGATGTCAGTTCTGAAGGGTAGGAAGTCAGAAACTAATATGTAGGTAATTAAAAGCTAAGATCTGTAATACACTGGTATGCCTCTAGTCAGCACACTAGGTAAGACTACAGACTGAAATGGAGTACCTGACATACCAGTACAGTCCTACCAAATGTGTACAAGTATGAGGAGTGCCCCCCCATCCTATGTAGAAATGTAGTCACAGTCAGGTGTGCCCCCCCAATCCTGTGTAAAAACATATAAATAGTTAGGTGTGCCCTTCCAGCCTATGTAGAAATGTAGTAACAGTCAGGTGTGCCCCCCCCCAATCCTGTGCAGAAATGTAGAAATAGTTAGGTGTGCCCCCCCCCATCATATGCAGAAATGTAGTAACAGTCAATGCCAAATGATCGACTGATACCCTGCAGAGACAGCATGCTACCTGTAGGTGTACAACACAAAGGTCAGCACTGCAGTACAAACTACCTGGACTCAATCCACACATTCAATACAGATGGCCATACTGGACATGCCCACACACTTAGAGAAATGAAGGCAATGTCAGTCAACAACATTCTGAAAGGTCATACTGGGCATGCTCACACAGTTAAACAAATGAAAGCCATGGCTGCAAACACCAGTGGACCAGACATATCTGGCAGCCACAGATGTTAGTGTAAACACTCCTCAGTATGCACCACTCATGCCTTGCACACACAGTGGATAGGAATACAGGCATATATGTAAGAACAACACACTATAATAAGCCAAAGGTAGACATACATAGATGTGTGGAAGAGGGTGACTGTGACAAGGAGCCATCCAGGTCTGTCCCACCCAGCACACAACCAAAGGGCCACAACCACACAAGGGTCAGATGTCACTCACTGCAGATACTAGCCACCAGTATCTGTCAGCATTACAGAGTATGTGGTGCACATGCCAGGTGTGCAACATGACTGTTCAAGGAAGTAGTCATCTAGCAGCTGTATACACGTACCTGTGAAATATGACTCAGGTTGTGCCCACATGTGGTGTGTAAACCCCTAGATGAATGCAATATGGCCCATGCAACACACTGCCCTCCCCACAGTCCCACTATGACAAGCATGCTGAGGTCATCCACTGTGAAATATACCTTTGGGAGAGTTTTAGCCAGGTAATCTTTGTGGCACTTTCCATAATTGCGTACTGCTGTAGTGTGCTAAATTAGTTAGGTAGGAGTTCTAACACCAGACTTGGCAGCTGTGTGTGTGTGTGTTTGTGTGTATGTCTGTCTGTCTCTGTCTGTGTAGAGAGCAATGCATTTTAGGGTGATCACACTCCCTACAATTGAAATGCTCTACTTTGGTAAGGCTGCTGATGTCATCCACCTAGAAATACATCTCTGAGAAGTTTGTATCCCAGTAATCTCCGTGCCACTTCCCATAACTCTGTACTACTGTTGTATGATAAACTAGTTAGGTAGGAGTTCTAATGCCAGCCTTGGCAACTGTCTGTGTTTGTGTGTGTGTCTGTCCATCTCTGTCGGTGTAGAGAACAATGCTTTTTAGGGTGGTCACACTGCCTACAATTGAAATGCTCTACTTTGGTAAGGTTGCTGATGTCATCCACCTAGAAATAAATCTCTGGGAAGGTTGTATCCCAGTAATCTCTCTAGCACGTGCCATAGCTGTGTACTGCTGTAGTGTGATAAATAAGTTAGGTAGGAGTTCTAACCCCAGCCTCGGCGAATCTGTGTGTGTTTCCTGTGTATCTGTCGGACTCTATCTGTGTAGAAAGCAATGCTTTTTAGGGTAGTTCCATCCATACAATTTAAATGCTCAACTTTGGATATCATCCACCTAAATATATACCTCTGGATAAGTTTGAGCCTACTAATCTCCATAGAGCATCCTATTACTGTGTACTGCTGTAGTATGATAAATTAGTTAGGTAGGTGCTCTAATCCCAGACTTGGCAAATGTGCGTGTGTTTGTGTGTCTGTCTGAACCTATCTGTGCAGAGAGCAATGCTTTTTAAGGTAGTCACACACCATACAATTCATATGCTCTACTTTGGCAAGGCTGCTGATGTCATCCACCTAGAAATACACCTCTGGGAAGGATGTAGCCCAGTAATCTCTGTAGCTCGTGCCATAACTGTGTACTGCTGTAGTGTGATATAGATCTCTGTTAGGGGTTCTATACCCACACATATCGGTTGTGGATGTTTTGTGTGTGTCAATTTCTGTGCAGGGAACAATGAATTTTAGGCTACTCACACTCAGTACATGTCAAATGCCCTAGTTAGGCAATCCTGCTGATGTCATCCAATGTGATATACACATTTGGGGAAGGAGTATGCCAGGAAACTATTTGGCGCGTACTATAACTGCATAGTGCTGTAGTGTAATAAACTAGTTAGGTAGAGGTTCTACTCCCAGACATGACAGGTGTGTGTGTGTGTGTGTGTGTGTGTGTGTGTGTGTGTGTGTGTGTGTGTGTTTGTAACTCATATCCTGTGTGGAGGTGGGTGTGAGTGTGTGACACCTGGGCCCAATGTGGAGCGGGTTTTGCAAATTTCTTATATGGTGGCCCTAGTATATATCACAATGTCCACTGTACAAGGATGACAGATGTGAAATAGCCAAGGGACTTGGGTGCAAATCCATATCCATACATGTGACATCAAGGCCAGGCAATCACAGTTAGCAACCCCAGTATTACGCACAAAATAAAGATTCTGCACTGTACCAAAGTCCAGCAAACATGACCAAACGATAATGTATAAATGAGAAGAACACTGCTGGTCACTGCTTTCCTTCTAAAACTTTTATTCCATAAAACACAGGATAAGCGCTTTCGGGAAGTATCCCTTCATCAGATAACAGTAAAAAGCAACTACACCCTTTTAAAATACCTAACAACCAACCACATTCATTAAAAATGTGCTGTAAAATCCTATTTTTAAACATATTGTTTATGGGTCACTGGATGTTTTTTGAACATCCAGTGACCCATAAACAATATGTTTTTAAAGGGAGGGCGACATGTCGTTCTAAAAATGTAGTTTATTTGGCAGAGTGCAATCATTGCTCCTCTTTTTATGTAGGTATGAATAATCAAATGTTTAAAAATAGGATTTTACAGCACATGTTTTGTATAAGACATGGTGATATACATAATGCTTTAAGTAGACATGTAACAGATTTCCCTACACATGGATTTGTATTTAGAGTGATTGTGAATGTATACTTAACCAACAGAGGGGGTGATATTAAACATCTAACAGAGCTAGCTGAGTCCAAATGGATTATAGAGCTCATGGCCAATCATAAGCCTGGCTTGAATGATGTTATACCAGTGAAATCTGTTCTTCAAAAAAGGCGGGTATTTTATTGAATTTGAATTTTTAATGAATGTGGTTGGTTGTTAGGTATTTTAAAAGGGTGTAGTTGCTTTTTACTGTTATCTGATGAAGGGATACTTTCCAAAAGCGCTTATCCTGTGTTTTATGGAATAAAAGTTTTAGAAGGAAAGCAGTGTCCAGCAGTGTTCTTCTCATTTAACCCCAGTATTACCCAGAGCACACTCTCAACCCATGTCTCATACACACACACACACACACACACACACACACACACACACACACACACACACACACACACACACACACACTGAGGCAACAGCCAATATGTGTGTAGTACACTGCATATTGGTGACTAATAGTAACTATGAAGTGATTGCAGTGGCCTATAGATGGAATGGCGCCCTGTCCATCTGTCCAATAGGCACATACATGCAGACAATGCACCTTCCCCATGTTCCCCACTGAACACCTGTGGTGCCATCACATGTGACCCACAAAGGACATACCATGCCTGAAAACATGCCCTGTATGGACAGATGCCACTGACACCAGGGAATGTCATTAGCATGCGATCAATGTAGGTGCAGGGTTAACCTGCTGTCCATTACCAGTTCCTGCCACAGGTGGCCAAGACTGGCATATCTGATGATAATATGTGTACACAACATGGGCCCAACACCCCAGGTACAGTTCCACATGTCACTGTATATACATGTGGGAGGTGTGCACATCCCAGACACCGTCCATGTCATGGACTAAGGAACACATACATGACAAGCGATGCACAGCATTGGCCACATGCAATAGTCACCCAGGTGACTGGATGGTGGATACAATACACAGCTGTGTGGGCAAATGCAGAATCCCCAGCCCTGAGCCACAATGCAGACCTTTGTCATGTGGCCTGATGACAAGGTATACCCATCACCAAGCCTTGTATAGCCATCTGGCACAGTCGACCACCACATACCCATGCAGAAATGCACCCATGCATATCAGTATTGGCACCCTGTGTGTTTGTGTGTGTTGTATGATGTGTATGATCACATCCACACTCACTACAAGCCACAGTGGCATACTGAAGCATGCTGTCTGATGTCAGACACCTCCCCATACCCTTTGCCCATATAACCTCCATATAACCTGTGTGGTGCATGTGATACCTGCACAATAATGTGTTGTGGCAATCTCACTAGTGAAGAGCTGTATCCCTGACCCTGCCAAGTGTGTCAATGTGTGTGCATCCCTGTGAGAGTGTGGCTTTGCTGATGCTGGCACTTCTTCATGCAGACAGGCACGTGTACTTCACCTACTGCATAGCTACCATATCCCTGTTGCAGATGTCACTCACCATCACATATATGTTCTGAGGACTCCACAGCAGGTAACCTATGTGGCGCATCCAATAACTGCATAGGATTGTGATAGCACTACATAGTCATCAGGGGTTTGATACCCTGTGCTGGTAGGTGTGTAACACAAACATGCTTAAGTTTTACTCTCACACCCCTCCTTGACTTGTCATTGCCTCTGTCTGCCTCTCTCACTCCCTCACTGGTGGATGTGGAGACCTACACCTGCTTTGCTTAGGCAGCAGCATGTGCATTTTAAGTGATGCTCATGATCATCTGATGGCCTCTGCATGAATTGCAGCCCTCCTCTAACTGATTGCATGTGGAGCAGCTGTGGTAACATTCCCATAGCCAATTGCATGGAAACACACTCCAATATCTAGGAACATCATGTTGGTGTTTAGCCTTTCCATTCACTGTGAGCAGAAACTCAATCTGTTGTTTGGTAAACAGCATCTCAGATGGATTGGGGATTTACCTCTGACAACATACACTGTGTAAACAGGCCAACACACAGGAGGCAGATGTGCCTGACCTGACTACAGACTGGAAGTGCTGCTATACTGCATTTGGAGTAATGTTGGTTTAACAGGGTGTGTGCGGATATGGCTGTCCTACATGCATTAATACCTGCCATGTCAGTTCTATTTTATGAGGACTCCTCATCTGTAGGGTCATCTTCAGACTGGGCAGTGTGTGGTGCCTTTGGTTTAAAATGTTACCCACAGAGCATGTATCTTTCAACTGCAGAAGGTAGTGTAAGGATTGCAGTCTATAGATGTTGAAAGCTGGGACAGTTACTGACTTCATATCTCTCATAGGACATATGTTGCGACAAACCCTGTTACAACAGTAAATGTAAGATGTTATCACAGCAACATGTCAATATTGGCCCTGTGTATGTGCTTCCAGCCACAACTCTGTCAACCTTTGTGCATATGTCATGCATTAAGAGGTGAATATGTGCTGTACACCATAATTAGTGTCATCATATCTGGTAACAAGCCAGTGAGATATCAGACTGTTACACATGTTATGTACAGTAGGGGTTATATTTGATGATATAACCTGGACATTCTGTGGTTGTTTGTACAGTACTGTGGTCTGTGTATATATGGTGAATATCGACAGTGTGTGTATTGTCAATATGTACCTTGGCCTAAGTACAGACTGTGGTAGATGTTATCATTCTAGGTCCCGTTCTATCTGATGTTACTTGCTGTTCCACTGTATGTTACCACATTGGCTTACATGTTTGTACGGCCATACACACACATGTCCCATACCACAAACAGGCATCAGGCCACACTGTATAGCGGCCCAGTATATGTAGGGTTAGTGTGTGAGTGGCACATATGTGGATGGTGTTGAACAGATTGTCCATATACTGTAATATTATGCTACCTTACCATATGTGGCTGTGGCTGTGTTCACATTGGTTGCGGTTATGTATTTCCACACAGGTGTATCTTACCCTGTGCTATGACATGCCTGTAGAGCCAGCTATATACGCAGGTACGTGTGCATTCCCCATAGAAGATGTAGACCAGTGTTGAGCCAGTCTGTAGCCTGCACAGTGCTTTGTTACATGCCTAGCAGCTTAGTGTGCTTACCCAGTGAGATGTCATGTGCAGGTACTTGCCAGATGTGCTGCTGCCAGGCCTCCCTTAACAGTCATGTATGTCAGACGGAGTGGTGGGATGCTGTACAGATGTATGTCAATATCTAGTGGGTAGTATGTGTCCATGGCTCCTCTGTACCAGCAGTTATTATGTGTCAGGACAGACAGGGGTGTGTGAACGCATAACCTATGGGGGCGAATGCATACCAGTCTTTATGTGTTATACCCATCTATATGGCTGTTAACATCCATATTGTCAGGCTTGGTCCACATGTTCTGCACTAAGGGGCTCTGTGTATACCTGTGGACTGTACAGTGTGTGCCAGAATGCTCACATCTATTGGCCAATATCTCTGCTGTAGTCCACAGGAGCATTACGCGCTTGCAGCGGTACTGTACTATGATGTCCTTAGAGTGTCTGTCAGTAATCAATGGCGCACATGTGAAAAGCAGATGTGATCTCCCACACACACCATGTCTATGAAGTCAATCCCTATTACAGTAGCAATAGTCTACTAATATACCTGCTATACATACTGACATCCCCTTGTACTATGGAGTTGGGACTATAGGGGCTGAGGTAGGGCTACACCCCATGTTCAGGACATATGGTGAATATATATGTACATATGATTATCCAGATATCTATGTAGACAATTACACATGTACATATCAGCATATATAGATGGGTGTGTATATGTACATAGATATGCATATACACACCTAGATATATACATATACAGAGCATATACAGATAGTGATACATATGCACATATACGTATACCACCCTGCCATTCCTGACAGCAGTCTACTGCTGCTGTATCCACCACACATATGGTGGGGCTGGGGCCATATATCTATGGGCTTCACCTACACAATACATGTGTGCCCATATGCACTCCAGAGGCCAGTGTATGTAACAGTGGTATATGGCCCTGTATTATTGAGTCTAGGGGGGGATGCACCATACATAACCTAGGCTGTTACAAAATATGGGGTTATCAGGGGTGGGCTGCCATAAAGTATCAGGATGTACAGTATCATACATTTCACCTATCTTGACATTACTTACATAAAGTGGGTTACTGCAGGCCTACTTCCTCCTGCCATACAGACTGTTATGTTTGCCAGTGTGCCTGTGATGGTGTCAGTTATGCCATGTTATGTATCAGTTACATCCCATTTGGCCAGCTGAAGTCTGTACCACTTAGTGATTGTGTACAGAGTGTAGACAGGGGCTGCTGGACTATACACCTGCATCACTTACTGCTGATTGGTTGGTATCCTGTGGCCCAGTCTGTCATTACTATTGTACAAGTTGAAGGGCTTGGCCTGGACAGTAACAGTTGTTGACCTTTCCAGACTACTGTATTAGTATAACTGTTTAACAGTTGCATTACTCTGTTTATATGGATGTCAGTGTCTGAACAGCTATATGACATGGCATATACATCTGTAATAGTGCACAAATAAAGGTATTCCATTTCTGCAAACCTGTGTGTGGTGTTTTATTCTATGACCTCTCTGTGGGTATATGTTGCAGGCAACATATGTCATTTGTATGGGTGGCTCATCCAGTGTCCAGTTGTTAGGGTGTTAACTGTAGGAATAGTGGCTGTTCCATATTGTGTGCGCCTACTACATGAGTATCTTACTGTACATATCTCTGGGTCGGTTCTAATTTCTCCAAGTCTTTTGGGTTTCTAATACCTTCACAGGAATGGAACCCATTCCTAAGTCAAAGTACGATTAAAGTTCATGAAATTAGTATTGTTTCACGCTTTGATGTTAGCCAAAAGTGCTCTTCGCAGCACCCGCAATGTGCCCAGTAATGACTCCTTCTGCAATTTGTACAGTCTTACATGAATTGGTAACATATCTAAATACGATTGTAAATTCTTTTTTTATAAGACTAGTTATTGCTCCTACTACTATTGGAACTGTCTGGGTATCTTTCTTCCACATGGCTCTCATTTCTGCCTGCAGATCGAGGTATTTAATGACTTTGTGTCTCTCTGTATGCAAGAAACTGTAGTCACTAGGTGTGGCAATTTCAATGATTAATGCTACTTTTATCCTCTTTTCTTGGACCACTATATCCAGTTTTCTAGCATCTATCTTTTGGACTGTTGGTATTGGGTGATCCCATGTGATTTAAACTTCATAATTTTCTATGATTCTCTGTGGCTCATGTTTCCAGTGTCTTTCAGCCACTTCAATACCATAACATTTGCACAATCTCCAATGTAACAATCTCGCCACATTATTACGCCTTTCAGTATACAGTTCTTCTGCCATTAGGGAGTCGCAACCAGCAATAAGGTGTGTGACTGTTTCCAATTCAGTTCCACAAAACCTACATATGTCTATTTCTCCCACATGTTCAATGGACTTAGTAAACCAGTGTGTACATAGCCTTCTATCTTGGGCTGCCAATATTAACCTTTCATTTCTTGATGTAAATTCACCTCTCCTTAACTATTGCTGCATTCATTCTTGATCAATATGAGGCTCTTCCAGAAGTTTTCTGTACTTGCAACTATATTTATGTTTTTCCACATTTCTTGCCTTCTCATCTGGTCCTTCACCTTATAATCTTTCTTTTGTGTTTTAGCCCATTCAGTTGCTGGCTGGTTTTTATCCACTTCTGGTTTGATTTCCATTCCTGCTTGACGTCGATGTGCTTCTGCTGAATTAAGCAGAGATGCCATCTTACATTTATTCTCTTCATGTTTCAAAACTTTCACCACATTTGGATCTTGTGAGGCCAGTAGATAAGTGTGGAGTCCCACGATTGCAGATCTATACATGTAATCAATTTTAAGGAGTCCCATCCCTCCTTCAGAACAGGGAATATATAATCTTGGTATACACTGATTTTTATAAATCATTTGGTGAGCATGAAGCCTCCTTCTTGTTTCAGTATCCAATCTATCCAACACTTTTTGAGGCCAGTCAATCACTCGAAAACTATAAGTTAGGACAGGAAGAGGAAACTGATTCATAGCTTAGATCTTGTGCCTAGGTGTCAATGCTGTTTTCAGGATTAATTTAAGTCTTCTAAAGTACTCCTTTATTCGCATTTGCTCATGTTTTATTGCTGGTCTTTCATCAAATCCCAAGTATTTATATACCACCTCTTGCTCAAGTTCTTTTATATAACATTTTTGTCCCAAATTGATGTTTTCCTGGTGCTGCAATTTTCCTTTTTTAAAGGTTGCTTTTGCACATTTATCAAGGCCAAATGACATTCCAATATCATCTGAAAAAGTTTTGACAACCTGCAGCTGTGCTTTCAATTCCTCATCTGATGAGCTATACAATTTTAAATCATTGACAAAGAGAAGTTGAGAAGTCATTAGACTTTGTTGTTTTCTACAAGCCAAATTATAGCCATGATCTAAGCTGTTAAGTAAACAGCTTAATGGATTAATGGCAAGACAAAATAGCAATGGTGACAGGGAGTCACCATGGAATATCCCCCTTTGGATTTTTATCCCTGGGATAATAATCTGTCCTTTATCATGATTTAATTGCAAAGTGGTCTGCCACTCTTTCATGGTTACTGTAATGTAATCAATCAAAGTAGGATGTACCTTATACATTTTAAGCACTCTTTTATCCATGAATGTGGGATACTATCAAATGCCTTTTTATAGTCAGTCCATGACATACTGCATGTTTAGTCACATGTATATGTATATATATATATATATATATATATATATATATATATATATATATATATATATGTGTGTGTTGTATCTTTCAGCTTTTCCCGGTTAGGAGTCGCCACAGCAGAATTCTGGTCCACTAATGATTGGCAGTAGATTTTTACGTACTGAGTTGCCAGCCCTGATGCATAACCTGCAATGAAGGTATGCCCATTCACGCATGTCTCCACACAGAAGACGCTTTAGCTGAATATCAAACAGGACAATGTCTTACTGTGAGGCGACAACGCTACCGCAGCACCACCACCACAGTTTATGTATATCTGTATCTGCATATATGTGTCTGTGTATATGTATCCTGGGGATGTTAATAGCGTCCACATTTTACATTTCCTATGGCAGCCAGACTATACTGCATCATATGTTACCAATACCAATCTGACATCATACAGATGGGATGTAGTACTGTTAACATTTTGTGCCCATGTTGTGCTAGGACCTGGTTATGGGATCTGCAACACTTGGTAGTGTATTGCGGGCGGACGTGTTTGGCTGTGGTGGGGTGGGTATACATATTCTTACAAGACTTATATTGTTTGGGGCCTCTCAACCCCTTTAATGGTGCATGTGGACATTTATGATTTAATTAATTTCCCATTGATATCTACACATGTATGTCCATATATACCTATATGGATATATATATCTGCTTACATATATATATAACTATGTCCATATATACCTACATAGATATATATCTGCTTACATATATGTAACTTGCTGTGTATATGTAGACATATAGATGTAGACATATATATGTGTGTCGATGTAGGCATTTGCATGTATATATGTTGAGATATATATATATATATATATATATATATATATATATATATATATATATTTCTAAATATATATATATATATATATATATATATATATATATATATATATATATACATCTACATATATAGATATGTTGTATCTGTTTAAATAACATATTTACACACCCACACATACATCTACATGTTGGTATACATTCTCTGTACTGTTGCATGACTGGGCTGGATGATATGTTTCTGAAAACATCAAATGTATGTGTATCTGGCATGGCTTAGTGGTAAATCACTTTGTCTATGGTGTGCAGGGTCCTGGGTTTGAGCCTTGCAGAGGCTGTTTATTTTGTTGCTGGGCAGAACACAGGCCATTAGATACAGAGTGATTAAGGCACTTTAAAGCAGTTGTAAGTGGGTTTGCGTGGGTTTGCGTGGAGGTAACCTCTGCTAACTTCCGGTTACAGTTTCTTATACTTATAAATATATCAGTTAGCTTGTAAATTGCTTAATCTGTGTAGGCAGTGCTTACCCCTGTGCAAACAGGCTTAGATCTGCTTACTGTGGTTTAAAAGTTTTTACTTCCACTTAGACCCACACTAATTTCTTTAAAAGAAAAGAAAAAAAGGGTTGATAAGAAAGTGGTGAAAAAGGGGCACAAAGAGGGAAAGACAGTAAGGAAAATAGCTAGGGATGTGCAGGAAGGGTGTAGGGAAGGCCCATAGTTGCCCATTTCTTCTACAGCAACAGCTGTGTATGTGCACTGAATTTTGAGGTAGATTTGGACACTCAAAACCCTGAGAGAAGGGTGAGGACAACAATAATAAGTTGTGATGCTAATTAGACTGGATTACATGTGTCCAGTGGACATGTCTGCGAAATGGACAGCTATGTATGGGGCAAGATTTTTTTGTGGGAACAGATTGCACTTTTTTTCAGGTGAGAGTGGGATGTTGGGGAGGGGTAGTAGGTATATTTGGGGAGGTAGGTTGGGTAAGGTTAACAGACAAGACACACAAGATGCATACAGGGGTGGTATATGACACATGTGGGGGTAAACACCTTGATGGGGAGGGGTGTTGGGATATTGGAAGCCCACAAGCCCCCTAGTGGTAACAGTGGAACTGTGGTCTCCACCCATGGACAGTCACTACTGCACCTTCACAGCCCTGAAGGTGACTGTGTTGGGGGCTGAGCCACAGAGCAAGGCTGACTCTCTAATTGTGACACACGACTCTCTAGCTGTCATAGAAGATCACTGACCTGCTCGTCAATCACTCTACGCCCCACTACCTCGACCTGGCGATGGGTGACAGGTGCCTGTCCACTCCCACTCCTGGGGTAGTGAGCCCCATCCCCTGAGGCAGTTCCATCCAAAGGTGGTGCAGGACCAACAGACAGGGAGATGCAGTGTTGGGCCCCAGACATGCTGAAGCCCGATGCCTCGGCCAGCTGAGGTGGGACAGGTGGGTCAGCTGGGACTGGCCTTCCCAAGCATGCTATAGTGTTTAGATTTCAACATCATATATGGGTTAGTAACAGTCAACACATTCCAGGGTTATGTATAACAGCATGCATAGATATTCCCATTAACCCAGACACCAGATACAGAACAGCTGCATAGCAAACAAAACGCATGCATATATGGGACCACAGTGGTAATAAGAACAGCATGCAGGTACAGTGATGGCATCATGCCAACAATGTTAGAATAATTCAATATGGCACATGCATGGGAACCATTAAAATATTTATCAAACAATTGGACATTATCAGAGTCAGTACATACCAGTTGGGGTGAGTACGTTGATTATTGTTGGAAATAAGGTGGGGGGGGTTTCAATTAACAATTAGTATATTCCTGCACTCCACATTACTTTCCTAGTCAATGCTGTTATCTGTACCTTACAAGTTTCACTACACGACCCTATAGACCTATATTGGACACTGATATGGCTGTCAACATCATTACACATGAACCGGCTTTACCTGCAGTATACACCTCTTACCTGGTATTCCTGTGGAAGGAATGTTTGTTGACACTGACTAACTGTTTGTACGCATACACCCGGATTCCAGGTTGATGTTTTGCACTATGCTATCCAACTCTTTCTGCACAGACTCTGGCCATGTGTTGACCACATGCTGGTGTGCCTGGACATATCTAGAATATTGCCCTCTTCCACTTTTAGTGACCTGACACATACATGTGCATGCTTTCCTACACAGTTATATTATGTAGCACAGTGTGGGTGACAGTGACCAGTGATACTTTATTATTCAGAGAAACTGCAACACTCACAATCCCCTACAATACCAGAGTGGACGGTACCAGTAACTGTTATATTGGTCTGTATTTCTCAGCACAGTGTTTGTATCCAACGTACCTGTGGGAGCAATGTTTGTTAGCACTACCTGACTCTTGCCATACAAGGTTCTAGATTACACATTAGTATTATGCACATACATCTCACTCTGTTACTGTACACACTCTGGTCACCGCTTGACAACATGGGAGTGTAGACAGGCCATACTTGAAATATTACTCTCTTAACCATTTTTGGGGTTGCTACAGTGACAGATGTGTTTTCATGATGGTTGACAATCACTTGTATTCCCTGTTTGCTGGCTACACATCTGGGATCATTCCACAGACTTACCAGGGGGACAGGCAGCAGATGTGGGCACATATACTGGACATTCTGGCCTCATGTGTACAGTTGTGGGGTATGAATCTGTATGCAGTCTAATTCCACTCCCAGGATTCAGATCATTGCTGTGTCTGCTACAACTTAAACACTGCCCATCACAGTTGTGTCTGCTATATTGATATTGCTGTATATCTCCAAATTTGCTTTCTGCCTTATTAATCCCCTGTGCTTATGCATTCTGACCTTGTATAACAACACTCTTATACAGAATTCCTAGACAGTTATATGTTGTAGGACAGTTTGGGTGACAGTGATGTGTAATACCTCATTATTCAGAGCAACTACATATCATTC
Organism: Protopterus annectens; assembly: GCF_019279795.1. NCBI lineage: Eukaryota > Metazoa > Chordata > Ceratodontiformes > Protopteridae > Protopterus > Protopterus annectens. The sequence continues at coordinate 1,418,821,488 of NC_056726.1, forward strand.
TTGTTTTTCTGGTCACAGTGTTGGTATCTGACAGACCTGTGAGAGGAATGTTTATTAGCACTACCGGAATGTTCCCACACACAGTACCAGGTTCCACATTACTATTATGCACATACATCTCACTCTGTTACTGTACACACTCTGACCACAGCTTAACAAGTTGGGGTGTAAACGGGACATACGTGGCTTCTTAGTCACATAAGGTATTGGGGAGTTGCTAGTGTGCCAGGTTTGTTGACATAGATGTGTGTCAATCAGTTGTATTTCCTGTTTGCTACCTATACGTTTGGGATCATCCCACTGATTTCTCCGGGGGACAGGTTGATAGGCATTAGATATGGCCACTTTAATAGACATTCTGGACATATCTGTACAGTTGTGGGGTATGAATCTGTATGCAGACTACTACCACTGGCAGGATTTGAACCGTGGCTGCATGTGCAAAAAAAAACCCAGCTCACATCTCAGTTGCATGTACTATTTAGTTTTTGTTGTCTGCATTTTCCCTATTTACTGTCTATGTGTCTCTCAGTTGTACTAAATGGCCTCTGGGGATTACACCTGTCATATACAGGCATTCCTACACATTCAATTTATGGTGCATGGTGTGGGTAACAGTGCTTAATACTACAGTATTATTACATGATTGCAAATCTACATTACCATATGATACCAGAATATACACATGCAGTCCAGCAGTTAGATCTGTTTTGTCGGGATATTACACTTTTATTGTCATACAAACAATGTGAGACTTTTCCTGGCATATTCTCTAGTGTATGCAGTACTTGCCTTGAACAATACAGGTTTTATACTAGCAATTAATTTACTACTACTTTTATTTTTATTTCCTATGACAGTAAAAGCATGAGTATTACTGACCTGCCTTACATCGCAACCGTGCCAGGCGGCAGATGTGGGCCTCCTGGTTCGCGGCCCCCTCTGTTGCAGCTGTGGGGGACATAAGAGGAATATTAAGCCATACCTATCCATGATATACCTGAGCTGGCAATTATTACACAAATACTGGCATGATACTTACACATGGCTGGAACATCCCCTGATGCTCTAGCTTCTTGGAGCCACTACTTCAAGAGGTCCCCCTTCTGCCGCTTCAGGTCAGTATAGTGGTGCCTGAGCTGCTCACCAGTTTGGGGGATGCCAATGGCATTGCTGAGGTCTCAGGCAAGACGGTCCCAGGCCTCCGCCTTATATTGGAAGCCATGATACTGGCCCTACAGCAGTCTCTGTGCATAGTCTTTAACTAGGAGTCCTGCCATTACCTTGGACTCCTGGATGCACCAGGGCTGTGCCCGGAAGCACACTCCTTCTCCCCTTATTGCCATAGTGCCTGCAAGGAGAAGCTACAACCAGTTATGAGCTGTATTCCTGCCTCTTGGTTTTAAGTAGGGCCGATTTCCTGTACTTTTCCATGACTGGCCGGTTTTGAAAAGGCTAAGCCATGGGCAAACCTGCTTACCTAAGGTTGGCATTGTTTAAAGGGGTATACCACTGGCCACAAACAGTTAGCTGGTCTACCTTTGCTCACACCTCCTAAGCTGGCCTGTGCAATGCTTAGCGTTGCCTACATTACACATTAATTATAATGCCTTTTTGGCATTGTATTATTATTCATTACACTTTTATGTATGCCTAGTATCCCTGATTGATGTGTACGTATACTCTGTGGGGTCCTTGTGTTTTATTGGGGACTTCGACATTCTGTTACAATTACACCTCACTTCTGGGCTTACTGCTGTACTCCACTTTACATATTTATGTTATGTAGTGGGTTATGGCACATATGACTGTAAACTGATGCCTTTCACAGGTTCAGTTTGGTTTTTCTATGGTGAGGACATGTTTACTACTACCTCATTCTTTTGTACATCTGTGATAGCTTGGTGGATAACTACTGGGACTATGGTGTATAGGGTTCTGGGTTCGAGACCTGCACGGCTGTTTATTTTGTTGATGGGCAGAACAAGAGCCATTGGATACAGAGTGATTAAGGCACGGTTGAGCACTTATAAGCAGGTTTGCATGATGATAAGCACTGCTAACATGCCGTTACATCTGCTTACAGAGAGTTAGCTTCAGAATTGCTTAACCAGTGTAGGCATTGCTTACCCCACGCAAATGCACTTAAACCCGCTTAATAGTGCTTAAATATGCATACTTCTGCTTATTTGTGCTTAAACCTGCTTACTAGTGCCTTATTTATTATGACACTGACACTTCACGTGTGCATTTCCTGCAGTACTCCAGTTCATAAATACATGTTATTTAGTGGGTTTTGCAACAAAAATATTGGCCATAACGTGCTTTGCCATGGAAATTGGAATGTGCTGTAGTGGGACTCAAACCGGGAATGCCAGCTTATAAAGCAAATGCTCTTCCCACTACACTATTGCTATGATGATTTTTTTGCATATATCTTCCTTGTTATCCTCTTCAGCCTTTTAAGCTGCTTTAACGGTAGCTAAGCGATGGGCACACCCGCGCATCTACGGTTAGCTTTAATCGGAATTAAAAAAAAAAATAAAAGGGCTTCTTCATTTTATTTATATGTACTGTTGCTGTTGTACACATGGTGGACTGTTGGTGGGGATATGCAGACACCTATGAGCTGTCTCACTCATTCTTTACCCCTTTTTGCTTTTCTACATTGCAGGAGCATGTTTATTCTGAGAGGTCTGCTCTCAGACACGCCCCCTGCACTCCTACATGCTCCATGTAAGCCTAGGAGCTCGGGCAGTGTGCCATGCCTTATTAATATGCATGGCGTGCTGCTGTCCTGTTCCTAAACGGGCGCTTCCATGCTGGACTAAGCTAGTCCTGCACAGAAGTTTAGTAAATCTGAGGGACTATTTGCTACTTCTAATCATCTCATCCCCACATCATGGGGTGTACAACCAAAAAGATCCACAATGTCAATTGTTGCAAATAACACATGGTCATAAAACAAGTCATTTTTTACACATCTCAAGAAATCCCAGGAATCTTTCAAAACATTACTATTGTCCCTTGGGACTGTTTTCAAATTTATGTCCAAATACCTAGCCAAAGGTAATGCAATAGAAGCTTCAGCTGAAACAATGGGCCTTAAAGGTAGTATATTCTTGTGCACCTTTGGTACTCCAAAAATGGATGGTACACATGGCCTGTCATTATAAAAAAAAATGTGTGTACTTAAATCTATTGAACCGTCTATTAACAAATCATCCAATATTAAATGTATTCTAATCTAACATCTAATGTAATCTAACCTAGAATTGTAATAAGTTGTTTCTCTACATCCTCTTTCAAGACTTGTTATTATGTTATTTCAGTATAATATCTCAGTCTCTTACTCTGTAATGCATAACATTTAACTGTAAGTATGTTGTTTCTCCATGCTCTACTTTTGACTTGTTAAATCAAGACAATACTTTAGTACGCTGTAATGTTTTCCTGCTCTTCATTTAAATCTATGTATCCTTATGTAATATGTAAATGTTTTATCATGTCAGTTTCTATGATAACTTGATAGAGCTTTTCTCCCCGGGCCTCCACTGTAAATGGACATGTGTCCAGTCGGACTATCCCGGCTAACAAATGTAAAATAAAATAAAATAAAATAAATAAATTCATTGTGGAGCTATGTTAATTTCATTTTTGGATACTCCAATGTATTTATTGAGGTCATTCAGAATTTTGATCACTTTTGCTTCGTAAATAATCAAACTCATGAGTACAGTCTTCCCACCTTTATCAGGTTTCATTATCTTCAGGTTTTTCTTACCCCTTATCTGTCTTAGTAAATCCTGCTCTTCCTTAGTGAGACTAGGGGAAAACCTGTTTTTAGCACCCCATTTCTAAGTTCACGCTCAACAAGCAATTCAAAATTCTTAAGCTGGGGGTGTAAAGGGGAGTTAAAAATACTCTTCCTTTGTAATAATTCAGTTCTTACCCGTTCATCCTTTCTAACAGTACATAATTTTTAAATTCAGTTTCCTCAGAAATATCTTCAGGTCAATAATCACCTTAGAAATGTCAGATTTACATTTCAGGATAAAAGGAAACCCCTTAGAAAACAAAGAAAAATATGTTTGATTCAACTCCAGGTCACTGTAATTAAAATATTATAGCCTTCCCAACAAAATGTTGGCCCTTCCTTGGTCAAATTATCATCAAGTTGATCATCATTCAACAATTCTTGGTCTCTTAAAACCTCACAGTGCCGCTCCTCCATCCTCTGTTTCTGCCTCCCTGAAGCCATTGCAGGTCTGAGGGTAAACCTTGTTCCTCATTGTCTCTGATCTCCGGAGGGGAGGTTGGTCTAAAGGGTCCTGGAGATAGGGTCCATCTCTAAGCTGCTCTTCCACACTATCATTGTGGTTGGGGCCATTGTTAAAATACCTACAGTCTTCAAAATACCCTCTATTCTGAACCCTTGATTTTCGGTTGTTATTACCACTCATTGGTTTAGGATAACAGCTTCCTTCACTATATTCTATTTTATTCGTTTGCAACTTCCCACTCTTCCTATTAAAAATTACGTTACACTTCTTCTCAACAAAATCATTCACAGAAAAATATTTTCATTATACTCTCAAACTGTAAACAATAAATCATTGGTTAGCTTATGATTCACTTCATCTATCTGCTTCATAACACAATTCATTTGTCTCTCATTGTTACTAACTATTGACGTAACAATTTCACTTCCAGCTCTGTCAAAAGTAGCTATCAATTCTTTATAAAATTCAGTGCCCACGTGAACATTATTGGGGAATTTCCACACCCACATTCTTTTAGGCACCACATCATTATTAACACATTCATTTAAAGACATATTATCAGGTTGCAATATCCTGTGTTTTAACAGAAGTAATTTAAACAATTCAATACTGCCCAAAAATGTGTCCATTGAGGATGAATTGTGAGTTTCTTCTTTCCCAAAACTGTATTTTCTCTCATTCAGCCAGGAAACTGTGCTCCAATCATTAATAACATTAATAAGTGTAGAAATGTCACCTGTAGTGGTTCTATTCCATTTATTAGAGCATTGTTGGACTACATCATCCAAAACGTTTGTTTGTGTACTCAAAATAGCAGGGGTTGTGTTCAAATCTGATTGTGAAGTCTCATTCCCTCTAAATGCTGCTGAAACGCTAGCATTCACCTTCCTTATGTTTCTGGCTAGGCCTCTGTTCACTAGAACCAGACCTCCTCCTGGTTATGCAGAAGTAATGCCGTTGAGGCAGAAGCAACCAAAGCTTGAAAGATGGGAGTCAGAAGCTGCACCAACTGAGTTAGCTGACCTGTAAGGAGCTTCTAGTCATTCGTTTCCTGTTCTCTGGTGGCCATACCTCCTAAATCTGGGTCGGAATGTATCTCCTTATCAAAAAAACAGTAATCAAGCCAAAAAGTAGAAATAATTTGGTAAAATGTCACCAGTAAACAGAAGCACCAAGTCAAAGCAGTTCAAAGCAGGAGGCTTTATTGTAAACACGAAAAGCACTCAGGCAGGAAAAACACATAAATGCTCTCAAATCTTTGCGTTTTCATAAAAAACTTCATCAGATGTAAACCCATTCATGTGATAAATGACTACACTTACAGTCACATCAATTTAAGATATCCACTAGCCAAACAGCACTAATCAAATATTAAAATTCAACTATACAGTTATTTCACACTCTAATCATCCCACTAAGTTAACTATCTTATTCAATATGACGAATGGCAAGCAATGAGAGAAATCTGTTTATTGAGTATGAAACTAAAGCGCTTTTCGTACGTAGCATGTACGAACTTCTTCAGACAAAGGAACAGAAAGTTAAAGTGCTATATAAATACTAAAATCTCAGAGTCAGCTGATGCATCAATTAGAATGCAAGGTTCATTAAAGACATATTACAAAATTAAAAAATCTAATTAAATAATAAAATTAAAACAGTATAATAAAATAAAATATTAAATGCAACACAAATATGCTAAGGCATATTAATATGCAACACCTATGAAAGCAGTTTATAATAAAAATAACTATATAAATACATTGCAAAAATAAAATGCAAATATAAAATGGCAGCAACATATTACTTATACATGATATAACCTAAATTCTGAATATATGTAAGTAAATAAATAAGTAGATAATTTAATAGATTAATAAATTAATAATAATACTACTATGTAATATTAATACTAAAAAGTCCTATCTACTAAGGCTTTTAAGTTTTAGTAGGGCCATAATTGAACACATGTTATTTAACCCTGGCCAATTATATGAATACAATCTAATCTGCCAAAGTAGTTCTAACTTCTCTAATTCAATTTCTATAGGGCCACCCCTAATGCTGGGTATTAATTGATCTAATATCCGAAATTTGAAAGTGTGTGCAGGATATTCTGAAACATGCTTAGCCAATGCATTATCTAATTTAGATTTTTTTATATTGTAAATATGTTCGTAGATTCTGTCTCTTAATCTACGAACAGTTTTACCCACATAATAACATGGGCAAAACTGGCATATGGCTAAATAAATCACCATTTTAGAATTACAATTATTTCTATACTTACTTTTTATATCAAAATTGTTAATGGTAAGAGAATTACTCACTAAAATAAATTTACAATAAGGACAGGAACCACAACTGTGCGTTCCTTTATTAATAACCTTGTGCTTGGTGTTATTAATACCCTCCAGTAGTTGTTTAAAATTTCTATCTCTTCTTAATGTAAATCTTGGTACTTTACCTACTTTTTCTACTAATTCTTTATTTTCTCGTATTATATCCCAATTCTTGGAAACAATTCCCTTTATGAAATAAAAATCAGAATTAAAGGTTAGAATCAAATTGTATTCAAAAGAAGGCGTTATTCCCTTCTCCTTACTGTTAGTTATTAAATTAACTGTATTACAAAGGGAATTCTCTAATCCATTAATTGATATCTCCGAGGTTTGAATTCCACTAAGTCCTTGAACAATTGGTTTATGAATACCTCTATATCTCTTATCATAAATTTCATCTAATATATTATCTAGGAATCCCATTGGGTATGCTCTTCTAAGGAACATGTCCCTTAAGTTCCTACATTCCTCATAAAAGTCATCATCTCTTGTGATCATCCGTGCAGCCCTTATATATAATATAACTGATTGTCAGACATCTATAAGAACAAACCTGTCACTCTAGCAACTCCCCAAAATGTTATGAGAGTAATAAACCAAGTATGTCCCATTCCCACCCCTATGTTGTGAGCTGTGACCAGAGTGTGTGCAGTAACAGAGTGAGGCGTATGTGCATAATACTAATGTGGAATCTGGTAATATGTGTGGCAACATTCAGGTAGTGCTAACAAACATTTCCCCCACAGGTCTGTCAGATACGAAAACTGTGCCTAGAATAAAAGATCAATATCCTGTACTGGTACTGTTTACTCTGCTATTTTATGGCATTGTTAGTGTTGCAGTTGCTCAGAATAATAAGGTATTACTCATCACTGTCACCCACGCTGTGCTACATCATAAAACTGTCTAGGAAATCCTGTATAAGAGTGTTGTAATTACAAGGTCAGATTGTAAAACCACAGGAGACTTATAGACATAAATCAGAGAAGCGATACACAGCAATATCTATATAGCACAATAAACTGTAATGGATACTGTTTTATTTTTAGTAGACACAGCCATGGTTCAAATCCTGGGAGTGGTAGTAAGCTGTATGCAGAATCATACCCCACAAGTGTACAGAATTGTCCAGAATGTCCAGTTAATCGGCCCATATCTGCCGGCTGTTACCCTGTCCACCTAGCATATCAGTGTGCTGATCTCTGACATGTAGGCAGCATTCCATGTCATATAACTGACTGCCAGGCCTGTACATATTTGGAAAATGTCAATGAAAACAAACCTATCATTGTACAACTCACCAAAGGATTAAGAGAGCAATAGTCAAAATATGTCCCGGTTCACCTGCATGTGGTGAAGACATGCCCAGAGTGTGTGCAATAAGAGATGGACAGGTATGTGCATAACATCAACCTTGAATCTGGGAATATGTGTAGAAACAGTTAGGTAGTGTTAACAAACAATACCTCCACAGGTATACCAGGTAAGAGGTGCATACTGCAGGTAAAACTCAGTTGATGTATATAGTTGTCTACATCCATACCACTGTCCAAACTAAGGCCATAGGGTAGTGTACTAATACCCGTAAGGTACAGATCACAGCACTGACTAGGAAAGTAATGAGAACTACAGGAATATACAAGTTGTTAACTGACATCACCCCCCCCCACCCTATCGGCAGCAATAAACTAAATACACAACTCAATCGGTATGCGCACCATTAAATCTACTGTTGGGACATATGTCCTATTGTTTGATAAATACTCAAATTTGCTTCTATGCAAGTGCCATGTTGTAATACCCCCACATTGGTGGCATGCTGCCATCAATGTACCTGTATGCTGTTGTAATTGCCACTGTGGTTCCATATATGCATGTGTTCTGTTTGCTATGCCCTCACTAAGGCAAAAAACACAGCATCCATGGGACCGGATGGTGTCCCCAGCTGTGTGCTTCATGAACTCAACGAGGAATTAAACCCACAGTTAGGACAGCTGTTTAATCTTAGCCTCACCTCAGGATACGTACCCAAGGAGTGGCGCACGGCGACTGTGGTCCCACTTCATAAGGGCGGTGCCTCCACAGACCCTGGAAATTACCGCCCCATTAGCTTGACAAGCCTTATCTGCAAAGCCATGGAGAGGATCATAATGGAACTCATAAATAAAGACATAGGGAACTTGCAGACTTTGGATCCAACCCATTTTGGCTTTGTCAAAGGCAGATCCTGCCTCTTAAACTTGGTTGACTTTTTCGAGACAGTCACCAAGGCCATTGATGAGGGAAAGGCAGTCCATACAGCCTACCTCGACCTGGCAAAGGCCTTCGACACAATACCCCACTCAGGTATCATCGAAAAACTCATCAGCTTGAATGTAAACCCATACATCACAAGATGGGTTGCAAACTGGCTAAGTGACAGAACCCACAGGGTCAGAGTTGCTGGAGCCATGTCAGACTCAAAGCCTGTCACAAGTGGTGTCCCACAGGGCTCAGTCCTGGGTCCACTCTTGTTCGGCATCTACTTTTCTGAAGTACAAGCAAACACAGGAGGGTTATGGCTGACAAAGTTTGCAGATGACTGCAAACTGGGCGCCATAGTCGAAAACACATCGGACATAGATATCCTCCAGAAGGGCCTCACAGAAACAGATAACTGGTGCCAGAGCCATGGCCTGAAGTTAAACGCCAAAAAATGCATAGTCATACCCTTCGGGAAAAACAAGGTTACCCCTAGCTACCATATAGGTGGCAATCCACTGAGCACAGAAAAAGTCATCAGAGATCTGGGGACCCAGGTTGACAGTAGCCTTTCATTTGACACTCATGTTGCTAAAGTAGTTAGGAAAACCTTCTATATCACCCACCTGATCATGAAGGGATTCACATCTAGATCAAGGGAGGTCATCATCCCCCTGTACTCATCACTCATTAGACCTATGATTGAGTACAATGCCCGCTCGAATGTATCTGACCAGACACCTGCTGCAGCTTGAAAGGCCCCAAAAGTTCCTCACCAAAAGGATAAAGGGTCTCAAAAATATGTCTTATGCTGCCCGACTGAAAGAACTCCAGCTCTATTCAGTTTCATACTGCTTGCTCAGAGGTGACCTGTGCCTGACATATAAGGCCATGTCAAACCCAGATTTGATGAATATGCTTCACCTCAAAAAATCTAGATCCCTCAGAACCACAAGGGCGGGAGACTTAAACCTTGACACGGTTATAAATAGAACGTGCTGGAGGGACAGATTCATCACCCAGAGACTCCCTATGCTTTGGAACAAAATCCCGGTACATGTGAGGCAGAGCACCTCTCTGGCCTTGTTCAAGAGGAATCTTGACCAATGGATGGGAGATTGCAGATATACCCCAGGGATTACTTCAGTGTCACTGCTTGACAGAGGCACAGCAAAATGATAGGCATAGTTTTTATTCAAACTAAAGGGGTGGCGAAAGCCACATAACTATGGGCTAGGCTTATAAATGCCCTTGGGCAGATAGCCTAGTATGAACCTATGAACCTATGAACCTATGAACTGTTCCATATCTGGTGTTTTGGGTTAATGGGAATATTTATGCATGCTTTTATACCTAATCCTGGAATGTGTTGACTATTACTAACCCACATATATTGTAAAATTGAAACACCATATCACGTTTAAGAAGGCTGGTCCCAGCGGACCCACCTGTCACACCTCAACTGGCCGTGGCACCAGGCACCTGCACATCTGGAGCCACCCAGAGTTCTCCTCGCCTGCTGGTCCTGCACCACCTTTTGGTGGAACCACCACAGGGGTGGGGTTCACCCACCCTGGGAGCGGGCATGGACAGGGCACTGTCACCCGTTGCCAGGTCCAGGGCGTGGTGCATAGTGAGCTCCACAGAGAGTTTGGAGATCTGTTACACCAGCTTGAGGGATACATGTCGCAACTAGAGGGTCGGTCTGGCCTTCCTACTCAGCCCGGAGCACAGCCACCTTTTGGGCTGTGAAGGTTCAGTGGTGACTGTTCATGGGTGGGGACCTCAGTCCCACTGTATCCACTAGGGGGTTCATGAGCTTCCAATTTCTAATCATCCCTCCCCATCAAGGTGTTTACTCCCCCACATGTGTCATATACTGCCCCTGTATGCTGTCTTGTCTGTCTTGTCTGTTATCCTACCCAACCTACCTCCCCAAATATACCTACTATCCCTCCCCAACATCCCACTCTCACATGAAAAAAAAAAGGCTATCTGTTCCACCCCCAAAAAATCTCGCCCTATACATAGCTGTCCATTTCACAGACGTGTCCACTGGATAATTGTAATCTGGTCTAACTGGCTTTACAAAAGATTATTGTTGTTCTCACCCCCTCTCTCAGGGGTTTGAGTGTCCAAATCTATCTCTAAATTCAGTGTATATGCACAGCTGTTGCTGTAGAAGAAATGGGCAGCTAGGGACCTTCCCTATACTCATCCTACATATCCCTAGCTATTTACCCTACTGTCTTTCCCTCTTTGTGCCCCTTTTTCACCACTTTTCTATCAACCCTTTTTCAGGTCTTTTAAAGAAATTAGAGTGGGGGTAAGTGGGAGTAAGCACTTTTAAGCAGCAGTAAGCAGGTTTAAGCCTGTTTGCACAGGGGTAAGCAATGCCTACATAGGTTAAGCAATTGAGAAGCTAAATCAGTATAAGAAACTGTAATCGGAGTTAGCAATGCTTACCTCCATTCAAGTCCGCACAAACCCACTTACAACTGCTTAAAAGTGCCTTAATCACGCTGTAACCAATGGCCCTTGTTCTGCCCACCAACAAATTAAACAGCCCTTGCAGGTCTTGAACCCAGGACCCTGTAAACTATAGTCACAACAGTTACACACTATGCTTTGACAGCTGTGAAGACAGCTGTTGTATTTTCAATACATCTGTCAGTAGACATATTGAATAGTATTGAACAATTGCTGTGACTTCTGCAATTATATAGTACATGTTAGTGATATTACTGTTGCATCACATATGCTGTTATATCTAAATATACACAAATCAGATACATACAGTGTGATACATCTGGGAGGGTATATACAACAGTAATGTTTACACATGACAAGGAAATGGATATATACATATACATATATAGATATATGTCTACATGTACATACACATATATAGTCATATATATGCATTTATACACATCAGTTTCATGCATCATATATATGGCCATTTATAGATCTCTCTGTATGTATGTATATATATATATATATATATATATATATATATATATATATATATGTATGTACATCATATATGTACAGATATATCTATTTATGTCGATATATGCAAATATCTATAACGATATGTGCATATATATCTGTACAGATATATCTGTTTATGTTGATATATATGTAGATATCTATAACTATATGTGCATATATATCTATATATCTGCATATGTGTAGACATATATAGATGTGTATATGTATATGTGCTTGTACCATCATCTTCTTTCGGCTGTTCCTGTTAGGGGTCGCCACAGCGGATCATCTGTTTCCATTTCTTCCTGTTCTCTGCATCTTGCTCTGTCACACCAACCACCTACATGTCCTCTCTCACCACATCCATAAACCTTATCTTAGGCCTTCCTTTTTTCCTGTTTCCTGGTAGCTTCATCCTTAGCATCTCTTTCCCAATATACTTAGCATCCCTCCTAAGCACATGTCCAAACCAACTTAATCTTACCTCTCTGGCTTTGTCTCCAAACCTTCCAACCTGGGCTGACACTCTAATATACTTATTCCTATTTCTGTCCACCCTTCTCACACCCAGTGCAAGCCTTAACATCTTTAACTCTGCCACATCCAGCTCTAACTCCTGCCTTTTTGTCAATGTCACTGTCTCCAACCCATATAACATACCTGGTCTCACTAACCTCTTGTAGACCTTCCCTTTCACTCTTACTGGAACTCGTCTGTCACAAATCACTCCTGACACTCTTCTCCAACCACTCCATCCCGCCTGTCCTATCTTCACCTCTCTTCCACACTCACCATTACTCTGAACTATTGATCCCAATAAACAAATTGCACTTTATTCATCTGCTTTTATTGTATTTGTGTTTCTTCCTACTTTATTACTGGGGGCATTGACTACAACTCTGATCTGTAATATATAACAATAATTATCCTTTTTCTGTGCTTTTAAACTGTTTTTTTTTAGTGTATCTGCTTTATTTTCTTAAAAAAAAAAAAAAAAAATATTAATATATATATATATATATATATATATATATATATATATATATATATATACGTACTTCCTGCCTTTCTAAGCTAGTATAGTCCAGTTTTCAGGTTAGTGCTGAATTCAGGGCTGTGTTACAAATCTCTGTGTTTGCCCATACCTTACTTGGATAGAAGGAAGTTTCTCTGTTCACCTGTGAGAGAGGAGAGCTTTAAGCAGCCTATCTGTCCCTGGAGGAGTGGTTTTTGCCCAGAAATTAGTAGTTTATTGGCCATTTTGGGCTAATTTCTATCTCTTTCATTTCTCTGCTATAAAAACCATATTTGCCCATTTTTGCATGCCGGGCAGCACTGGTTAGCTAGGGTAAAACTATTCCCGGATCCACAAAGTCTCCTCTTCAAATTTTCCCTTGGAACTAGACAAACATTCAACTTAAGCATTCAAGCCTTTCATTTCTCAGCCTGGCACTTGTTCAAAACTTATAGCAAGCACTTATAAACCTGAGCACTAGACCCTCCTGTACTGTATAGAAGGACAAGGCTCTCTATTTGACCTTATCAGCCATCCCGTAAAACAGTTCCTTGTACCTATCCAGGCATGTCCAAAGGGCAGTTTCAGGTGTACTCTCCAGTCCAACTGGTGAATCTGGGCATTTTGAGGCAATGTTACAACTGCCTCATGTACACAGACAACCCCCTCCTCCTACCACCAAACACTAATACATGCAAGAGATGCAGTTATACAGCCAAACTAGAGGCTAAGTTCTCTCAACCCAAGACTGGATTAGACAGTCAAAAGGAGAAGGGAAATACTTGCATCACACCACTAGTCTTACATAGACCCATTAAACCAGCACCAGCAAAAAACACACATAAATACATGAAAACATACTCGGAGGCGCTAAATAAAAATCTGCTAAACCAACAGAGACCTCCAAAGCAAACATCCAAGCAACCTCCACCCCCCAACACAAACCATGAAACACATACTTCACAAAACCAGTGTGCCATGCAATCACATCCCTAAAGGCAAAATAACATACCCAACATACTAGTAATAGGTGACTCTATAGTCAGGCGCACTGACGTCCCACTCACTAGGCTGAATAAGGAGAAGGTTACTGTTAGCTGCCTGTCGGGTGCCAGGATCCACCACATAACACAAGCACTCCAGAACAAGTACAAATATGACTCTGTCATTGTCCATGTTGGTGTGAATGATCTGAGCCATACCTCCCTGGACTACATGAAAATAGACATGGAAGAGCTCTCTGATCATGTAGCCCAGGCCAGTATGACCCTGACCGTGAGCAGCATCCTGCCCTCACCAAGAATGATACCATGGTATAAAGAAAAAAATCTCGATTTCAACAATTGGCTAAGTTTCTCGAGTCATTCAAAGGGGATCCAGATCCAGTGTCTGTCTGCCTGGGATGACATGCTTGACAAGCCACGCTGCTTTGCTAGAGATGGCTTGCACCTGTCATCCTTAGGCTATCGAATACTTGCCAAGGCTCTTGCCACCCCCATAGTGTCTTTTTTAGGCAAGGCTCAAAAGACAAACCCATCTCTGTAAATAGCACAAGTAACAAAAAACAGAGGGTAATGCTACTCAATGCCAGAAGTCTAAACCTCAAAATGCATGCACTCAAGGCACTCCTCAGTATGGAGAAAATCGACATATCTGCAGTAACAGAAACCTGGCTTAAGGCTCTAGAGAGCACACCAGCACTACAAGGTTACAACTCATACCATACATTTTGGCCACAGATCCCAAACTGAAATACAAAAGGCGGGGGCGTATCCATATTCATCAAGGATACCCACACCTCCAGGTTAGTGGCACAGCACGATGTGTCAGATATCATCTATGTGCAACTAACAATGGGCAAAACTACAATTCAAATTGTAGCTTGCTATAGATCACCCACCATGTCCCAGGACCCCCATTCCGCATTTCTGGAAACACTGGGAAACATAAAGGTCCTACCAAACACCCTAATATTGGGTGATTTAAATTACCCAAGCATTAACTGGGAGAACTACTCAAGTACTAACTCCCTTGCCCAACGTTTCCTAGAATTTATAAACTCAAACGCCCTGGTTCAACTGGTCAACACTCCCACCGGAGGTGACAACATATTGGACCTGGTCATCACCAACATGGGCGACCGGTGTTCCACACCAGAGGTCAACCCCTTGTTGGTTAGATCTGACCATAAACAAATCACTTTGGATATCCATATTCCACCCCCTCCCCAGGACAAGAAAGCCACCATGAAAAACTTTTCAAAAGCAAACTTCATGTTACTTAAGACCGAGGTGGAAAGTTTCAAAGCCCCCATGCTGAAGGATAACACTGTCCAAACTGCAAAATCCTTTACTAATGCATTCTACGGGCAGCTGCAAGAATGCATGGATCGTGCCATCCCAAGCAAAACCAAGACTCACTCCTCCAAGAAAAGGAAACCAGTCTGGTGGACTCCTGCCATAAACAAGCTATACAATAGAAGGAGGAAACTAGTACAGAAAAGAGTAAAATCCCAAGAAGGGAAGACATCCCTGATTAGTATCAGCAAGAAACTACGATCCCTCATAAAATCATCCAAGGCGAGCTTTGAAAGAAAAATTGCCAAGGACTCCAAAGATAACCACAATGCATTCTTTAGCTATGTCAAGAATCTAAGTGGCAATGCTCAGATCTGCTCAGAGTTAGTGCAGAATGGCACAAAATACACTGAACCGACCGATATCACCAACATCCTGGCAGACAGGTTCATTGCAAACTTCACCCTCATCTCACCCCCAAAAAAACCCATAACCATACCAGAAGAATGTAGAGTTCCTGAAATCACAGACACTCAGGTTAAAACAGCCCTCTCCAAAACCAAAAACTCAGCATCAATGGGACCGGACAGCATCCCAGGCTGCATCCTACACGAGCTCAAAGACAAACTAACCCCTCACCTAAACACACTGTTCAACCTTAGCCTCTCCACAGGCTACATACCCATAGAGTGGCACACAGCAATGGTTATCCCACTCCACAAAGGTGGAGCCACAACAGACCCTGGGAACTATCGCCCCTATAAGCCTGACTAGCTTGGTCTGCAAGGCTATGGAACACATCATCCTGGAACTCATTAACAGAGACATTGGTCACCTAAACACACTGTTCAACCTTAGCCTCTCCACAGGCTACATACCCATAGAGTGGCACACAGCAATGGTTATCCCACTCCACAAAGGTGGAGCCACAACAGACCCTGGGAACTATCGCCCCTATAAGCCTGACTAGCTTGGTCTGCAAGGCTATGGAACACATCATCCTGGAACTCATTAACAGAGACATTGGTAACCTCCAAAAACTGGACCCTACCCAGTTTGGCTTTGTTAAGGGCAGATCACGCCTCCTAAACCTGGTGGACTTCTTTGAGACAGTTACCAAGGCTATAGACGAGGGAAAGGTGGTACACACAGCCTACCTAGACCTCACAAAGGCCTTCAACACCATTCCCCATTCTGGTATTATAGACAAGCTCACCAGCCAGAACATAAACCCCTATGTCACAAGATGGGTTGCCAACTGGCTCACGGACAGAAACCACATGGTGAGAGTTGTAGGAGCTAGGTCCATTTCTAAACTGGTTACAAGTGGTGTTCCCCAGGGCTCGGTCCTGGGACCCCTCCTGTTCAGCATATACTTCTCAGAGGTACATGCAAGCACAGGAGGACTATGGCTGACCAAGTTCTCAGACAACTGTAAACTAGGGGCTATAACTGACTCTCCGGCTGACACTGACATCCTCCAAATTGGTCTCACTGAGATGGATACCTGGTGTCAAAATCATGGCCTCAAGCTAAATGCCAAAAAGTCCATAGTCATCCCCTTTGGAAAAAACAAAATACCCACAAACTACCACATAGGTGGAAGTCCCCTAAATAAGGAAAACATAATAAGGAATTTGGGGACCCAAGTAGATAGCAATCTCTCCTTTGATAATCGCATTGCCAAAGTGGTTAAAAAATCTTTCTATGTGGCCCACCTAATCAAAAAAGGGTTTGCATCTAGATCAAAAGAGGTCATTGTGCCCCTCTTTGCATCACTCATCAGACCCATCATAGAGTACAATGCCCCATTTAGGATGTACCTTACAAAACACCTGCAACAACTGGAAAGACCACAGAAGTACCTCACCAAGAGGATCACTGGCCTCAATCAAATGCCCTATGCAGCTCGACTGAATAAACTTCAGCTGTACTAGGTTGCATACTGCCTACTCAGAAGTGATCTCTGCCTGACATACAAGGCCATGTCCAACCCAGAATTGATGGACATGCTCCACCTAAAGAAAACCTTATCCACTCAAGCCACATGCTCTAGGGATCTAAACCTCACCACAACAATAAATAGGATGTGCTGGAGGGATAGATTCCTGTCCCAGAGACTTCCCATGCTTTGGAACAAGATTCCAATCTACATTAGGCAAAGCTCCTCGCTAACACTCTTCAAGAGAAACCTTGACGAGTGGATGGGAAACAGAAAGTTTACCTCAGGGATCATTTCAGTGGCTCTGCTGGACAGAGGCACAGGGAACTAATCTGAGGGGGTGGCGAAAGCCAACACATTCTGGCTAGGCTTATAAATGCCTTCGGGCAGATAGCCTAGTACCTATCTATGAACCTATGAACCTATTTTTAATATTTTCTGTAAAAATGTCATGCAGCGTTGGAACTGAATTTAATGACTGTTCTAAAAGTATTTTCTCATTTGCTGATGATGTATGTTGTCCTTACCACAACTATTTGTCTAATGGTGGTTCCACCCTACTGCATTTCTTTTCTCCCTTTTTTTCTGTCATTCACTCTGGTTAAATTTTTCTGAACTTTCAAATATTTCCTGAATGTTTGACTGAAGTACAGTTAGTTTACACTAATTAGCACTTGAAATTTGAAGCAAATGCAGTCTATACATTTCCCATATACTTTTCAGTACCATTCCTAGTATATTGCAGTAGGTAAATACAGGGATTTTTTTTTTTTACTAGGGCAGTAAAATTAAGTGCTGCAACCAAAATCTCATGCCATCAATGGCCCTATATTTTGACAAGTTATACTAGCTATTTTTCTATGTATGTATGTAACACATAATCTATGTTTATATTCATGTGGTATGAAATAGCTTCTACATGTGTTACTGACAGAATTGCAATTCAAGGCATTCTTGAATATCTCTTAATACTGTATATGTTACATATTTGATAATGCAGGTCTTTTAGTGAAACTATGTATGCAGTGCACACAGCTGTTGTAGAAGTGCACTTCAAGGTTACTATTGTAATTGTAAACTCATATGTTACCTGCTAGATAGCAATGTGGCTAACGGCCATAGCCAACTCTATTATTTGGGAAGCATGCTCTCTTCGGAATGAGTATTTACTTGTGGTACCCCCAGTGATCAATTCCAGGACCACTTGTCTTTGTATTTACTTCTGCAATGTTAAGGCTGACCTCAAGAATTTGTAGCTGACCAAATTTGGAGTCTGGAATCTGACTTTCAGATTTTTCAGGAGGGGCTAGCATGCAGAAATAAGGGGTTCCTGGACCACACTCTAAAACTACATTTTATTTATTTATTTATTTATTTAACATTTGTTGACTGGGAAAGTCTAACTAGGCTCCACAAAGCCTATTTTCAGTGGAGGCCAGGGGAGAAATGCTCTAGGCGCATGTCTTTAGAATTTGGGAGGAAACCAGAGTACCCAGAGGAAACCCACACAAATGCAGGGAGAACATGCAAACTCCACACAGAAGGCACCCCAGCCAAGACTCAAATTGGAAAACCTCTTGCTGTGAGGTAATAACATTAACCACTGCAGCACTGCACCACTCATGCCAAGAAATGTAGCACTAACACCATGTTTTTAGCCAAAACTGGCTCAGTCATTAGGACACTGAGCACTTTCACTAACAATTACATCTCCTTTGATCATTATATATTCACTTGTTGTATCTTTCTGCTTTTCCCGGTTAGGGGTTGCCACAGTGGAACTCTGGTCTGCTAATGATTGGCATTAGATTGTTACGTGCCAAGTTGCCAGCCCTGACGTACAACCTTCAATGAAGATACACCCGTTCACGCATGTCTCCAGACAGAAGACGCTCTAGCTGAGAATCGAACGGTACAACGTCTTACTGTGAGGCGACAGCACTACAGCAGCTCCACCACTGATCCAATAATGTTAGGAAATCCTTTTACCTAATCACCAAGGGTAATTAATAGAGTATAATGTCCCCTTTGGTAATTTCTTGTCTAACCACATGACCCAGCTTGAGCGACTGCATTGTTTTCTCATTATAATAATCAAGTGTTTGTCTTTATTGACACTTTGACAAAGCACTTTGTCTATTTTCTTTTTTTCCATAGACTCTGGAGAGGTAATCTCTGTCTAACCTGCATAGCCTCAAAAGATTCAGTCCACTGTTACCCACTGCACATCCACAGAACTAGTAACATCCTAAACACCTGTTCAGGAAAACTCATTTTATACCATAAAATAAACAGGACCTTTTAGCAATATAACTGTATAGGACCTTTTAGCAATATAACTATATATTCCAGAGAATCCCCCTTAACAGACTTCCTTTGGATATAAACCAAAGTAGCTTCATGCCCCTCTTTAGGCATAACTTGGATGCATAGATGGTCAATCATAAATACAGGACAGGTCTGGCACCTGAAGCCATCACTGAAAGGGCTCTAAACCTAGGTATAAATTAGTCATGCTAAGTGAATACATATTTTATGAAGCAGGAGGAGCATAAGACAACATACAAGACTGGAGGAAGATGCACACAGGTGAATTATATCCTATGAAGGAGGGCCAGTCTGAAAGTAACTGGAGACTGTAAAGTGGTGACAGGAGAAAGCATAGTTAGGTAGCATAGGATGGTGGTTTGTAGGATGAAGTTGGTGATCAAGAAGACGAGGAGGAGTGTGAGGGCAGCACCAAGGATCAAATGGTGGAAATTGAAAAAGGGTAATTGTAGGCTAATTAAAGGGCTACATGATCTGGAGATAGTAGAGTGCCACAGGGTGAACAGAGACATACTTCAGTAAATCACTGAGCTGTGCCGACCTCAACTCAAACCAAGAACCAACAGAGGGAAACCCATCCCAGTGGATACCAAGGTATGTGTAGGCCTAAGAATACTAGCTACAGGTACCTTCCAAAGGCCAACTGGGGATATGATGGGGATTGAAGAGGTATCAGCATTCAGGGTACTCTCCCAGTTCCTGGATGCCATGTCAGCACATGCCGGTGAGCATGTATATTTCCCCAACACCCATGAGGTGATGGCCAGTAATATGCAACTGTTCCACCAAATAGCAAAATACCCTGAGGCAGTGGGTGCTATAGACTGCATGCACATATGCATCAAAGCACCACCCAGTGAGCAGTGTAGGGTCTACATCAACCGTAAGTGCTTCCCCTCCATCAGCTGCCAGGTCATGTGCGATGTCCAGGGCATAATAATGAATGTGTGTGTTGGCTGTCCTGGAAGCTATCACGATTCCCACATCTGGCATCTGACACAGCTGTTCCACAGATTTGCTAATGGGGACATCTCTTACTGTCACCTAGTGGGGGATGCTGGTTACGCACTGGAGCCATGACTGATGACGCCCATCAGAAATGCAGACACATCCGAACAAGAACCCCATAATGAGACACACGGGATGCTCAAGTCATGGTTACAGTGCCTAGACACATCTGGTGGAGCCTTGTAGTAGTCACCTGCTACATACATGTACCCAAATTGTCATTGTATGTACCATGCTACACAATATGATCCTGTAGAAACAGCTGCAGCAGAAACAGCACGGGGCAGGGCCACACATCCCCCCATCATTGCCAAGGCCTGCACAGGTACAGAGTGACTCAGAGGAGGAACAAGCTGAGCCTGCCCCAGTAGGCAGAAGGAGGCGTGCCCAGTATGCCTGGCCTTGACAAGGAGACAACGCATAGCACATACGATGACACAGGAGGGACCCAGGGAATGACACCTCTCTCTGCCTTGCACATACAGTAAAAGGGATGCCAAACCTGACACTACCTGTGCTCAAGCCATGTGTAGGGAGTGTACTATGTGCATCCAACATAGGCAGTCCTGCAGCATCACCCTCAATACTGGGACACCCACAAGGTAAGTCACTCAACCTACCAATTGCCGAATGGAGTAGAATGTGCTGTTACATGTATCTATGATATGGATGTGAGCATGCAAGGGAATCAGGTGGCTGAATGGTATGCCAGCCAATAGTAGACACCTATAGTGGCACCATGACATCTGTAACAAATACTGGTGTCACCATAGTAGCCAGTGCTACACAATGCAGCAAAACCCACTGCAGAAATGTGCTGGGCCACATTGTGTCCATATGACTCATGCATGCCAATCAGGGAGGTTCACATACCCAATAAAAGTCTCAGCCAGCAGGACAGGTGTAGACAAACACAAACAAAGGCTGTGCTATGGCCTCTGAATGATGCCTATGGGTAACTTCCCCCCAGGCCTACACAGACAGAATACAGCAGGTCAGGCAGTGGGATGTTAGTTTTGAAGGGTAGGAAGTCAGAAACTAATATGTAGGTCAGTCAAAGCTAAGACCTGTAGTACACTGATATGCCTCTAGTCAGCATGATAGGTTAGAATACAGAATGAAATTGAGTACCTGACATATCAGTACAGTCATAGCAAATGTGTTCAAGTGTGAGGTGTTCACCCCATCCTATGTAGGAATGTAGAAACAGTCAGGTGTGCCCCCCAATCCTGTGTAGAATTGTAGAAACAGTCAGGTGTGCCCCCCCAATCCTGTGAAGAAATTTAAAAATAGTCAGGTGTGCCCCCCAATCCTGTGTAGAATTGTAGAAACAGTCAGGTGTGCCCCCCAATCCTGTGAAGACATGTAGAAATAGTCAGGTGTGCTCCCTCCCCCAATCCTGCGTAGAAATGTAGTAACAGTCAGGTGTGCCTCCCTCCCCCAATCCTGTGTAGGAATGCAGAAACAATCAGGTGTGCTTCCCCCAACCCAACTTAGAAATGTAGTAACAGTCAGGTGTGCCCCCAAAATCTATTTAGAAATGTAGTAACGGTCTGGTGTGCCCCCCAGTCCATTGTACACATGCCGTAACAGTCAGGTGTGCCTCCCCCCACAACCCTATGTAGAAATGTAGTAACATGTATATGTAGGTATAATAACAGTGGAGCACAGATGCCTGGAGGTGACCAAGGTAGCAGGATTGGTTGTAGCACTTGCACAATATGCAGGTATGTGTGTGTTATGTTGGTGTGTGTTTCATATTGTGTAAGAGTGGTCAGTATGTATGCATGTTGAGGTAAGACTTGGTGGCCATTGCTCACTACTGCTGATGACAGGAACAAGTCCTCACAACTGCAGTGCCAAAGACAATTCCCACCAGTATAACACATGCCAGCAGTAAGACATTGTAAATGCATGGTGGTAATATGTGTCACCATCTGAAAGACTGACATGACATGGCTTGTGGCGCTAGATATACAAGCAGAACACAGGGGAAAGTACCCCAGAAATACAGTATATATTGTGTCACTGTGAAATGGAGACACCCTTGGAATTGTACATACAGGTATGCATCACATTATCTGCTCCTGTAGTAGGGGATACCGGTGTTGTCTGCCCAAACACATGCAGATCACATAGGAGGTAGGACTGATGTACTGGGAAACAGCTGATGTACCTGCACATGCCAGCATAACTAGAATGCCCCATGCATATCTGTGTGTCAGATGTAGGTAGTGTCCATAGCACACATGCACCCAGCTCACGGAAACACCACTCACAGGTACCTCTCTGGTCATATCCCTGCTGTGGGGAATGGATACAATATAACCCCACCTGTATATGGCAATAGCGAAGGAATGCAGCATGCAATGCAGGTGTCCCATGCAGGTGTGTCCCTAGCCATAGGTAGCACTCTGCCAGCATCCACACCACCTGATAAAGACTGATAGAAGGTATTGGCATGAACATCTAGCACACCTACCCTGTCACCCCAGGGGAATATACTGTATGGTGGCCTGAGACTGTAGAACTGACAGAATGCAACAGCCTGCCACATCTGGCCCGCAGCAACACCTAATGGCCCACAGGCCTCTGCCAAAAGCCTGTGTCTCATACATTGGACACCCAAATAACAACATAACACACTCCACATAAGCCATATGCAAGGCCATGTGGACAAACCACAGTAACATGTGCACCATGTCCCACTGCATGAGCTGTGAACCAACACCAACACATAGCTGTAATGGGGTGATAACCTTAGGGAAAGTATCAGAGAATATATGCATAATGTATGGAAGAGGATAGAATAACAGAGGGATGGTGGTAGCATGGAATGTGCAATGTCCGACACAAATCTGTGTGTGCACACTATCCCTGGCTACAAACACATAAATGGGTGGCTACATACCTGCCCATACACCACAATAGGAGAGGGGTAATGTCCTGACTCATGGCCCCTACCTCTGGGTAACCTGTGTGAATCTATATAGCTGTGAGGTATTGCCACAGCAAGATAAGGCCATACTGTCATGTTGATGGATGTACACATATAGGATCCTCTGCCAGCACTGTACCAAGGTGCTGAACTGGATACACAGACCCAGCAGCAAGTGTCTGCAGCTCCCCCTCCAGAATGACGTAACTTACCATGCATATGTAGGCATCGGCCCACAATACCGGAGACAGCTGCAGTCACCCTTGTCCCCCAAGACATCACTGTGAGCAAGAATGTCCACCTGACAGTACATGAGGACAGAAAACATCACATTGTAGAACAGTACACATGTCTGAATATCTCTGCTAACAGCAGTACCTTGCAGCTGAAGCAGCACAGACAAAAGCACCTACAGTACACACTGTCCCCTGCACAGTTTGTCCCCATATTGCCAAATGATTGACAGATACCCTACAGAAACAGCTACCTGTAGGTGTACAACACAAAGGTCTGCACTGGAGTACAAACTATCTGGAATCAATCCACACATTCAGTACAAAAAGGTGTACTGGGCATGATCACCATGCTCACACACTTAGATAAATGAAGGCAATGTCAGACAGCAACATACTGAAAGTTCATACTGGGCATGCTCACACACTTGAAACAAATTAAGCCCATGTCTTCAAACAACAATGGACCATACATATCTGGCAGTTGCAGATGTTAGTGCAAACAACAGTGGACCATACATATCTGGCAGTTGCAGATTTTAGTGCATACACTCCTCAGTATGCACCAGTCATGCTTTTCACACACAGTGGATATGAATACAGACATATATCCAAGGACAACACACTATAATAAGCCAAAGTTAGATGTACATAGATGTGTGGAAGAGAGTGATTGTGACAAGGAGCCATCCAGCATGAGGCCTGTCCCACCCAGTACACAGCCGAATGGCTACAACCACACGAGGTATAAATGTCACTCACTATAGACATTAGCCAGTGGTATCCGTCAGCATTACAGACTATGTGGAGCAAGTGCTAACTGTGCAACATGACTGTACAAGGAAGTAGTCATCTAGCAGCTGTATACACGTACCTGTGGAATATAACCCTGCGTGTGCCCCCATGTGGTGTGTCAACCTCTAGATGAATGGGTTATGGCCCATGCACACACACTTCCCTCCCAATAGCCCTACTATTTAAACACGAGTGAGAAAGAAAACCGATAAGAGCCGGTAACTATAAAAACACTTGTTTAATGAGCGCTTTTGGTGGAGCAAATACTTCACCTTCATCAGATACAGAAACATCAATTAACCTTGTTTAAATACATTTACAAAGTAACTAAATAAGTTAATTAATTGCTTAATTATAAATGGTTAAACCACTTCCAAAGAAAGGGGGAAAAAAGCATAAATATAAAGCCAAATAGTGTTGTCATGTTATACACAACCACTATATAATGTAATCTGAAAATACTGAACATTAATTGAAAATACTGAACATCAATTAAAAAACTATCAAAGCAGCAGCACCAAGAAAAGCTAAAAGTCAAACAATGCTAGTAAAAGCCAGAAAGGACTTAGGTCAAGTTTAGATTTTTCAATGTTGTTTGATTCATAAACATTTCTGATACTTATAAATAACTGTAGGTTTTAACAACAAGTTCTTCTTACAAATTTTAATAACCATAACTTCATTGAAAAAAGTTCATCATAGCCGTCTATGTGTTACTCCATAAGGAGTGTGCCTAAAAAGTATACAAACGGTAATAGACTAGAAAGTATTACATTATATATAAAAAAGTATTAGTGTTAAATGAATAATATATATATGTATATATAATGTTTAAAAAGAAAGATAAATATAAAAATAAATAAATTTATAAAAATATGAATATATAAAATTATAAATGTAAATGTAAAAATGAACCAACATAAATTCTATTTTATTTCATCTCCTCAGGGCTAACCATTTAAGAATACATTTAATAGACAGATGTTCATTAAGGCCTGGATGTGTATATGCTGTGGTTCTTATTTGCCACATTAGTTCATCTATCTCCAATAAAAGTTGCCAAGGGCCTCCTCTTGGGTCATTTTGCCTTTGATGTAAAATGACAAATTTAAAATTATGATCCGGGCATTCGGAGATATGTTTTGTCAGAGCGTTATTCATGTCTTTTTTATTAATGGCATAACAGTGCTCATAAATACGTTGTTTAATTTTTCTTTCTGTTTTGCCTATATAGAAGGCTTTGCACTGATCACCTAATGCAGCATAAACAACACCCTTATAGTATCTCATATTGATGTTATAAAGCTTATCATTAATAACAACTTCCTTTGCTACTAAAATTAATCTACATTGTGGACAGGCCCCACATTTGAACATACCATAAGATCTATTAGCTTGTGGTTTCTTCCTCCTTTCCAGTAATGCTTTGAGGTTAAGGTTCCTTCTATATGTAAATTTAGCACTAGCCCTACTATGACAAGCTTACTGAGGTCATCCACGTTCAATTACACCTTTGGCAAAGGTGTAGCCCAGTAATCTCCGTGGTGTGTCCTATAACTGCGTACTGCTGTAGTGTGATAAACTAGCTAGGTAGGAGTTCTACTCCCAGACATAGCAACTGTGTGGGTGTGCGTGTGTGTGTCTCTGTCTGTGTAGGGAGCAATGCTTTTTAGGCTAGTCAAACTCACTACAATTCAAATGCCCTACTTTGGCAAGGCTGCTGATGTCATTCACTATGAAATATACCTTTGGGAAAGGTATAGCTCAGTAATCTCCATGGCACATGTTATAACTGCTGTAGTGTGATAAACTAGTTAAGTAGGAGCTCTAATCCCAGACATGGCAACTGTGTGTATGCATGTGTGTTTATGTGTCTCTGTCTGTGTAGAGAGTGATGCTTTTTAGTCTAGTCACATTCACTACAATTCAAATGCCCTACTTTGGCAAGGCTGCTAATGTCATTCACTGTGAAATACACCTTTGGGAAAGGTATAACTCTGTAATCGCTGTGACATATCCATTAACTGCATACTGCTGTAGTGTAATAAACTAGTTAGATAGGAGTTTTAATCCCAGACATGGCAACTGTGTGCGTGTCCCTGTCTGTGTTGAGAGCAATGCGTTTTAGGCTACTCATGCTCACTATAAATCAAATGCCCTACTTTGGCAATCCTGCTGATGTTATTCACTGTGAAATACAGCTTTGGGGAAGGAGTACTCCAGTAATCTCTGTGGCACATCCTATAACTGCGTAGTGTGGTAGTGTAATAAACTAATTAGGTAAGAGTTCTAATCCCACACATGGCAGGTGTGTGTGTGTGTGTGTGTGTGTGTGTGTGTGTGTGTGTGTGTGTGTGTGTGTGTGTCTGTGTTTATTTGTCTCCTGTGGGGAGGTGGCTGTGAGTATGTAACAACTGGACTCATTATGGAGTGGGTTTTGCAAATTTCTTATATGGTGGCCCTAGTATATGTCACAATGTCCACTGTACAGGGATAATAGATGTGAAATAGCTGAGAGGCTGGGGTGCAAATCTATACCCCTACATATGACATCAAGGTCAGGTGAACAAAGTTAGCAACCCATATATTATCCAGAGAACACTCTTAACCCATGTCTCATACACACACACACTTGCCTAGGCAACAACCACTATGTTGGCAGTACCCTGCATATTGCCCACTGATAGTAACCATGGTGTGATTGCAGTGGTCTACAGAGGGCATGGCACCCATCCATCAGTCCAATAGGCATGTACATGCAGACAGTACACCTTCCCTATGTTCCACACTGGACACCTGCAACACCTGTGGTGCCATCAAATGTGACCCACAAAGGACATACCATGCCTGAAACACATGCCCTCTATGGACAGATGCCACTGGCACCAGGGAATACCTGTATCATGCTATCAATGTAGGTGCAGGGCCAACCTGCTGTCCATTAACAGGTCCCGCCACATGAGGCCAGGGCTGGCACATCGGATGATAACAATCTGTGTACACAACATGGGCCAGACACTCCAGGTACAGTTCCACATGTCATTGTATATGCATGTGGAAGGTGTGCACATCTCAGGCACCATCCATGTCATGGACTAAGGATTGCATACATGGCAAGCAATGCACAGCAATGGCCACACGCAATATTTACCCAGGTGATTGGATGGTGAATACAATACCCATCTGTGTGGGCAAATCAAGACACTACACCCCTGAGCCACACTGCAGATCATTGTCATGTGGCCTGATGCCAAGGTATACCCATTATCTAGCTTTGTATAGCTGTCTGGCACAGTTAACCACTGCACACCCATGAAGCAATGCACCCATGCATGTCAATACTGGAACCCTGTGTCTGTATGTGTGGTGTATGATGCCTATGACCATATTCACAATCACTACAACCCCCATTGGCATACTGAAGCATGCTGTCTGACGTCAGACACATCCACACACCCTTTGCCCATATAACCTCTGTATAACCCCTATAGTGCATGTGATACCTGCACAGTAGTGTGTTGTGGCAATCTAACTAGTGATGAGTTTTATTCTTGACCCTGCCAAGTGTGTCAATGTGTGTGTGTCCCTGTGAGAGTGCGGCTGTGTTGGCACTGATACCTGTTCATGCAGTCAGGCACGTGTACTACACCTACCATATATGTCACTCACCATCACATATATGTTTGGAGGGCTTCGCAACATGCAACCTATATGGTGCATCCAATAACTGCACAGACATGAGATAGCAATACATAGTCAGTCAGAGGTTTGAAACCTGTACTGGTAGGTGTGTGACACAAA
The DNA here is from genome assembly GCF_019279795.1 of Protopterus annectens. NCBI lineage: Eukaryota > Metazoa > Chordata > Ceratodontiformes > Protopteridae > Protopterus > Protopterus annectens. The sequence continues at coordinate 1,418,849,705 of NC_056726.1, forward strand.
CATGCTTAGGTTTTACTCTCCCACCCTCCCTGACTTATCTTTGCCTCTGTCTGCCTCTCTCACTCCCTCTCTGGTGGATGTGAAGACTTACACCTGCTTTACTTAGGCACAGACATATATCAGGCCTGTACAGCACTGTTATCCATGTGAATATGTTACATACAGGGGTAGTAGCCCAGGGTACGTGCTGTCACACTGGCATGTAGTGTGTCTTGGCAGTACTACTGTTGACAGTGCTTACCCAGGCAAGAGCAGAGTGCTAAATATAGTACTGACAACAGGCACACCTGCAGGCATAGCTGGAAACTGAGACCTCCCTGTTGTATCCCTGGTTTGCGAGCTGTGTCACAGTATATACCCCTTACTGGGTAATGATCCGACATGTGGAATGTAACTGTAGACTACCGTCTGTACAGCACATGTTAGTGAGAGATTCTGACATGCAGTTATGGCATACATATTGTTATCAAAGTCTATCTGTCAACACACTCATCCTACTGCATAGCTACTTGCAAAGCTAATGACTGTCAGTCCCTGTACAGATGTGCAGATGGCAGGTATCCAGCTGGGATATGTACAGGCAACCTAAGCTTGATTATCACTGGCATGTCTGCTCAGTTATGTAAGAACTGACACATATAGGAGATGACACACTGTACACACCACATGCCACGGGTACCTCCACTACACTACCACAGTAAACAGAACGTGCTTGGGTACAGGTCTCCATCACAGACACTAACCATATGTTATAATGCATGTTACATACATGTTAACTTGATCCTCTCAGTGGCCATGTGCAGGAGGCATCTGGAAGATTGGCTGATGCATGTCATTCTCACCCTGAGTGTCACCACAGTAGTGTCTGTCGATAGATTGCCTGCTGCACCTGGCAGATGGCAGGATACCACTGTACACACAACCCCCACACAACCCATCTCTCCTTGGAGAATAGCTAGGTACACAGCTATGACCACCTGCAGTGATGCACCCCTGTACTGAAGCATGTGTACGTGTGCATGACTGAGAATAGCAGTGTCTGTGTGTTAGCATACCTGCACTTGGGAATTCCATGAGGGCCTTCACAACCAATGCAACACCCATTGCCATAGTCAGTTGTGGCTGCTGCTTTATGGGACATTACATGTACCCTGTTAAGCTCCTCCCCATACTGGCTACATGGGCCTTGCAGTACCAGCACAATAGTGTTGCACAAATGGGTTGATAGGCATGGGATACCCATTGTGTTCTGTCATGTGTGTGTAGTTGTGCATGTCCAAATATCTGTAAGGTACAGTATTCAAGGCCACATACTCCTATTACAATACCCATTGCCACACAGTAGTACAGATAGTGTTGTTGCTACCCATAGGTTAGGCATGACAATGCAACACCTTACTACGTGTGTGGCATGTGCATTAGATGCATATCCCTGTAGTACCACTGTTAAGGTATACTATGGGTTGTATCGCAGTAGCGGCCAATGTGTGATGGTGGGTATGGAAGAGTGTCATCATGGGTTTCAGAGAGTACAATATCCATTGGGGGATGTGGGTGCTGTGTATACTGTCATTACACCAAGGTACACCCAGTATATGTCCCATGTACCATGTTATGGTTACCACTGTCACCATCAACCATACAGGTAACTGATACCACAATCCAGGCCAGTTATGAATGTGCTGTGTGCAGCCTACCTGTAACACATTGAACAAATTGTCAAGTTAGTTAGCAGCGATAGGCCCTGGTATCTTGGATGTGTCTCTGCCTGTTATGTGTCTGTTAATGTGTATATGAAGGTATGTCACACTATATATTGTCCATATACACCCATTACATCACCCATTAGCATACTGTACATGTCTGGGGATGTTCTGCATGTAACAAGTAGCTTGGGACACACCTCACCCTAAACACTGTGTGGTGTGTGCAATGTAAGCCACACACGTCAGTATCACTACATAGCTAGGTAGGGATCTAGTCCCAGTATTGACAATTAACAGTGTGTGTGTATGTGGATGGGCCTACATCAGGTTGCCGGGTATACATGCCTCAGTGAGTCACATGTCCATGTGGCACAGGCAATAACCATGTTAGTAACCTGTGACATGTGTTCAACTGTACCCCAGATATGTCACAGCTATGGTGTCACCACAGTGCCACACTCCATTATGGAATATGACTATATGTGTTGGCTACTATGTTCTATTCATAATAAATTGCACTGGTGTGTCATGTGTATTTAATGCTCAGTACATGCCAGATAGGCTGCTCATTCAGCCTTATCATGTGACAACTGTAATATTTGGATACACTCCCTGGTGTTGACTAGTACTTCCGCAATGCATCTGTAGTGCTGCATACGTGGCTTGTAGGTGACCTCTCTGCTGAATGCGATATTAAGGGTGTACCTGGTGTTTAACTTCCCTCTCGATACCTGTTCCATGCTACAGACCATATTATACTATCAGCTGTCCTGTGATTACACAGATGACAAGTATTCCTGGTGTGTAATGTGGCAGTCCATGTACATGTACTGCACAATCCCAGAGGGAGGTACTGATGTATGAACACCCCACAATCACACATGCGCATACATGGCCTGCCACACACACACACACACACACACACACACACACACACACACACACACACACACACACACACACGATCAACCTCCCTCCACTTCACCAGAGTGACCCTACAGACAAACTAACTACCCACCAGGATGCACATACACACACACACACACACACACACACACACACACACACACACACACACACACACACACACACACACACACGTGAGGTCGCACAATGATAGTACACACAGTCCTCCTATTATCCCTCTGTCAACATGCATAACATATGGTACCCGACAGCATGCAGTGCAGCTATAGTCAATCCATGCTAGCAACAGTATACATGTGTGTGATGCATGTTCTGTGTCACTAGGTGAAGCCCCTTCCCCTGGATACCACTGCACCCAAGAACATGTTATTTCTGTGCACCTGTTCTGCACCCTGCCATGTACTGTGCACCACACCTCACAGGTGTACAGCCCATTGCTAAATGTGTACTACTGTGTCAGTTATGTCATCTTTAATGCTCACAGCCCCTATGTTTTCCATCAACACATATCTGGTATGATATGTGGACAGATGTCATTTGTGAATGCCTGATGTCTGATTAACAGCTCTCAACATCAGCGGACCATGTATGATCAATCCAATACTCTTACACTGACAACCATCAGAGCATACCATGGCTATGGGGGGTGTAAACACCCTTAATTATATGACACACCCATCCTTGATCTGCCATGGGACCACACCACAGCATAGCTTAGCCGCACATGAGCCCGATATGTCCTGTATTTTTACATGCAGTGTCTACTGAATGTGTTAGGTATGTGGATGCTGACTGCAATGCATACACACCATTAGGGCATATGTGTGCACACCCTTATCATGACGGTTTGTCGCACCTCTTATTGTCTGTACTTCAGCAGTCACTACTCCTGGCAGGGGTATACCAGCGTAGGCCATCTGCATTTGCCAGTGTATGTTCAGTCTGCCCTTCACATGTCCCCCTATTCTGCATGATTGCAAGGTCTACTCATGTGCACATCCCTTGGTGTTCACACACTGCTGTCACTATTGCTGTGGGGGTAGGGTTTTGGCTGCCATGGGTCCTGAACCTGGCTATGTGCAGATACCGCCATTCTTAGCACCCTTAGGATCCCTGCTGCAGTGAATGGTGTGTCATGCTGAAACCCCTCCCCCTCCTTCAGCTTTTGGCAGATGCATGACAAGTAAGCCTTACATATGTGTCACTTTGCAGTGTCTCATACACTGAACACCACATGTTACAGCCTAGTCCCAGCTGATAATGTGGACCACTGTAATGCCTTATACCATAGTGTATCTCTGCAGCAGTTGCCATTGTCCTACAAGTATATGCACTGGTGTTAAACTGTATATGGGTGTTGTTCCAAACATGTCCCTATTGTAGGCCATGTGTCCCACCATTATGTTACTCCTTGTGGACACTCCACAATGACAGGATATTAGATATCATGCAGGTGTCTGACATACTCTTCCAATACCCCATGATGGTCACCCCTGTGATGCTGTGCATTTCACAGCAACCCGTCTCACCACCTAAAGGGCCCATCCCAATACCAAAAGATTGCTAAATTCCGATAATCCCAGCCACACAGGTCGAAACCGCACTCTCTAAAGCTAAGAATACAGCATCCATGGGACCAGATGACATCCCAGGCTGTGTACTACATGAACTACAAACTGAAATGGCACCTCACCCAAGTGCCATGTTTAATCATAGCCTCACCTCAGGCTTCATGCCCACTGAGTGGCACACAGCTACAGTTATCCCTCTCCACAAGGGAGGATCCACCTTGGATCCCGGGAACTACCATCTCATCAGTCTGACAAGCCTGATCTGCAAGGGCATGGAATGCATTATCATGGAACTTATAAAGAAAGACATTGGCAACCTTCAAACACTGGACCCCACCCAGTTTGGATTTGTGAAGGGCCGATCTTGTCTCCTGAATCTGATTGACTTCTTTGAATCAGTATCCAGAGCTGTGGACGAGGGTAAGGTGGTCCACACAGCCTATCTGGACCTCGCCAAGGCCTTCGACACCATCCCCCACTCTGGAATCATAGATAAACTTACTAAGCTGGGCATAAATCCCTACATCACTCGATGGGTTGCCAACTGGCTTACTGACAGAACCCAGACTGTAAAAATAGCTGACTCCAAATCCAGCTCCAGACAAGTGACAAGTGGAGTACCTCAGGGTTCAGTCCTGGGACCGCTCTTGTTTGGCATCTACGTCTCTGAAGTACAGGCCAACACTAAGGGACTCTGGCTAACAAAGTTTGCAGATGACTGCAAACTGGGAGTTATTATTGAATCCCCAAATGATGTGGATATTCTACAAAACGGCCTTACAGAAACAGATGCCTGGTGCCAGAGCCATGGGCTCAAGCTTAACTCATTACAGCCAAGTGACGTCTCCAGGCATTTCTGTAGTTACACCCTACTGCTCCTCTAGGCGTCAAATATTGCCTGTTCATATTTGCATTAACAATTCCAAAACCATGTTACATACAAGGTATTGGAAACTTTTATCTTGAAGCATACATGATAGCAAACACAATTGTATTGATATATGACCTCTGTCAATGGGTATTTGTTAAAAATGTAAGGTGATAACTTCAATTTTTAAATGCTGAAGCCACGCCCACTAGGAGTTAAAGGTACACACTCAAAAGAGCTCTACTGGAGGGAATGAGATGCCAAAAAATGTATAATTATCCCCTTTGGAAAAAAACATGTACCCATGAATTACACATAGGTGACAGGAGACTAAACATCGAAAGTGTGATGAGAGACTTAGGGACACAGGTGGACAGTGGTCTCACTTTGGATAACCACATCACCACAACAGTCAGGAAATCCTTCTATGTGGCACACCTCATCACTAAGGGCTTTTTATCCAGAAAAAAGGAGGTCATTGTCCCACTGTACTCATCCCTCATTAGACCCATTATAGAGTATAATGCCCCATTTGGTATGTACCTCACAAGACACCTGCAACAGCTGGAAAGGCCACAGAAATACCTCACTAAAAGAATCACAGGTCTAAAGCAGATGCCATATGCTGACCATCTAAAAAAAACTCCAGTTATACTCTGTGGCATATCATCTACTCAGAGGCGATCTCTGCTTAACATACAAGGCCATGTCAAACCCTGAGCTGTTGGACATGCTCCACTTAAAGAAATCCCAATCCCTCAGAGCCACACACTCCAGGGATCTAAACCTTGTCATCACAATGAACAAAACATGCTGGAGGGATAGGTTTCTGACCCAGAGACTCCCCATACTCTGGAATAGACTGCCCATACATGTCAAGCAGAGTGCCTCATTGGCCCACTTCAAAAGGAACCTTGATGATTGGATGTGAGATAGGAAATTCACCCCGGGGATCATGTCAGTTGCCCTGCCAGACAGGGGCCCAGAGAAGTAAATATTGTGGGAAGAAATATCCAGGAAATTGTTATGGCTAGGCTTGCATAGGCTCTAGGGCCGATAGCATAGTGCCAACCTATGAATCTATGAACCTATAAGTGCACCTGTACAGCATGAATTCTGGGTAGGTCAGTTAGATGTGCGCATGGCATATACCATAGCCACTACATGCCCAGTGTATTGGCAAGCATCTACATAAACCATACTCACCAGCTACAGGCTGCTGCCTTGGTGGTATCCCGGAGGGACCTACATAAGAGGGTGAGAGATGCAAAGTCATTAGCCACAACAGTGACAGTGCTGCAAAGTGGGTGCAGTATTACAATACATTAACAGTACATTTCCACAATACTACCACATATAGACATCTGTTTATCACTACTATGCAGCAACAAAATATATCTATGACATGTCAGATATGCATAATCTACCTGTACCAATGCAGATGTATACACAACAGTGGTCTACGGATGTGCCCTGTGGCCTTACCTGCATGATCCTCGGCCAGTTTGTGGGTAGCACCCACCTCCACAAAGGTGTCTGGCAGTTGATGTGTGGCCAGATGGGCAGGTGCCACGAGGCTGGCCAGGAGCTCCTCCAAAATTTTTTTCTTTTGCCATATTGCACTGTCTATGATGTATATTATGCATGTGATTTTCCCTGTCTGTAAAAATGTGCCTCTTGTATTTTACCTTTTACATTGTGTAACCTATTGTATTGACAACTGATGTGGAGATTTTCTCCCCAGGCCTCCACTGAAAATGGGCACTTCTTGGCCCAGTGGACTTCCCCGGTAATCAAACTGAAAATAAATAAAAATAAATAAAATGTGTCAGGGGGGATGGATGGCATGGCCCCCCCCCCCATGGCAAGATGATCCCCCTGGACTGCAGCAGCATGCCGATGGGCATTGCGAAGTAGGTCAGAACAATGATGCCAGACCTGCTCATAACTGCGGTTGTGCAGTCCAACATCATTGACCCTGTGGATTAGGTCATTCCACAGGGTGATCCACTCCTGCTGATCATGGGCAGCCCAGCCAAACTAGGTTGCATAGTGATGAATTAGTCCATTCAGCAGGATGTCATTCTCCACTGCTGAGTAGGCTGGCAGCCTTGCATGAGACATCGTGCCTGAAAGACATAAAAATGGACACAGGTGTGAGCAGGTCATGCAGCAAGATTACCACAGTTCTTAATGCACATCACTGTCACCCCCCACCATATCAGTGACAACAAACCGTACACACATCTCAATAGGTATGGTTACAGCATACCTACCAATGGGGCAGCTATTGTACTGTAGCACACTTTGTGCAATGTGTTTGTAGCCATGTTCCCTGTGTGGACACTATCATTGCTGGCCTGTTACAGACTATTCACCTGTATGCCATTGTCAGGGCCACAATGGTTCCATATATGCCTGTGGTATGACTGCTATATGTGTGCTGCACATCTGACATACTGGGTTATTGTGGTTATCTATGCATGCTGTTGGACATGTTATGAATTGTGTAGACTATTACTACCAACATATGTTCTATAACAGTGACACAATAGCATGTATATGTACTACTGGCCAGCAGAACCACCTCTACAAACTCATCTGCTCATGTTACCCGGCTACATCACATGTGTGTCCCACCCTGGGGCCTCCTCATGTCAAGGTCCAGCAATACTGTCAGGTGAAACCAACCCAGGGGATGTTGTCCCCCCCAGGGGCACACACAGACATGTTCCTCTCCCTTGCGGTCAGGTCCAGGGTCTGTTTCATAACAGGTTCCACAGACATGTGGGATGTGCCACATCACTCTGAGGCACCCAGTACACATTCAAAGGGCCAACATGCTCCTCATGCTTAGCCTCCAGGCCAGGCACCTTCAGGACATGGACTGCTGTTGTAAGTAGCAGTGGGTGGGAGGCTTGTTCCCATTGTGTCCATATTGGCACCCATGGGGTGTCCACATCACAGACCACACACACCATCCAGGGTGTTTACCCACCACATGTGTTACATACCACCCCTGTAGGCTGTCCTCTATACCTACCAACCCTGACCACCTCTACAACTATACCTGCCACACTTCCCCATATTCCCATTCCATAATTCATAGACAAGGGAAATGTGGTCTCAACAAGGGGTTCACATGTGACATACCCATCCATGTTGCACACACTGACAGCTGTAGATATCTCTGTGTATTGCTATGTCTGCTGTTTCCTTGCACATAGCATGCAGCACTGTGGTAGTAACATAGGGGACATGTATTTGCATACATATATGTTTGTGAGTGTGTTTGTATATATGTAGAGGTGCATATAGGTATATATCTATATATGTGTAGATATATGTGATGTATATATGTGCTCATATATATGTCTACACATGGGTATCTGTATATTTGTGGACATACTAGTATATATATATATATATATATATATTTTTTTTTTTATATATATTATATATGTGTACATATGTATACCTATATGTGGGGTACATTCAGACATCAGGTCCACAATCTCACAACACCTTCCTGCAGAGCTGCACGGTTGTGTCTTGCTACAACACAGACAGGTGCCACATATGGACACAGCCTGATATTAGGGGGGTATATATAGGGCCATATTGCAGGTAACCCTATTACACACCTATGGCATTCCTGCATGCTACAATACAGATTAACCTGAGTATCCTGCAAGGGGTGGGCTGTGGATCTCATGTGCCCATCATAATGGCATCACGTCCACCCCCAGCTATTGGCCATGTAATATACATACTTCCCATTACACAACACACACTATGATGGCTTACATCTTGTCAGTCAGTGATGATCTGCATGGTTGTGGGGTATGGGCCACTACCCACAGGGATGGACTCTATTGTCCTTAGCAGTTGTTCAGCTGAACATCATTACAACAACATCTGAAGGCACATATAAAGCATTGCACATCATCTATCTCATTATTATGGACCAAGTACTATGGTCAATTACATACTTATTTACTTCGCATACCTTTTCTGGGACTGCAGACTCTTCTAGAGTGTTTGGTATTTTTCTTTTTTTTTCCTTATACGCACTCTCTCTCTGTCAATCTCAGTCTCTCTCCAGTAAATGGAATGATCTGCTTTGCATAGATTGCAGCATGGAATTTGTAGGTGATGCATGTGATCAGGTGATGGCCTCTGCACCAATTAGTGTCCTTCACTTGCTACCTGCATGCAGCATGCTGTGTAGTACTTCCAATTACCACTGTCATGGCAACCAACTACTATAAATCCCTACATCAAGTGGGCATGGTCCCATTACCTTTCCTGTATGATGGACATCCTTCCTGTGTGTGGGCATCAGTGTTACAGACAAAAGGTAGCAATACCTCTTACAGGAGAACCTGCACACTCAGGCCAGCTACATATTTGTAGGAGGTTCCAGAACTACAGACAGAGTGTGAGTAGTATTGTATGCATTATATAGCACTGGTATTACAGGGTTTGTGTGTACATACTTGTTTAACTTGGAATGCAGTCTGCCTGCATAGATCTCAACTGTGGGCCTATCCTCTTGATGACAAGAGTTGTACCTATTATGTTTTGTCTGCCCACCACACAGGTCTTGTGTCAGGTATATCACCGGCAGTGTGTGTGTTGAGTGCTATCAGTACATGGCTACATCCATTTCTATTTGTAACTTCATATTCCTGACTAACGGTATGTTGCATACTATCCTGTAACACCAACGATTTGCTTAGTGTATGACAACAGTTTTACACATATGGTCCTGTGTTCCATCTACATGCCAGGCTTTGTACATATGACATGCTGTCAGGGGTTGTTCTATAGTGGGCTGTGAGTATGTCATGCTGCCATTCCTGCCAGCAGTCCACTGCTGTTGTGTTCCCCACACATACTGTGGGGTTGGGGCCATATATGTGTGGGCTTCACCTACACAATACATGTGTGCCCTTATACACTCCAGAGTCCAGTGTATGTAACAGCTGGTAGGGTATTGCAGGACAGACATGTTTTGCCGTGGGGGAAATACCTATTTGTACAAGACGTATGTTGTTTGTTGCCTCTCAACCCATTAACGGGGCATGTGGACATATATGTTTTTATTTTCCCATTTTTATCTACAGATGCATGTCTGCATATACCTATATAGATATATATATATATATTGCTGTATATATATTTATAGACATGTAGATGTAGACATATATATCTATAGACGTATGCATGTGTATGTACATGTGCTTATATATATATATATATATATATATATATATATATATATGTATTTCTATATATAAATATCTATATCTACATATATAGATATGTATATATCTATTTAGATATTAATATATGTACACACACACATGCATCTACATGTTTAAATACATTTCCTGCACTGTTGAATGACTGGGCTGAATGATATGTTTGTAAAAACATCAGGGCTATGTATATCTGACATGGTTTAATGGTAAATCTCTTTGGCTATGGTGGGCAGGGACCTTGGTATGAGCCTTGCAGAGGCTGTTTATTTTGTTGCTGGGCAGAAGAAGGGCCATTAGATACAGAGCGATTAAGGCACTTTTAAGCAGTTGTAAGCAGGTTTATGCGGGTTTGCACAGAGGTAAGAACTGTTAACTTCCGGTTACAGTTTCTTATACTCAGCTTCTAAATTGCATAACCTGTGTAGGCATTGCTTATCCCCCATGCAAACAAGCTTAAACCTGCTTGCTGCTTCTTAAAAGTGCTTACTCCCACTTACCCCCATGCTAATTTCTTTAAAAGAAAGGAAAAATAGGGTTGATAGGAAAGTGTTGAAAAAGGGGCACAAAGAGGGAAAGACAGTAGGGTAAATAGCTAGGGATGAGCAGGAGGGTGTAGGGAAGGTCCATAGATGCCCATTTCTTCTACAGCAATAGGTGTGCATATACACTGAGTTTGGAGGTCGATTTGGACACTCAAACCCCTAAAAGGAGGTGTGAGGACAACATTAATATGTTGAGATGCCATTTAGACCAGATTACATGTGTCCAGTGGACACGTGTGTGAAACAGACAGCTATGTATGGGGCGATATTTTTTTTTTTGGGAACAGATTGCCCTTTTTTTTTCAGGTGAGAGTGAGATGTTGGGGAGGGATTGTAGGTATATTTGGGGTGGTAGGATGGGTAGGTTAACAGATAAGACAAACAAGATGCATAGAAGGGTGATATATGACACATGTGAGGGTAAACACCTTGATGGGGAGGGGTGTTGGGAAATCAGAAGCCCACAAGCCCCCTAGTGGAAACAGTGGGACTGAGATCCTCACTCATGGGCAGTCACCACTGCACCTTCACAGCCACGAAGGTTGCTGTGCTGGGGGATGAGTTGGAGAGCTAGGCTGACCCTCTAGTTGTGACACATGGCCCTTGAGCTGGTGTAGAAGATCTCTAAACTGCTGATGGAGTTCTCTACGCACCACGACCCGCACCTGGTGATGGGTGATAGGTTCTTGTTCGCGCCCACTCCCAGGGGGGGTGAGCCCCATCCCCTGAAGCAATTCCACCTGAAGGTGGTGCAGGACCTACAGACAAGGAGGTCCCAGGTTGGGCCTCAGATGTGCTGGTGTCCAGTGCCATGGCCAGCAGAGGTGGGACAAGTGGGTCCACTGCGACCCGCATTCTCCATATGTGCTATGGTGTTTATGGTGTATCAACATATGTGGGTTAGTAATAGTCAACATATTCCAGGGTTAGGCATAACAGCATGCATAGATATTCCCATTAACCCAGACACCAGATATGGAACAGTTGCATAGCAAATGGAATACATGCATATATGTGACCACAGTGGTAATAACAAGAGCATACAGGTACATTGATGGCATCATGCCATCAATGTTGGAGTATTTCAATATAGCACATGCATGGAAATAGATTTAAATAATTATCAACCAATGGGACATATGTCCCAACAGAACAGTGAAGTCAATACATACCATTTGAGGTGGGTATGCAGTTTATTGTTGGAGATATGGTGGGGGGAGAGAAAGATGTCAATTAACAACTAGTATATTCCTGTAGTCCACATTACGTTCCTAGTCAGTGCTGTTATCTGTACCTTACAAGTATTCCTACACTACCCTATAGCCTTAGCTTGGACAGTGATATGGTTGTCGTCATCTTTATACATGAACTGGTTTTACCTGCAGTATACACCTCTTATCTGGTATACCTGTGGAGGAAATGTTTAACACTAACTGTTTCAACACATACTCCTAGATTCCAGGTTGATGTTGTGCACATAGCTGTCCATCTCTTTCTGCACAGACTCTGGCCATGTCTTGACCACATGCAGGTGAACCAGGACATATCTAGACTATTGCCCTCTTCAACCTCTAGTGACTTACCACACTCTTATATAGTGTTTCCTACACAGTTATATTATGTTGGGAGGGTGGCCTAATGGTTAAGGTGTTTGCCTTACAAACACAAGGTACAGGGTTTGAGTCTCACAAGAGATAATTGGCTAGGCTTAAAATAGCTTGCAAGGGCAGTTAGCCTAGTATTAATCTATGAACCTATGTAGCACAGTGTGGGTGACAGCGATCAATGATACCTTACTATTCAGAGCAACTGCAGCACTCACAATTACATACAATACCAGAGTAAACAGTACCAGTACAGTGTATCAATTATTTTTATTTCTCGGCACAGTGTTTGTATCCGACATACCCGTGGGAGCAATGTTTGTTAGCACTACCTGATTGTTGCCACATAAAGTAATAGATTACACATAAGTATTATGCACATACATCTCACTCTGTTACTGTAAAAACTCTGTTCACAGCTTGACAACATGGGGGTGTAGATAGGACATACTTGGCTTATTACTCTCATAACAGTTTCAGGAGTTGCTAGAGTGACAGGTTTGTTCTCATAGATGTGTGACAATCAGTTGTATACCCTGTTTGCTGCCTAAACATTTGGGATCATCCCAGAGACTTTCCAGGGGGAGAGGGTGACAGGTAGCAGATATGGGCCCATATACTAGACATTCTGGTCTTATCTGTACAGTTGTGGGTATGATTCTGTGTGTAGCCTACTTCCACTCCCAGGATTCAGACCATGGCTGTGTCTGCTACAACTTAAGCAATGTCCATCAGAGTTGTGTGTGCTATATAAATATTGCTGTATATCTCCTATCTGCTTTCCATCTTATAATTCTCCTGTGGTTTTGCATTCTGACTTTGTATTATAATACTCCTATACAGGATTTCCTAGACAGTTATATTTTGTAGGACAGTGTGGGCAACAGTGATGAGTAATACCTTATTATTCAGAGCAACTGCATCAGTCACAGTACCATACAATACCAAAGTAAACAGTACCAGTGCAGGGTATCATTCTTGTATTTTTGGGCACAGTGTTGGTATCTTACAGACCTGTGGGAGAAATGTTTGTTAGCACTACCTGAATGTTGCCACACACAGTACCAGATTCCACATTACTATTATGCACATATGTCTCACTCTGTTACTGTACACACTCTGGCCACAGCTTGACAACATGGGGGTGTAAATGGGACATACGTGGCTTCTTACTCTCATAAGGCTTTGGGAAGTTGCTAGTGGCTATGTCAACTGGCTATGTCAATGTATCAAGCCTGGCTAACTCTCTCTAGAATGTGTAAAAATCTGTTAACTAGCTTACTGTGTAATTTAATTTAATCCTGACTTACGCTCGGGATTAACTCTAACCTGTGGAACTTGTTTAACTTGCCCACTCATGTAATCACTGTAAATAGCCTGTTTGTAATATGTAATGCTGGTATTATGAAATGCTGTATCTGCTTACCCTTGGAGCGTTTCTCCTCGGGCCTCAGCTGAAAATGGACATGCATCCAGTTGGACTATCCCAGTCAACAAATGTAAAATAAAATAAAAATAAATAAATAAATAGTGTGCCGGCTTTGTTCTCATAGATTTGTGTCAATCAGTTGTATTTCCTGTTTGCTGCCTATATGTCTGGGATCAGGCAACAGATATGGGCCACTTTACTAGACATTCTGGACATATTTGTACAGTTGTGAGGTATGATTCTGTATGCAGACTACTACCACTGCCAGGATTCAAACCATGGCTGTATGTGCTAAAAATTCAACAGTTCACATCTCAGTTGCATGTGCTATTCAGATTTTGTTGTCTGCCTTTTCACTGTTTTCTATGTGTCTCTCAGTTGTACTAAATGGCCTCTGGGGATTACACCAGTCATATACAAGCATTTGTACACATTCTATTTATGGTGCACAGTGTGGGTAACAGTGCTTAATACAACAGTACTATTATGTGATTGCAAATCTACATTACCATATGATACCAGAGTATACACATGCAGTCCAGCAGTTAGACCTTTATTTTCAGGTTATTACGCTTTTATTTACATACAGACTATATGAAACTCTTCCTGCCATATTCTCCTGTGTATGCAGTACTTGCCTTAAACAATACAGGTTTTATACAGACAATTAATTCACTAATACTTTTAGATTTATTTTCTATGACAGTACATGCAAGAGTATTACTGACCTGCCTCGCATCGCAACCTCTCCAGGTGACTTCCATGGGCCTCCTGGTTCGCGGCCTGGTCACTTGCAGCTGTGGAGGACATACGAGGAATATTTAGCCATACCTATACATGAGCTGGCAATTATTACACACATAGTGGAGTGATAAACACAGCTGGGACAGCCTCTGCCGTTCTAGCCTCTTGGATCCACTGCTTCAAGAGGTCCCCCTTACGCTGCTTCAGGTCAGCATAATGATGCCTGACCTGCTCACCAGTTCGGGGTATGCCAGTGGCACTGGTGAGGTCATGGGTGAGACGATCCCAGGCTTCCACCTTATATAGGAAACCCTGGTACTGGCCCTGCAGCAGTCTCTCCTCATGGTCTTTGACAAGGATTCCTGCCATGACTCTGAACTCCTGGATGCACCAGCGCTGCACCCGGAAGTGCACACCTTCTCCCCTTTCTGCCATTGTGCCTGCAAGGGGAAGCTACAACCAGTTATGAGATGTATTCTCACCTGTTGGATTTAAGTAGGGCTGATTTCCCACACTTTTCCGTGATTGGCCAGTTTTGAAAAGGCTAGGCTATGGGCAAATATGCTTACCTAAGGTTGGCATTGCTTAAAGGGGTATACCACTGGGCACATGGAGTTAGCTGGTCTACACAATGCTTACACCTCCTAAGCTGGCTTGTGCAATGCTTAGCATTGCTTACATTAGACCTTGCATTATATTTTCTTTTTGGCATTGATTTATTATTCATTATATCTTATGTATATACCTGGTATCCATGATTCATTTGTAAGTACACTGTATGGGGTCCTTGTGTTTTATTGGAGACTTCAATACTCTATTACAATTACACCTCACATCTGGGCTTACTGCTGTACTCCAGTTCACATATTTATGTTATGTAGTGGGTTTTAGAACAATGACTGTATACTGATTCCTTTCACAGGTTCAGTTTGATTTTTACTATAGTGAGGACTTGTTTGGGTGATACTTCATTCTTCCATACTGCTGTGATGGCTTGGTGGTTAACTACTGTGACTATAGTGTATAGAGTCCTGGGTTCAAGACCTGCAAGGCTGTTTATTTTGTTGCTGGGCAGAACAAGGGCCATTGGATACAGAGTGATTAAGGCACTTTTGAGAAGTTGTAAGACAATTTGCACGGGTTTGCGTGAGGGTAAGCAATGCTAATTTCCAGTTAAATATGCTTACAGAGAGTTAGCTTCAATATTGCTTAACCTGTGTGCACATTGCTTACCCTTGTGCAAACGGGCCTAAACTCACTTATTGGTGCTTAAAATATGCTTACTACTGCTTATTGGTGCTTATACTTGCTTACTAGTGCTTACTCCTACTTACAATTGCACTGATTTAGACAGTAATATCTAATGGTTCTTGGGAAGGTGGGGGATTTGGAAGCTGTATGGAGCTGTCATTCATTACACATTTCACTTTCCATTTGTATACATGATTCCTGTGTACATATACTGTATGAGGCACATGTGCTTATCTGTGGACTTTGTAACATTATGACACTGAAACCTCACATCTGCATTTAATGCAATACTCCAGTTCACAAATATATCTTATTTAGTAGGTTATGCAACTACAATATTGGTCATAACATGATTTGCAATGGAAAATGGAATGTGCTATAGTGGGACTTGGGAATGCCTGCTCATAAGGAGCCTGCTCTGTCCACTACACTATTACTATACTGCTTTATTTGAGTATATCTTCCTTGTTATCCTCGTCAGCCATTTAAGCTGCATTAACCATAGCTAAGCAATGGGCTTTAACCAGGTTCATAATAAAAAAAAAAAAAAGGTTTGCTTATTTGATTTGTATTTACTATTGCTGTTGTACACATGGGGGATGTTGCTGGGGATATGCAAACACCTATGAGCGGTCTCATTCATTCCTTTGGACTTTCTGCTGCTCTTCATTGCGGGAGCATGTATATTCTGAAAGCTCTGCTCTCAGACATGCCCCCTGCAATCTTACATGCTCTGTGTAAGATTAGGAGCTCAGGGAGTACGTCTTCATTAATATCCATGGCACGCTGCTGTCCTGCCCCTAAACGGCCGCTTTCGTGCAGGACTAAGCTAGTCCTGCATGGAAGATTAGTAAATCTGGGGGTTTATGTACTCAGTAGCATATGGCCTACTCCGAGGTGATCTCTGCCTAACATATAAAGCTATGTCAAACCCAGAGCTGTTGGACATGCTACACCTAAGGAAATCCCAATCCCTCCGAGCTACACGCTCTAGGGACCTAAACCTTGTCACCACAATAAACAGGACATGCTGGAGGGATAGATTCCTGTCCAAGAGACTTCCTATACTCTGGAACAAGCTACCCATCTACGTCAAGCAAAGTTCTTCATTAACACTCTTCAAGAAAAATCTTGATGAGTGGATGGGAAATAGGAAATACACCCCGGGGATCACGTCTGTGTCTCTCCTGGACAATGGCACAGGAAAATAAATTTCTTGGGTGGCGTAAGCTATGGAACCTTGCTGGCTAGGCTTACATAGGCCCTTGGGCCAATAGCCTAGTGCCTACCTATAAACCTATGAACCTATGTTTTATGTAGAGCTTTTCTCCCCGGGCCTCCTATGAAAAAGGATATGTGTCCAGTCGGACATTCCCAGTAAACAAATATAAAATAAATAAATAAATACATACATACATAAATAATTAACAAATGCCTGAAATAATGTTTAAAATGTGCCTATTTTTGTCCCCCATTATTTTGGCTTTGTCCAGATTTCTTGAGCAATGAAATTGAGAGATGTTTTGGTCTGTTCCTTATAAAATTTGCAGTTTCTGGCAAATTGTTGCAGACTGTGGATCAAGTAATAAGCATGTGAGTTTCAGATTTTTGTATAATTCAGAACATGCTTGATAATACAAAGCTTGTTATTCTACCAGTTTTCTAAGAATATAAGAGAACTATTTACAAGCTTTTACTGACTTTGTTCCTTGTTTCTTATTCTTGAACTAAAGTTGAAAGGGCAGAGGGGAATTGCACTGTATGGTTCTAACAGCAACAAGTTGAGAAACGTTCCAAGTCAATATGTATGAATTATTCATTAACTTAATCTCAAGCAAAAATCTGAGATGTACCATCCTTCAAATGGTTGCAACCAATGAGTGTGCGTGTGTGTGTGTGTGTGTGGGGGGGGGGGGGGGGGGGGGATCCTGGACTTTTTCAACTTACTCCCAAGTTTGTAATGTTTCAAGAGCTGAATGTGTGGGGAAAATGCAATACATTACAACTGTTGTGCAACTTTTTTGTCTTATAAAAAATGTAAAAGAAAATGTTATTTTGCAGCCAAGTGACTGTTCTAGCAAGCAAAGAAATACTAGCAGTATCAATGAACATTTTAAGTTTAAAATCCACACTTTAACCAAGGTCTGAGCTTCCTTCCTAGTTGTTAGTAAATATGTCCTATTTTACCCATCTGCTCCATACTGTGCAAGATAATATATTATACAATGACACCCCATTTATATTCGAAAACATGTACGCTGATTGTCCAGCCCATCCAGCGTGCCAATTGTAAATCCCACAATATACCAACAAAAAAAGGTCCGGACTTCTTTCCAATGGTATATTGTTTAAATTTTATTTTTATTTATTAGAAAATAAAAATAAAATATTTAACCCCGACTCCGGATATACCAAAAAGGCAGCTTGGACAAAATACTAGGCAAATCATGTACATTATTTAAAATTAAACACACGTACCTGATATCCATTGTATTTCTTCCATGCTGTCTCTCTCCTACCCCTACACTGCCCTAATGTTTTTTTTTTAATTAAAAAAAAAAAAAAGAAAAAAAAAAACAGAGCAACGGAGACTTTTTTTTCTCCGTTGCTTCCATTTCAAAGCATTGATGTACTGGGTATGCGTGGGAACTCATGTCCCATACACATGCGCAGTACATCAACAGAAGGAAGCAGTATACCACCAGCTGTGGAAGAACAGTAGTGTGCCTTTATACAAAGACATTATTTAAGAAAAGTTTTTTTTTCTTAAATAATGTCATTGTATAATAGCAATAACCGACTCCGTTGTTGTGGTATATTGAAATTTAACCATGGTTGGCTTTATTTAATCACTCAGGCTTCACCCTCATGATTAAACCATGCCAATTGTGGGTAAATCTTCAATATACCACACCATGTCATTGGTTATTGCTTAAGTATTCCGCATTTTAAAGATTGAAGGTTGACTATGGCTGCAGTTTTTGTAATTATTTTGCTTGTTCGTGTTATGGGATTTGTGGTGTTGTAAGTCTACTCTTACCTGTTTTGCTTGATTTGTTGTTGCTAGATAGATTTGACTGTGTGTGTGTGCGTGTGTGTGTGTGTGTGTGTGTGTGTGTGTGTGTGTGTGTGTGTGTGTGTGTGTGTATGTGTGTGTGTGTGTTGGGGGTTGCTTCAGATGCCCATCTGGGGCCTTGGACATTTGTACCTTTTTTTCATGAGAGTTTCTAATGGTTGAAGAACTGAACAGGTGGTAAAGCAAGTATAAGTAACATTTTAACCGAGTTGTGAGCTTCCTCCCTGCTTCTTAGTAAATTTTCCACATTTTGCACATTTGTTCCACCTTATGAGAGTTAATATATTGTTCCTTAGTTTGAAGGTGGAAATCTGATTATGGTTGCAATTTCTTTAATTATTTTGCTTATTGGTGGTATAGATTTTATGGTGTCAAATCATACTAAACTGTGTGAAAATTAAGATGCCTCAACTTAAGTATTTAATGACATTCAGTCTTGTACTTCTCTAATTACCTATTTCCCCACGAGTAGTTTTTTCCAAGTCATTGGTAAAAAAAAATAATAGTTTTTTTTTGCATAAGATACAAATACAGAGAAAAAAAAACAAAATAATGGAATCAGAGAATTAATAAAATAAACAAAAAAGATATGCTACATAGCTTTCAGTAATTACCCAAGTCATAAAATATAGATTAAATGAACTAGAGAAGCTATTAACTTTTCTTATCAAACTGTCCAGATCCAACTATCAATTCAACTTGCTCTCAAAGTTTGAAAAGTGTAAGGTATTCTTTAATTACATCAGAAAACTGAAACAGAAAGACTGTGAAATGATCATTCAGCCACAGGCTAACACAAAAATGCTTGTGGGAAGATTTTGTGCAAACTTCACAATTAGCAAAGAAACATTTCAGTGTTTTATATAGACAAGGATTTATTCACATATATAATAAAAGACCTAACTGCTGCCACAAGCAGCAATACTTGGTAATTTCCTTCACAGAAATAAGGGAACCTCTACGAATCAAGATAAACAAAATGCTAGCATGTAGGGACATCCATGACAGGCTGCAGTGGTACCATTTCACAAGGGGTGAGTGGGTCACATTAGTTGTTAACAATTTTAGATGCAACAGCCTTGCCAGTATTTTGTACAAAACCCATGGAACGTGTCATAATACAGCTTAATCAGAATGATGCAGGGCTGCTATTTCTGTCAGATGTGGAACAGTACAGGTTTATTAAGGCGAGATCTTGCCATTTGATTGCTGTAAGATTCTTTGATGACAGCAGAAAATGATGGCTGAATGAGAGAGCATTCTGCTTACCAGGACGTTGATAAACCATTCAGAATTTTTTTACTAAAGGAAAACATTAATATATTAAAATCATTAAATATCAATTTGTAAGTAATTCATTGGGCAAAACATTGATAAAGCATTAGAGCACAAGTCAATGGAGGGGTTACCTGTCTGTCTTAACAAAGGTTAGTGAGCATACCCTGGCAGGACTCTGTAGTGGGGTGACGTCTTTGTGGACTTTTCTTGTAAGATATTAAAGTCGGAAAAGGGTGTGTATAACCAAATATGTCAATGACTGAAATGAGGTAACATAATTACTTCAATAAAAGATGCTGAAGTTTACCAAAATGGTCTACAAAATTACACACCTGGTACAGTATTAATTACCTCACCTTAAATGTCAATGCATCTAGTATTATGAGACTCGGCTAAAATATAGTCATCAGTTATGAACACAAGATAGATATTCAAATCACAAAAAGAGGAAAATAATTAATGATCTGGTGACTGTCATAGACAATTGTTTAATCTTTCACTAGTATGCATATCTACCAAATCAGTAAAGCATATCCAGTAACCCATGTAATTCTAAAGGGCATGTCTGTTCACATTATACCTCACCAGTCCGGCCCCTTATGCTATGTTTTGTAACCTTCAAACAAGTTAGGTAAAACAACTGAAACAACCTAAAAATGTACAAAGATTCATAACTAAAAAAAATATAGGGTTAGGAAAGAAATTAATCATTCTGGAAGGCCTACTGGTCTCAGTTTGGTCTATAAAGCAATGTCAGGTGCAGTTGTATTAGAATGTTTGTTGTCTGGAATGCATCATTAGTACCACTAACAAATGAACAGCAAATCATGGAATATAATACAAAAATCCGCCAATAATAAATTTTAGCTGTAGTGCTTGTTTGACTTGTTGTTCTCTGCTTGACTATTGCTGATCTCTGGCTGCATTTGATTTTCAATTCAAGATTTGCATTTAAGGCTTGGTTACTCCTATTTTGCATCTTTTTTCTTATATTGCATTTTGTTTTGTTTTAATTGTTTTGTTCCTTTGGAGTTTTAAGAGGTCATGATTAGGGTCAGTTAGAAAAGAATTCCTATGCAGACGGTGAATAACATCCAACTAATTAGTGGGACGAGTTGAGAAATAGCATTCTTAATTTAACTAGAAAAAATTAGAGCCATCTTGATTTTGCTGTAGTGCTTGTTTGACTTGTTCTCTGCTTGACTATTGCTGATCTCTGGCTGCATTTGATTTTTGCACCATCCTGCCCTACTGTTGTTGCATTCTTAAACTTGGTGGCTTTTGAATTACCCACCCCTGCTATAAATCTGATTTTGGACACTCTTCCCAGTCCCATCTTATCATCTCTTTCTACCGAGTACTGAGAGATTGGCTGGAAAGGCCCAGATCCATAGTCTCTTAAACTTGAATTATCTTCTAATTCTTCCCTTCTCACTTACTTAAAAATCACTTTATTCACCTACTTTTACTGTTTCTGTGATTTTTCCTACTTTATTACTTTATTTAGCTTTTTGATGCATGTTCTTAAAGTGTTGTCTCTTCTGCATTTATTACTGCTTGTTAGTAGCCTGATTAACTTGTAACTGTTATTCTAAGTCTCTTAGTTTTGATTTAAGCCCTTTGGCTTCAAACTAGTTATCTTAGATAAGGAAGGTTTTTGGTCTGCAATCTTGTGGCAGGAGAGGATAGCCTACACTCTTCTAAGTTGGGAATTGCCGGTGAAGGCTTATTGTGCTTGTTATTTTAAGTGTCTTTGTCCTGATTTAAACACTTGGGCTCCAAACCAGTTATTTTACATTAGGAAGATTTGTGATTTACACTCTTGTGACAGGAGAGGTAGCTTACACCCTTCCAAGGTGGGAATTGCATGTGAAGGCTTATTGTCCCTGTTATTCTAAGTGTCTTTGTCCTGATTTAAGCACTTGGGCTCCAAACCAGTTATTTTACATTAAGAAGATTTGTGGTCTACGTTCTTATTTCTGTACAGTTTTCTGCATGTATGATTTGGCAAAATTTTATGCCAGATGCCCTTCCTGACGCAACCCTACCCATTTATCCAGGCTTGGGGCCGGCACAAAGAAATGCACTGGCTTGTGCATCCCCGGTGACTAGAGAGGAGTTGTGGCATTGTATGAGGAAGTCGGGAATGTCAGAGAAGTATGTAAGAGTGGTACAGGATATGTACGAGGGTAGTGTGACAGCAGTGAGGTCTGCAGTGGGAGTGACAGATGCATTTAAGGTGGAGGTGGGATTACATCAAGAATCAGCTCTGAGCCTTTTCTTATTTGCAATGGTGATGGACAGGTTGACAGATGAGATCAGACAGGAGTCCCCGTGGACTATGATGTTTGCAGATGACATTGTGATCTGTAGTGAAAGTAGAGAACTGGTGGAGGAGACCCTGGAGAGGTGGAGATATGCTCTAGAGAGAAGAGGAATGAAGGTCAGCAGGACTAAGACAGAATATATGTGTGTAAATGAGAGGGAGGATAGAGGAATGGTGAGGATGTAGTAGAGGTGGCGAAGGTGAATGAGTTTAAGTACTTGGGATCAACAGTTCAGTGTAATGGTGAGTGTGGAAGAGAGGTGAAGAAGAGAATACAGGCAGGATGGAGTGGGTGGAGAAGAGTGTCAGGAGTGATTTGTGACAGACGAGTACCAGTAAGAGTGAAAGGGAAGGTCAACAAGAGGGTAGTGAGACCAGCTATGTTATATGGGTTGGAGACAGTGGCACTGACAAAAAGGCAGGAGTCAGAGCTTGACGTGGCAGAGTTGAAGATGTTAAGATTTGCACTGGGTGTGACGAGGATGGACAGAATTAGGAATAAGTATATTAGAGGGTCAGCCCAGGTTGGAAGGTTTGGAGACAAAGCCAGAGAGGCAAGATTACGTTGGTTTGGACATGTGCTGAGGAGGAATGCAGAGTATATTTGGAAAAAGATGCTAAGGATGAATCTGCCAGGTAACAGGAAAAGAGGAAGGCCTAAGATAAGGTTTATGCATGTGGTGAGAGAGGACATGCAGGTAGTTGGTGTGACAGAGCAAGATGCAGAGCACAGAAAGAAATGGAAACAGTTGATTTGCTGTGGTGGCCCCCTAACAGGAGCAGCCGAAAGAAGAGGAAGAAGAAGAAGTGGTCTACATTCTTATGGGAGGAGAGGGTAGTCTCTAACCTTCTGATCTGGGAATTGCTGGTGAAGAATTATTGCGTTTGTTATTCTAAGTGTCTTTGTTCTGGTCTATGGTCTGCACTCTTGTGGCATTACTGTCTAATTTTTAACTACTAGAGCATCTAGTTTGCTCATAACTAGTTGCTTGTCTTATTGACTTGTTCAATATTTAAGTTTTCCTCACTCCTCCCTAGTAGATCAGTGGTCATGGATATGCATTTCCATATCCACTTCCAGCCTCTCTCTGTGGCCAGTCTGGTTGAGATGGGCATTCTGAAGCATTGAAACAATTGCCTCATGTGCTCTGACAACCTGTTTATTTTTAAGAAAACAGATGGTATGTGCAAGAGGTATAAATACACTCTAACCTTGGAGGGAAGACTCTCTCATGCATCCAAAACTAATCCCAGTGAGGTTGTCAGTGACACTTGCACCATCTCTACTGCATAGAGTAAAGACCCACCACATAAAACTACTTATGTGGAGGCACTTACAAGTAACCTTCCTAAAACACTAATACCTCCTGCACAGTACAATCAAAGAAGGGGTCCTCAGCCATCATGTAAACACTCCATTAAAACACCACCTGCAGCTTCACAGAGTCCAATGCCTCCACTGCTAAGCCCTTGAGGCAAACAAGCATACAGTCAAAATTCCTGGTCATTGGTGATTTTGTAGTGAGGCACACTGATGTCCTCCTCAAAAGACTGAGTAAGGAGAGAGTCATGATTTACTTCCTTTTTGGGGCTAGGATCCATCAAGTCACACAGGCATGAAGGTCATTAAACCACAGGTGCCAGTATGACTCTGTCATAGTCTGTGTGGGTGTTATTGACCTGAGACATACCTCTCTTGACTATATGAAGTGAAACATGATTGAGCTCACTGATTATGTGTCTCAGGTACGTATGAGCCTAACACTGAGCAGCATACTACCTTCTCTAAAGATGATGCAACTTTACTAACAGAAAATGATTGGTTTTAACAAATGGCTTAGATTCTGGTGTCAGTCCGGGAGGGGGGGGGGTTACAATATTTGATGGCCTGGAAGGACATGGTTGACAGACCACACTGCTTTGCCAGGGATGGTCTGCACTTATCCCTTCTAGGCTTTTGGTTATTGGCAAAGAGCCCCCCCCCCATAGCACCGTTTTTAGGCAATGCCAAACTGATAAACCTACTGACTTAACTGAACCTATGAACGAATAACTGAAGATTGTATAGCTCAGTGCTAGAAGTCTTAAGAAGAAACTCCACTCCATACAAGCCTTCCTTTCCCTGGAGAGTGTAGACATCTGTGTAGTAAAGGACATGTGGTTTAAAATTGCTGAGAGCACCCCAGCAGTGCCAAGTTATAATGTCTTTCACATCTTTAGACCAGCTACTGCACAGGAGGGAACTAAAAGTGCCCCAGTGCCAGTCTAGATTAAGATCAGTTTTACATCCAGACTAGTTAAAGTGCATGACCCACAGGATTACATACATGTGCAATACACCATAAATACAGTGTTGTAAACATATCCTTGCAACGTATAGGTCCCCTTCCATGTCTCAGAAAACCCATACTACCTATTCCAATGTACTAGAGTCCCACACCATTCAACCCAATGTGATATTCATGGGGATCTCAACAACCCCTCTATAGATTGAGAATCCTACACCACTTCTAATGCACAGGCCCAGTGATTCCTACATTTTGTTAATACCAACATCCTGGAACAGTTAGTCCATTCTCCTACCAGGGGCACAAACATCCTTGAACTTGTACTCAGACATGGGGAGACAATTTTTCTCACACAATGTAATATCTTTGCTCATCAGATCTAAACATAAGGCAGTATTACTTGAAATAAAAATTAAATCAAGGGATCCGGTGAAACCAAAAATCTTTATGAACTCTTCCAAGGCTAACTTCTCTCTACTAAGCAACCAAGCACTCCGACCCCATTAAACATCAAAGAATACATTGAGCTATTTACAAAATCTCTGTACAGCCATACTGATAGCTGTATAGGGCAAGCTGTGACCACTCGTATTAAGAATAAGACAAACATAAAAGGCAAGCTACCCTGGTGGAGTCAAAATATCAATCGGTTATACAACAAAAGCAAACATTTTTCGCCAAGTGTAGGAGGAACAAAGCCATGCATACTAAAAGCCCCCTGACCAATCTAAACAGGCAGCTAAGAGGGTTATTTAATACTCCAAAGGCTAAATTTGAAGAATAGCTTTTCAGTCAAAAGGCAACCACAAAGCTTTCTACAGCTATGGCAAAAATCTTAGAAGAAATACACAACAATGCACAGCACTTATTGTAAATGGCATCACAACACACTGACCCAAAGGCCACTGCCAACCTTTTGGCTGACAGGTTCAGCTCAAATTTCTCCTCCAAATAGTCTAACGGAAATACCACATAAAACAATCCCCCCAATCATTACTAGGGAACAGGTCATCAATGCACTTTCCAAGGCCAAAAATACTGCATCGGTGGGCAGGAATAACATTCCAGGATGTTTAATAAATAGCATGAAACATGACCTCTCTGGTCCACATAAATCACTTTTCAACTGGAGCCTTCAGTCAGGCTTTGTGCCCAAGAAATGGAAGATGGCAACACTTATTCCCCTGAACAAAGGAGGTCCAACCACTGATCAGGGTAACTACAAGCCCATAGGTCTTACCAGCTTAATGTGAAAGGCCAGGGAAAGAATTATCATGGACATGATAAATGAGGACATAGGTAACCTGCAAAAGCTAGACCCATTAGAGTTCAGCTTTGTTAAAGGAAGGTCATGCCTATTAAATCTGGTGGACTTTATTGATAGGGTCACCAAAGCATTGAATGAAAGGTAAGACTATGCACACAGCTTACCTCAACCTGACAAAGGCTTCTGATATAGTGTTCACTCTAGCATTAAGGACAAGTTGGCTAATTTGGGTATAAACATTTTTATCACCCACTGGACAGCGAACTAGCTCACTTATAGGATCCAGGAGGTCAAAACAGGCTAGGCCACTTCCACCAAGAGGTGAGTCACTAGCAGAGTTCCTCAGGGCTCAATATTGGGCCCACTCCTTTTTGGCATCTATTTCTTTGAAATTGAAGCAAATGCTGAATGTTTATGGCTGACTAAGTTTGCAGATGACTGCAAGCTGGGCCATTATCATCGAATCTGCTGCAGACACTAGGATTATTCAAGAAAGCCTATTTCTGACTAGCCAATGGTGCCAAAGCCATTGTCTTAAACTCAGTGCTAAGAAATGAATAATTGTACCCTTTGGGAAGTCAACCATCCTGGTCAATTACCATGTTGATAATACACCTCAAAGAGTTGACCCAGTGGTAAGGGATCTGGATACACACATAGACAGTAGCCTTACCTTTGATCACCACGTGGCCCCAGTAGTGAGGAAATCCTTTTATGCTGCACAAAATGTAAGTAAGGGCATGGCATCTAGGTCCAAAAAGGACATTATCCCACTGT
The DNA here is from genome assembly GCF_019279795.1 of Protopterus annectens. Classification (NCBI taxonomy): domain Eukaryota; kingdom Metazoa; phylum Chordata; order Ceratodontiformes; family Protopteridae; genus Protopterus; species Protopterus annectens. Next base: position 1,418,876,626 of record NC_056726.1, read on the forward strand.
ACTCCACCCTTATCATACTAATCATAGAGTACAATGCTCCCTTTGGTCTGTACCTGACCAGGCATATGCAGCAACTAGAGCGATCTCAAAGGTTAATTACAAAAAAAATGCAAGGCATAACAAATATGCTTTATGCAGAGCACCTTAAAGCAGTTCCCCTCTACTAAGTCTTTTATAGATTGCTGAGGGGTGATCTATGCCTGGCTTACAAGGTATCTGTGAACCCCACACTTTTGAATCTCCTACATATTCGTAACTGAAAGAGTACCAGAATTTTGTCTGTGACTTAAACAGAACATGCTGAAGGGACAGATCTGTGTCCCAGAGACTGCCCTTCCTATGCAGCAGGCATCCCATCCATGTGAAGCTGAGTTTGTCTATTATCCAGTGTAAGCACAGCCTAGAGAAGAGGTTCAGGAGTAGGAAATTTACACTTGGCTTGGTACCCATGTCGCTTATGGACAGAGGTAGCTTAGAGAAGCCTGGCCCTCAATGTCCTATTTGAATACAGGACATCATTATTCTTTTGGGAAATTTTGTCTACGCTTAGAAAGGCCCCCTGGGTCATACGCCTAGTAACAGTCTATGAATCTATGAATCTATGACAGATGCATTATGCAATGCCTTCCAAGATTATTAAATAATGGCATAAACTTTCCCATACTATCAGAAGAAGTCTAATCTCCTTAAAAAATGACAGTAGAAAATATCAGGCACATATTCTGCACGTCGAGCATACAGTTTTTCTCTTCTGTGAATATGAAACAGATGAACTTCTGCCTTTCTTCTCTTTTTAAGTGCAAAATAGAGAAAATCATGCTTAACAGTGGTTTGTCCTTCAATGAATGCTGGAACAGCTTTCAAAACAAAATTAAGTTGCCAGCTGCATGGCATATCAGTATTCTGACTGTCTGTATGTAGGGTCATTGATTACTTCACAATTATGTGAACTTAGCACCACAACAGACTTTCGATGTTGACAGTGCTGCAGCTGTGGACTTGTGGGAAACAGTAGTAGACTGGGAAAGGTATGACAGGTCTCACAGGAATGTATAGCTGTAAGTACTGTGAATACTTATGTGGCAGCAGTCCATCTGTAAACATTCAGATTCCAGACACTATCCTGAGTTATGGACTGTAGACTAAAATCTGTTAACTCTCAGCAAACCTGATCTAGCTATTTAGAACACAGGCTTAAGGCATGTGTTATTAATAAGATTCATTCTTGTAGTTCTTTATCTCCTTCTCCATGCGAATAAAGTGTTTTTTCCCAGGTCATTGGTGAAAAATAGACTTTACTATAGGTGATCATGTACAAAATGGATGAGACTATGAATCAGAAATGGATGAAATGCAAGTCATCAATTGCTTTTAATCAGAGAAAATCATTGCCGTTACTATAATGCTCCTACCACAGTGCAGACAGTGATTTCACTTTTCTCTTTTGTGTGATACTGGAGTTTGGTATCTATAAGTACAAAGGTAGGGGGCTGTGTCCTACACACGCAAGGGAATGGGAACATTACTCCCTTGCAAAAAAAAAGTATTTTAGTGATTTTTGAAGGGTTAAGTGTTTTCTGGTTGTGTTATTCTGGTTGGAACTTCAGCTGTTAGTTACTGATGGACAAAGAGTGTAAACTAAAAAATATCCTTATTGGTTTTGTCCACTTACAAGATTACCAGTAGGTTTTTATAACAATGATAAAATATTTGATTCTGAAGATATCAGTTAGACAATGCCTCTGGGCCACTCCTGAAGCAGAACAAATGCAATTTTAAGTACATTCAAGTTAGTCTGCCTGGAAGACTATTCTGTGACATCACTCAAACGTGGATAACATATAGCAGGCTGGGAACCTATCAGTTCCAAGAAAGAACACTTACCTAAAGACCAGATCACCGAGACCACATCGCCGACAAAGCAGCTCTCCGACAATGGTAAGTATAAGTAGTGCGGAACGGGATGTATTCCCATTTCCGCAATGTGGTGCAGTCTTGGAGTTGGTATATTTAAGTAGGGGGGTGTGGGGGGCATAGCCACCCACATGGGGGTCCAGGGGGGCTTGCCCCTCTGCTCTATACCTGTTTCTTCTTTTTTTTATTTTATTGCGGAAATGGGAATATATTCCATTCCGCAGTAGTTATACTTACCTTTGTCGGTGATGTGCTGTGTCGGTGATATGGTCTCAGTGATATGGGTGTCGGGTAAGTGTTCTGTTGTGGATCTGATATGTAAGACAAATATCTGCAGGGTTCTTGCACAAGGAAAGGCTTGTCAAGATTACATTCTAGTCTGATGAAGTGGATGATATCTGTGAAAGCGCTTACTTGTTTTTCCTTGGAACAAATTATTTTCTGATATTTATTCAGCCAGGTGGAACCAGTGTGTTTTTACTCAATTTTGCTCTACTTATCACATTATTTGGTTCCTTTATCAGCTTCAGAGAATTTTTGTCTTTTGCAAGATTACAAGAACAGGCTAAAGCATGGCACCTTAAATAAAATCTTCTTTTGGCTTTTCCCGGTTAGAGGTTGCCACAGTGGATCCCCTGTCCGCTCATGATTGGCAGTGGAGTTTTTACAGTGTTGAGTTGCCAGCCTGGTGCCCAACCTTCGACAAAAGGCACACACATGCACACACTCACATTTAGGACCAATTTTAGAGTGTCCAATCCACCTACAGCATGTCTTTGGGAGGAAACCGCAGCACCCAGAGGAAACTCACGCGACCAAAGGGAGGACATGCAGACTCCGCACAGAAGGCATCCCAGCTGAGGATCAAACCAGAGAACCTCTTGCTGTGAGGCAGCAATGCTAACCACTGCTTGACCATGGCCACCAGCACCTTAAATAAAATGAGAATGCAAAATAATGCATCTGGAAAGCAACAGCTCTGAAAAGAATTAGTCAACTAGTAGAGATACATTTGTAAAACAAAAAAAAGATAGACCTGGGGGTAATATTGTAAGGTAATTTAAAGGTAATCAACCAATGTAACACAGAAGAAAAGCACAGCAGGATACTGTGATGCATATGAACATATATCACTGTTAAAATTAGAATGGTGCCTTACCTTGTTATAGAGAATTGGAAAGACATCCTGACTATTTAGAGTTTTGTGTACATTTCTGAGGGTTCTTATTTTCATGAATACAAGCACAACATAGGCAGTTATAGAAGAAAATATAGTATGAATACAGTTATTTATGAACCAGATGGGATTGAGCAGTGCTTTAGCCAAAACAGAACAAATCAAATTAAAAAAAGTAATACAACATATAATTTTCTATTGAAGTTATTATTTATTTTATTTATTTTTATTTATTAACATTTGTTAACCTGTTTCTTTTTGTTTTTTATTTTATTGCGAAAATGGGAATATATTCAGTTCCGAAGTAGTTATCTTTGTCTGTGATGTGCTGTGTCAGTGATGTGGTCTCGGTGATACGGGTGTCGTGTAAGTGTTCTGTTGTGGATCTGATATGGATCCAGCAGGCCATATATAGCTTCTTTAGATGTGGCACTGAGCTGTTATTCACAGATAAGAGGACAAGTAAACCACAGAAGAATATGCTGGTTACTTTATAAATTATATCTTGCCTTGCTATATGTGACTTTTTGCTTTTTATTTTAATGTGTGTTAATTTGGCAGATTTTACCATTCAGTATTACCTTGTGACCATTTTTATGCATAGAAATGCAAGCAATTTAAAAGCTACTTGGGCTAGTAAAACAGATACGCTTAGAACGGTTACTGTTGTTCCGGTTATCTATGCATGGAAAACAGTGATGTATACAGCACAGGCATATTGTGTGGTATCTGCTCTCAAGGTCACTTTCCTGCACATGAAACACTAGTGACCCTGCTGCATGACCTAGGTCAGGGCCTTCATTTCCTTATGCATGGTAAATTGCTACCATTTCTTCATGCCACTGATGCCATGAGATAACAGTTACAGCACTCAGAAGCATGACATGTGCCCCCAAAGTTTGCTGTCATGGATATACAAGCCCCAGTAATTCTGCACCCCCCCCCCAAAGAAAACATTGGACATAAGTTTTGACCTGTTGAAAAGTACTGCAGAGGTAAACGATTCAGTGTGTTTATTGACTGTTTTCATTTTCCGTATTACTCACAGCTCTTTGTACTTTTCAGTTCATTTTATCTTAAAGGATAGCATGTACTGAAAACAAAATAAATTATAGCACTCACAACTTGTAATAGCATCTACACTACCAGAATATAATGTACTGATAAGGCGATTCATGTTCCCTGCTCTACATATCTGCTACAACAAAGCATTACACACCATGCTAGCTGTTCAGTGTATATTGCAGCCTAGTGTGATTTTTGTCCTAAAGTTCAGACACTTGATCAAGTAATAATGAATTGACAGTAAGACATATTAACATAACATTTCACTTTTTATAAAATTATTTGCACTTCAATGGCATGATGGTATGCAGGCATGTGAAGGGAATAACTTGTGGAATTAAACAACCTATGACTTTTGAAATAAATGAGCATGTTTAATGTATCTGAAGTTTTGATAACTAGAAAGCCTCATTGCATCCTGAAGATCTTTTTTTTCAGATAAGGTCTTGTTATACTAAAATGCATTAATTAGGGATTATATGGAAACTAAACCTCCTTAAGAATCATTCCAGTTTACAAACTATCCTCAGTGTCAGATGAACTAATATCATGGATTAGAAAAAGCTCTAATATTTAGTAAATATAGTGAAATAAAAGGAAGGCAAGCAGCAGCACTTCTTAAAGCTGAAGCTAACAAACTGCTGATCAATACTTGCTGATCTAATATCTTGGTAGGAGACTCTCTGTTCTCTAACACTGTTGGAAAGCTTTGGAATCTTCTTCCCTCTGAACTAGTATCTCTGTCTTCACTAACACTTTTTTAAACAGAATCTAAAACTATTTCTCAAAATGCATTAGTTATGCCTCTGTACTAACCCTGATTAGCTTTCTGCCTCTACACTAATGCATACACTTCATCCTTATAGACTTATCCTTTGGAACCAAATGACCATGTTATTGCAATTTAAATATATGTATATATGTAAATAGTAACACCTTTTGCACATTAGACTTTACTGTTTGTGTCTTGCACACAAAAGGTACTGTATTAATATTTTATTATCACCAGCTGTTTTAACTTGAATTGTTGCAACTTTATTTTTGTATTTTGTATGTGTCTTGGAGCTTTTCTCCCTGGGCCTCTACTGAAAATGGACATGTATCCAGTTTGACTAGCCCGGTCAACAAATGTAAAATAAAATAAAATAAAATAAATAAATAAAATAAATAGCATGAAATGCAGTGATAAAAATACATGTCAAACTGAATAAAACAACTACAATTAATCTAAAAAGATAACAAAATTCTTTGCATCGATATAAAGGAATGAAAGTAGATAAAAAGTAGGTGACCTTGAAGCTTTACAAAACAGGAGGTGGCAGACAGATGAAACATCTTTGCTACTAAATTATTAGTTTTATTCAATATTCACTAAAGAAGGGACAGGAGACGTAGTACATCCAAGTAGTAAAATACCACCTCAAGTCTCCCCTGAAAAGGGGTTACTAGTCTACTGGGACGAACCCAGTCACCAAAAGATAAATACATAATATAAATAAATATGAATCCAATGAATTCAGTACAAGTGCTGAAAATAATGTGTTTGATCTCAGTCCGTTTGCAGAAGAAAGTGAGGGTCATGAAAACATTCTAAAAAGTGAATTTGAATAAGATGTTTCAGCCTGAAGAATTAATTCTAGGATTCAAAGATAACTGAGTGAAGACTTGCTAATAATGTTATTAACTCATTTTAACAAATCATTGTTGAAGGGAAGTTGAAAAGAATAAATATAATTCTATTTCACAAAAGCTGGAAGAGAACAGAGGCTGAAAACTAAAAATCTATCAGTTTGTCTTTAGATGCAGGAAAAATCATGGAATCAATTCTGAAAGAAAAGTTTTTATTATGTTTGTAAGTCATTGTGGTTCTGAAAAATAATGCATCATATATTTACATTGAGAAGGTTATGTAAGACAAATATGTCAGTAATCATTTATGTTTGTTTGCTGATAACCACAGCAGCAGACATGGTTTACTCAGACATTAGGAAAGAACATACAACACAAGAATGTAGTGAATTAATCTGAGAGACTTGGAGTAGGTTTGGGGTCATAATGTGGACAAAGCACAGACGAGGGAAAAAGGCACAGATGAAAATGTAAATCGACTCATCTCAGAAGAAAATGACATTTAACACTGTGACACCACAGGGATTATCTCTGGAACCAGTCATTTTATTGTGTGTATAAATGACATTGCAGATTGTATGGAAGAAAAGATTATGCTTTTAATGCATGTAAGACAAATATCTGCAGGGTTCTTGCCCAAGGAAATGCTTGTCAAGATTACAAGATCACGCTAAAGCATGGCACCTTAAATAAAATCTTCTTCTTCTTTCGACTTTTCCCAGTTAGGGGTCGCCACAGCAGATCACCTGGCCGCTCATGATTGGCAGTTGAGTTTTTACGGTGTCAAGTTGCCAGCCCAGAGCCCAACCTTCCACAGAAGGCACACACACGCATGCATGCACTCACACCTAGGGCTAATTTTAGAGTGTCCAATCCACCTACAGTATGTCTTTGGGATGTGGGAGGAAACTGGAGCACCCAGAGGAAAGTCATGCGACCACAGCAAGGACATGCAGACTCCACACAGAAGACACCCCATCCAAGGATCGAACCAAAGAACTTCTTGCTGTGAGGCAGCAACACTAACCGCTGCACCACCATGGCCACCAGCACCTTAAATAAAACGAGAATGCAAAAGAATGCATCTGGAAAGCAACAGCTCTGAAAATAATTAGTCAACTAGTAGAGATACATTTGTAAAAAAAAAAAAAAAAAAGATAGACTTGGGGGTAATGTTGTTAGGTAATTTAAAGGTAATGAACCAATGTAACACAGAAGAAAAGGACAGCAGGATACTGTGATGCATATGAAGATATATCACTGTTAAAATTAGGATGGTGCCTTACCTTGTTGTAGAGAATTGGAAAGACATCCTGACTATTTAGAGTTTTGTGTGCATTTCTGAGGGTTCTTATTTTCATGGATACAAGCACAACATAGGCAGTTATAGAAGAAAATATAGTATGAATACAGTTATTTATGAACCAGATGGGACTGAGCAGTGCTTTAGCCAAAACAGAACAAATCAAATTAAAAAAAGTAATACAACATATAATTTTCTATTGAAGTTATTATTTATTTTATTTATTTTTATTTATTAACATTTGTTAACCGGGTTGGTCCATCTGTGCTTGTGGCCCATTTTCAGTGGAGACCCAAGGAGAAAAACCGCATTGACAAACAGTTAACAGAATTAAAACATCTGAAGTCAAAAGAATTACAAAAACATTTGTTAGACAGAAAGTTAAAGACACAAAGTAGAATGGATGCACAAAGGAATATCCACATCATACTCTTTATTACCCATTATCTTCCTTGCAGGGGAGGTCGACTGCACCCCAATATATTATATGTTTTAAATTTAAGCTGTCTCATCTTGTATCTAAGGGAAAAAGAATTTCCTTGATGCCATAAATTCAGTTTTGATGAGCCAGGTACAATGAACTGAACTTCACTGCTTCTGTCTGTAGCCATTATGGATGCCAGATTGGAGACATGGCAATTTCATTTTTATTACATTTTATACATTTGTTAACAATGTTAAACAACAGTGTGTCTTAAAGCTGAAGCTAGTATAAAAGCATCCCTTTTCAGGGGGAACTCAGGAGTACTGAGTGGTTAATTTGGAAGCGTAGAAAAAAAGGCATTGACAAATATTTGGAAAGCTTTGTTCAACAATATTTTAAAAGGGGTAAGTGCTAGCATCTAGGAAGAAAGCAGTGATGGTGGTATTACTGAAAAAAAGATAAAGACCCTTTAGACTGGGCATCATATAGACTCATATCAATAGTAAAGTATGATTATAAAGTCTTTATTTTTATATCTATCTAACAAAGAGAAAAATTTTAACAAAACTGATAAATATGGATCATGTTGGTTTTGTGAAGGGGAGGCAAACTTTTGATTGCATTAATAGAACGATGATGATCTAGAGGGAACCAAAGTGTTAGGAAACACTTTTAAAGTTGGCGACTCTTGAAGCAGAGAAAGCATTTGATAGGGTCAGATTGGAATTTATGAGTACAACAATGGTACTATTGTCATTCCTTGATAAAATAGTTTTATTAATAGGGAAAATATATGAAGGGTTTGAGTCATGAAGGAGGACTCCTCTCTGGCAAGGTGTCTTTGAAGAAAGGAACCAGGCAGGGGTGTCCTGTTTCCCTTCTGTTATTTGCATTGTTCATAGCCATTAGCAAGCTAAATACATAAATCAATAAATACATGCATACATAAATAAATAAACAGATAAATAAATGCAAATATACAAACCCAAACATAGCACCACTACAGCTCTATTATCCTTCCTCAACACTGTCTCTATAGCCATGGACATAAACTTATTTCTTGCCTATTCTTGGACCTCTCAAAAGCTTTTGACACTGTCTCACACTCTCTTCTGCTGCACAAACTGCATAAACTCAACTTCTCCTCTGATACTGTTGAATGGTTCTCCAGCTACCTTATTGATATATCTCAATCAGTGAGATGGCACACTGCACTCTCCCTGTAAAAATTGGTGTACCTCAAGCATCTACCCTAGGGCCTTTACTTTTTAATATATTTACTAATCAGGTCTATATCGCCTGTCCTCAGTCATCTTTAGTGGAATATGCAGATGACTCTACAGTCATCACCACAGCGAACTCTCCCACTAAGCTCTTCTCAGCTACTCAGGCATCTTTTAACTTAGTTGAAACATGGCTGTACAACAACCAGCTCATTCTTAACCCTAAAAAAACAAAGCTGTTACTCTTCCTACCTAACAGTTCAACAATATTAAACCCTTCTTTTCCATACAGTCCCTTAATAACACTCTGATTCAGGTAGAATCCAGTACTAAGCTCTTAGGCGTAACCATCGACGATCAGCTTAAATTTGACTTGCAAGTTAATAACTGTATCAAAAAGACTCATTCAAAACTAGGACTCCTTTACCGTAACAAGAAATTCCTTACCTGTGAAGCCAAGATTACTCTCTCTTACCTACCTTCTACCCAGTCTAATGTACAATTCTCAAATTCTCACAAATCTTAACTCAGCACTCTTGACCAAACTTGAATCTACTTACAACAAGGTAGCTAGATTTGCTGCTCAACAAACCTACAAATCCTGTCACTGTCTCTCTCTAAAACACCTAAACTGACTTGAATTACCCCACCAGCTTCTTTGCTCTCAGCGCCAGATCATCCATTCTATCCTATACCAGCCTTCCTACTACCCAGCACTATCCCCTCTCATGTCCCATTAGTCTCCCTCCAGAGCACTCTGAAGCTCTAACCAAGACCTACTACAAATCTACAAACCCAAGTCTAAATTTGGACACAACATGTACAGCTATCACCCCACTATTGCCTGGAATAGGCTCCCACTAGAAATCAAGACCCTTACACATCCTAAACAATTTAAGACAGCCACCTAAGAGCACTTTAAAAGTCACTGGTCCGGCCACTGCACTTTCCCCCCTTAATCCTCCCCTACTTCTCATACCTTAATCTACTTTCTGCCCTTAACTCACTCTTCTCACTAGCTCTCTCTAATCTTCCTTGACTACTCTTTCTACTGTCTTCCAAAATCTATTAAACAAATTGCTTCAGAGAAACATTCTATTGTAATTGTCTTGCCTTCATGCAACTACATTATGATAAAACTGGGTTTTTGTAACCATTTACCCCCAAAACTTTACTCATCTTAATGACATATTTCTTTTTATACATCTTGAAATAATTATGCTATACTCCTGATTATTGACACTGTATAACATTGTATTGCTACTTAATACCTTGTAATAATCCCGTAACATTGCTGTTTAATGCTAATTTATAATGAAAATTATATAATATGTTGGAGCTTTTCTCCCCAGGCCTCCGCTGAAAAAGGGCTCTTCAGCTCAGTCAGACAATCCTGGTCAACAAAAGTAATATAAAATAATTAATAAATAAATAAAAATAAAAGGGATTCACAAATTCCATGACATATCTGTCATAATAATCATGAAAGGTTAGCCTTATTTGCATATGATATGATTTTGTACTTGACAAATCCAAAAAAATGCTGTGGAGCATTCTGAAACAGTTTCAAGTCTTCTGTGGATATAAAGTTCATAGGTTCATGGGAGGTTACTAGACTAGCAGCCCTAAAGCACTTACATGCCTTGCCATGTTAATCCCAAATTTTTCCATCTGTCCTTATTAATTGAACATATTTTGCAGAGCTAGTCTATGGTCAACAGTGACTCCTCCTGTCGATGAGGGACACGGGTGCCATGCCAAGGATGAAGTTTCAGTCTCCCATCCATTTTTCCAGGTTGCGCTTGAATAGGGTCAGTGAGGATCTCTACTTCACATGAATTGGAAGTTTGTTCCTAAGGAATGACAGTCTCTGGGAGACATATTTGTCTCTCCAGCATGTTCTGTTAATGTCACAGGCTAGGTTAATATCCCTAAAGTGAGTGACTCTTGAGCTATTAGATTTGTGTATGTGAAGCTTGTGAAGTCCTCCAAAGCAAACATTGAATCCAAATTAGCTTCCTCAACCAATGACAACTATAATGCATTCCTTAGTTACATCTGTAACCTAAAAGAAAAGGCCCAGATTTGTGCCGAACTGGTAGTTCATGATTCCACATATACTGAGCCTGTGGAGATAGCTAACCTGTTGGCTGACAAGTTCTATGAAAACTTTACTCCCCTGTCCCTGCCACATGTACCCCATGACATCCCTGCCAGCTGTCCCTCTACCTTGCATCTCTAAAGAGCACGTTGTTAATTTCCTCTCTAAGGCCAGGAACACAGCAACTATGGGACCTAATATCATTCCAGGCTGCATCCTACATAGGCTCCAACATGAATTAGCAAGACCATTGCGTACTCTTTTCAATCATAGTCTAAGCACTGGCTTTGTCCCAACTGAATGGAAATTGGCCACCGTTAACCCCTTGAACAAGGGTGGTGTGGTGCTTCCACTGACCTCAGGAACTACAAACCTATTAGCCTGACTAGCCTTAACTGCAAGGCCATGGATCGAATCATCATGAACCTTATCAACAAAGATATAGGTAATCTCAAAACACTTGAACTTACTCAATTTGGATTTTTCAGTGGGAGATCATGCTTGTTAAACCTAGTGTACTTCTTTGAGACAGTCACCAAGACCCTGGACGAGGGAAAAATCTGTGCATGCAGCCTGCCTAGACTTAGCTAAGGCATTTGACACTATCCCCCACTCAGGCATCATTGACAAACTCACCCAGCTAGGTATCAGCTATGGTCTGAATGAAGAGATGAAGGGTCCAGTTGGAGAGTTGAAGGGTCTGAATGGAGAGATGAAGGGTCCGAATGGAGACACGCTAAATCAGTAAGCAAAGGAGAGTAGTATTGCTGAAAATTAATTCATCCTCATGTCTTGGTGAATACCTTCATGAGGTGGAATCTGTTTTTCAAAAAAAATCTCACTAAGATGACACTGATATATAGACTTTTTTATATGGGATATATCATGGACAAAAGTAGGACAGAAATTTAAAAAGAGAGTTGGGTACACAACACCCAGTACCAAATAGGCGCATTGGTGCCAGGACTGGAAAAAATAATAGTGCAGAATCCTCAGAATACAGAAACATTCCTACAATGTGGCTAGGCCAGGCCAGGGGAGGATGGCCCCCCTGTTATTGAAGGAATTAGCAGTCCACAAGGCCAGGGGAGGATGGACCCCTGTTATTGAAAGAATTAGCAGTCCACAAAAATCACAAAAAATGATAGGTCAAAGAAGAGCCATAAAGATGATGGAGTGGACTATTGAAGATAAAAAAATAAATTATGTATTGTTACTATTATGCAGAAAGCCAAGAATTTCCAGACACAAGATATACATAAAGATTAAAACAGAAATTAGAGGGAAGAAAAATGCTTCCAGAAGAAAAACTTTCAGAAGCCTCAAATAAAAATTTGTGTTCATTAATACAACAGACATGTGAAAAAGAATATATATATACATATATATATATATATATATATATATATATATATATATGTATATATATATATATATATATATATATATATATATATATATATATATACACACATACACCAAGAAACTTTGATCTGTTTGGAAAGAGAAGCATCTGAGGAAGCGTAAAAATATAACCAACAAAACCTAGAGATTTTTGAAAAGTATAAAAAAGAAATACGGACACAAGAAAGAAAGAAAGAGAGAGAGATCTGATATGGTGCAATATTTATGCAAAGTCAAAAGCAAATTAATACAAAAAAGGCAACCCCAAATATATTCAAAGAGAAATACATGCAAAGGCATTCAGATATGGAAAATTTCACAATAAAAAAAATAAAACCACAAAGAGGGTACGTAGAAAAGATTAGTAAAGTAGAAGTGAAAAATAGAAGCTGAAGTTATGGGGTGCCTGCGAAGTGAAGGATTTGGTGTAGAAGGTCTAATACAGGTTGAATTACAGCATGATGGAACGAGTTCCAAAAGTAGGGAGAAGGAGGAAGATAAGGAGATATCTGAAGAAGAAATATGGACATGGGAAAGAAAAAGAGATGTAATATGGTGTAATATTTATACAAAGGAGAAAGTAAAATTAATCAATACAAAAGGAGCAGCACCAAAGATATTTGAAAAGAAACACAGACAGAGGAATCCAGACGTGGAAAATTTTGCAATACAAAAAATAAGACAAAGAGGAAAAGTAGAAAGGAAGATTAGTAATGGAGAAGTTAAAGAAATAGAAACTGAGGTTATGGAGTCCTTGCAAAGTGATGGATTCAATGTAGAAAATCTCACTCAGAAAGCACCACAGTAGGACAGAGCAACAGACTTCAAAATAAAGGAGAAACCAGTGGAATGGGAAGTAACTGAGCAGTTGCCATATGAAGATATTTTGGAGCCTTCAACAAGAAACCAGTATAAATGCTTTTTTGAAGCTGGACAGCAAGAGAAAGAACAGGAAGCTGTGGCAACTCTGACATAGTCAATGTTGAGGAGTGATAGGCCAGTGAGTTCCCATATGACAGAGCAACAGATGACACAGGATGAAACTGAAGAGAATGTGCCACAGGAAGATGCTATAGAACTTTCTACAGAATGCCCACAGGAAATGGAGAGCAAAAATGTGTCCTCAGTTTAGAAGAAAATGAGCTAAGAAAAAAGTTGCTTGATTTAATAGAGATAGATAGCTATATTATGGTCAATGAAGGAAATAGACTGTAGAAGGTCAATAAAACCCAAAAAGTCAGAGGTTTGATTAAACAAATCTACACAGTGATTAGGACTATCCATAGAGATCCATGCGATATAACAGAAGTAAACAGGATATATTACTGTGCAGCTAAATTAATAACTGATAAAGTTCCACCACAAGAACATAGGGTAGTGAGGGAAAGGAAGGGGAGAAATTGAATACTGTCATGAAAATATCAAATAGAGAAAACTATAAAGCAATTAAGACAAGAAGTGTCACTGCTGGAAGAGTATAGAAGATGGAACAGATCAACAAAATACTCAGAAAAATAGATGTGATAAAAGTAATGCACAGTATTATAACAAATCAGGATCTAACTTGCACTATTTCAAATAATATGCTAAAAATCTCAGCACAGGCAGAAAAACTTAGAAGATACACAGATAAATATAAATGAAAGGTACAAAATAAGCAATTTCTTGATGACCCCCAAAAGATCTATAAAGCATTGAGAAACAAGGCAAAAGGAATTGAAAGACCACCCAAAAAAGAACAAATAGATACATTTTGGAGAAATACCTATGAAGATTCTGTGGAACATAACAAAGATGCTTAATTTATAGAAAAAGTAAAAGAAAGAATAAGAAGTTCAAATGTATAGGATATGAAATGGGATGAAGTAACAGCCAGAGAGATTGAGATAAAGTTAAGAAAAGCCTCCAACTGGAACCCCCCAGGCCTAGATGCAATACCTAACTTCTGGCTAAATGTATTATTATCTTTGCATGAAGATTTAGCTATGAGAAAGTACTATTTATATGCACACCCCGAAAAGATACTAACCTGTTAACAATAGGAAAAACATTGCTCCTAACCTGCAAGTTATCCTAAAAATTATAGACCAATAACTTGCCTTCCGATTATATAAACTAGACACCGGAATTGATGCCGAAAGGGCTTATAATCATTTAGAAGAAAATTCAATCATGGCAATAGAACAAAAGGGTAAAAGTCATATGGAACAAAGGATCATATGTTGCTAAATAAAGCCATAATGGAGAACTGTAAAAAGGGGAAAAAATCTAAGTATGGCATGGACTGACTACAAAAAAGCATTTGATAGTATCCCACATTCATGGATAAAAGAGTGCTTAAAATGTATAAGATACACTATGTCACTATATCACTATTATGTCACTAGGAAATGCTTCTTTGTCAGTCAATTTTGTTAATTACATGTTTATTGATTGTTTGTTTTGGTCTCTGTTAGTATTCAAATCCTCAGTTATCTATAATTCTGTGCATCATATGCTCTATGATTACCTATACACAATACTACTAATGTATACATTTTAGATCTTACTACTTTGTATTATTATCATTGCTATTGTTTGTGGAGCTTTTCTCCCTGGGTCTCCACTGAAAATCAGCTCCATGGCCCAGCTGGACACTACCCGGTTAACAGATGTAAATAAATAAATAATTAATACTTAAATAATACACCCTACACTGAACAACTACATTAAAGTGGCCATGAAACAGTGGCAGACCACTTTGCAATTCAGCCACGATAAAGGGCAAATTATTATTCCAGGGTTAAAAATTCATAGTGAAATATTCCAGGGTGACTCCCTATCACCGCTGCAATTCTGTCTGGCTCCTAACCAATTAAGCTGTCTACTTAACAGGTTAGGCCATGGCTATAATTTGATTCCTAGAAAACCACAAAGTGTAAAGACCTCTCATCTTCTCTTTGTCGATTATTTAAAACTGCATAGCTCATCAGATGAGGAACTGAAAGCACAACTGCAAGTAGTCAAAACTTTTTCAGATGATATAAGAATGTCATTTGGTCTTGATAAATGTGCAAAAGCAACCATTAAAGCAGGAAAACTGCAGCACCAAGAAAACATCAGTTTGGGAAAATAATGTGATATAAAAGAACTTGAGCAAGAAAGAGTATATACATATCTGAGAACTGATGAAAGAGCAACAGTAAAACATGAACAAGTGTGAAAAAAACTTAGTAAGAAATATTTTAGAAGACTTAAATTAATCCTGAAAACAGTTTTGACATCTAGGAACAAAATTCAAGCTATAAACTAATTTGCTCTTTCTGTCCTAAATTACACTTTTGGCATGATTGACTGTCTCCAAATCATACTGGATAGATTAGACAGGAAAACAAGAAGGATGCTTCATGCTCACAAAATGATTTATAAAAATCAGTGCATACCAAGATTATATATTCCCCATTCCGAAGGAGATATGGGCCTCCTTGAAATTGATTATATGTATAGATCTGCAATTGTGGGACTGCACACATATCTGCTGACCCCACAAGACCCAAACACAGTGAAAGTTTTGAAACATGAGGAGAATAAATCTAAGATGACTCCCCTGCTTAGTCTAGCAGAATCATATCGGCGTCAAGCAGAAATGGAAATCAAACCAGTAGTAGATAAGAACCAGGCAGCAACTGAATGTGCCAAAAAGCAAATGAAAGAATATAAGGTGAAGGACCAGATGAGAATGCAAGAAATGTGGAAAATACATAAATATAGTTGCAAGTATAGAAAACTTCTGGAAGGATCGCCTGTTGATCAGGATCGAACACAGGAATGGTTAAGGAGAGGCAAATTCAAACCAAAAGATGAAAGGTTAATACTGATGGCCCAAGATAGTGGGCTATGTACACGTTGGTTTACAAAGTCCATTGAACCTTTGGGAGAAACAGACAAATGTAGGCTTTGTAAAGCAGAATTGGAAACATTCACACACCTTGTTGCTGGATGTGACATGCTAATGGCAGAAGGATTGTATACTGAAAGGCATAATAATGTGGCAAGACTGTTGTACTGGTGATTGTGCAAACATAATATTGAAGTAGCTGAAAAACACTGGAAACATGAGCCACAAAGCATCATAGAAAACTAAGTCTACATCACATGGGATCACCCATTACCAACAGTTCAAAAGATAGATGTGAGAAAACCAGATGTAGTGATCCGTGAAAAAGAAGACAAAAGTAGCATTGATCATTGAAATTGCTACATCCAGTGATTACAGTGTCTTCCACACAGAGACACAAAGTCATAAAATATCAAGTTCACAGGGTCTGTCGATGGCCCCCCTTCATGCAAAGGGATTACTATTGCTGTCCTTCACTCAGCTGGAACAAAGCCAATTCTCAGGCTATGGTTAAAGAGACCACTAAGTGGGTCTACTAGGTCCTGTTTTAGATTGCTTAATAAGCAGCCTGGGATGTTATATTTTCCTATTAATGCCATGTTTTTGGCCTTGGAGAGTACAGATAAGACCTGATCTCTAGAGATACTAGACAGAGGACTGGTGTTGGGTATGCTTTGAAGTATGGTCGGTGGGGCCAGGAAGTAAAGTTTGCACCAAATCTGTCAGCTAGCAGGTTGGTGATTTCCTCCAATGCAGTATGAATGGTACCATCTATTACCAGTCTTGAACAAAGATGGACATTCCCTTTTAGGTTTTAGATGTAATTAAAGAATGCCTTAAGATTGTCCTTATCTTAAGCATCCTGGGACATATAGTCTTAGAGTTCAATCATGTCTCTCTTCATACAGTCCAGAGAAGTAAGTCTCAAGTCATTCATCCGAACATGAACTATGACCGAGTCATATCATACTTGTTAAGTGACCTGAGTGCAGGGGTGATCTGATGGATCCTGGCACCTGACAGGCAGCTGACCATAACCTTCTCCTTGTCCATTCTGGTTAGAGGAAACATCTGTGTGTTTCACTATGGAGTCACCTATGACCAGGACACTTGGTTTAGAGGTGTTTTGCCTTAGGGGCTTATTTGTTGAGACACATTTGCCTATGTTATTATGTGCAGTGGTTTCTATTTACATACCAGTGTGTGCACTTTGTTTACATTTTGGAGGTCTCTGAACTTTTGGTAGACTTCGAGTGAGTACCACTGCATATGTGGGTCTATGTGTCATGTTTAGTTTGTGTGAGAAGTGAGGAGTGTGTACTAACAACCTGTTTGGTAAAGTAAAATAAAGAGAAAACAGAAGGTATGGTGGTAAAGTATGCACCCACATATGAATTGGTTTAGCAATATACACAGATATGGAATCATGATAAAATTAATTATTAGGAGTATGAATTAAAAATGATTTTGTTATGGCAGTGGCTGTTTATTCTGAGCACATTTTCTAGGCCAACTTAAATTGAAAGGGGCCTTTCTGCATTCTAGTATTGTGTTGATTGGAACCTGTTTGGTGAAGTGTGGTTGGTATAGGGCTTGGAATAAGCATCCTGATCATACCTCTCAACCTTTTAAAGCAATAAATCTGGACAAAACCATAAAAGATGGGGGGACAAAGGCCCAAAAATAGGGACAATTTTTAAGTATTGCTGTTACAAGCTTAATTAGTAGTTTTGCATTAGCATGAATTTTCTAAAGGATATGAGGTCTGAAACTCAAATGTCTGTCATTATTTTCTGACTTAAATCATCAGTAATTTGCCAGTGATTTGCTAGAAACCACAAGTTTATGAACAATGTGCCAAAAATATGAGGCAAAAATCTGGACATTCTGTGAAAATCTGCACAGTTGAGAGATATGATCCTCATTGGCCTTTTTGAACTTTTTTATATATTTTAAGTTTTAGCATCTGGCATTTAAGCCGTATATTTGAGCAGGTTTCTGATTATTTGTGTGTTGTGCAGCATGGCACACTGCTTCACAACTGTGTGCCATAGCTGAACAGATTAATTCAAAAGTTTTTCCCTTAGTTACAGCTGTAGCACATTACATCCTTAGTACTTTCCCAGTCAAAGAAATACTGCTAGTGAGCAGAAACCTATTAAATTACCAAAAAAAAAAAAAAAAAAAAAAAACGGCAGAAATATCCAGCCACAGAGCTCCTCCTTGATCGATCCTTAACCCCCCCCCCTAGTGACAACAGTCTTCAACCTAGCATTATGGACAGTTGGACCACTCTTGTTTCTCCTGCCAACCTTGTTGACCTGGGTATCTTGAGGCAGTATAGCAATTGCCTTATGTGTACTGATAACCCTCTACTAATAACTCTCTATATTACAGAGTGTGAGATATGTATCTACATCAAGAATCTTGAATCCATGCTCTCTTGTACTCAAAATGGTAGCACGGAAGAGGTTGTCAACCCACCCACCAGCACACATGCACATAGGACGAGTCTATATCATAACAGCGAATGCTAAAAATAGTGAACGCTGTTATGTCAAACTCAAATGTCCGAAATCTGAAAACAGCGAAGGAACAGATCAGCAAATTTTTTCCCAGGGAAAAAATTTGCTGATCCAAAACAAAAAAGAGTATACAGTCAAAATTAAGTGGGGGGGCTTCACCCCCACACCCCCCAACTTAAATATACCAACTCTGAGATCGCACCACAGTGGAGTAAACAGCAAAGCCTGGAGAACAGCTCAGCAAATTTTTTCACTGGGAAAAAATTCACTGATCCGTTCCTTCCTATTTTCAGCTTTTGGACTTTGAAGTTCGATATATAAGTGTTTGCTATTTTTAGCATTCGCTGATGTGATATAGACCCCATAGTACCACTACTCATACACACAGTACACATGCAACACAAAGAAATCAACAAATGCAGAGGTTCTCTCAAAAAACCTACTGAGACACCAGAGACCTCCAAAACACAAGACTGTGATCTGGTGAGATCAGATCACAAACAAATCTCGCTGGAGGTCCTCATCCCACCCCCTCCTGAAACAAAAAAGACCACAGTAAAGAACTTCTCGAAAGCAGACTTTGCACTTCTAAAGACTAGTGTGGTCTCCTTTAAGGCCCCTGAGCCGGCGGAAAATAGTACTCTAGCCGCTGAATCACTTACAAATGCCTTCTACCAGCACCTGCAGGACTGCATGGATAAGGCAATCCCAAGCAAAACAAAGACTCTTTGTACCAAAGGCAAGCGTCCAGTCTGGTGGACCCCAGCCATAAACAAACTCTACAACAAAAGGAGGAAGCTACTACATGATAGAGCAAAATCCTTGAAAGGTAAGACGCCTTTGATCACTATAAGTAAAAAGCTGAGAGCCCTCATAAAATCATCCAAAGCAAATTTTGAGAGAAGAATAGCTAAAGACTCTAAAGACAATCATAAGGCCTTCTTTAGCTATGTTAGAAACCTGGGAGGAAACTCCCAGATATGCTCAGAATTAGTTCAAAATGATGAGAAGATTACTGATCCTACAGACATTGCCAACATACTGGCTGACAGGTTCAGTGCAAACTTCTCCCCCCCCTCCCCCCCAAAAGGAGAGATATCTATACCAACAGATTGCAGACCCCCAAACATCTCTAATGCCCAAGTGAGAACGGCGCTCTCAAAGGCAAAAACACAGCATCCATGGGACCTGATGGTGTCCCCGGCTGTGTGCTACATGCACTCAACGAGGAATTAAATCCTCAGTTAGGACAGCTGTTTAATCGTAGCCTCACCTCAGGATACGTACCCAGGGAGTGGCGCACAGCGACTGTAGTCCCACTTCACAAAGGCGGTGCCTCCACCGACCCTGGAAATTACCGACCCATTAGCTTGACAAGCCTTATCTGCAAAGCCATGGAGAGGATCATAATGGATCTCATAAATAAAGACATAGGGAATTTGCAGACTCTGGATCCAACCCAGTTTGGCTTTGTCAAGGGCAGGTCATGCCTTTTAAACTTGGTTGACTTTTTTGAAACAGTCACCAAGGCCATTGATGAGGGAAAGGCAGTCCATACAGCCTACCTCGATCTGGCGAAGGCCTTCGACACAATACCCCACTCGGGTATCATTGAAAAACTCATCAGCCTAAATGTTAACCCATACATCACAAGATGGGTTGCAAACTGGCTGAGTGACAGAACCCACAGGGTCAGAGTTGCCGGTGCCATGTCTGACTCTAAGCCTGTCTCAAGTGGTGTCCCACAGGGCTCAGTCCTGGGCCCACTCTTGTTTGGCATCTACTTTTCCGAAGTACAAGCAAACACGGGAGGGTTATGGCTGACAAAGTTTGCAGATGACTGCAAACTGGGTGCCGAGTCGAAAACACATCTGACACAGATATCCTTCAGAAGGGTCTCACAGATACGGATAACTGGTGCCAGAGCCACGGCCTAAAGTTAAATGCCAAAAAATGCATAGTCATACCCTTCGGAAAAACAAGGTTACCCCTAGCTACCATATAGGTGGAAATCCACTGAGCACAGAAGAGGTTATTAGGGACCTGGGGACCCAGGTTGACAGCAGTCTGTCATTCGACACCCATGTTGCAAAAATAGTTAGGAAGACCTTCTACATTGCCCACCTTATCATGAAGGGATTCACATCTAGATCAAGAGAGGTCATAGTCTCCCTATATTCATCACTCATCCGACCAATGATTGAGTACAATGCCCCATTCGAATGTATCTGACCCGACACTTGCAGCAGCTGGAGAGGCCACAAAAGTTCCTCACCAAGAGGATTATGGGTCTCAAAAATCTGACCTATGCTGCCAGACTGAAAGAACTCCAACTCTATTCAGTCGCTTACCGCTTGCTCAGGGGTGACCTGTGCCTGACATACAAGGCATTATCAAACCCTGACTTGATGTACATGCTTCACCTCAAAAAATCTAGATCCATCAGAGCCACAAGAGCG
The DNA here is from genome assembly GCF_019279795.1 of Protopterus annectens. Taxonomy (NCBI): domain Eukaryota; kingdom Metazoa; phylum Chordata; order Ceratodontiformes; family Protopteridae; genus Protopterus; species Protopterus annectens. The sequence goes on from NC_056726.1 coordinate 1,418,897,727, forward strand.
GGAGACCTAAATCTTGACACGGCCATTAATAGAACGTGCTGGAGGGATAGATTCATTACCCAAAGACTCCCTATGCTGTGGAACAAAATCCCGGTATATGTGAGGCAAAGCACCTCGCTGGCTTTGTTTAAGAGAAATCTTGACCAATGGATGGGAGATCGCAAGTATACCCCAGGGATTACCTCAGTGTCACTGCTCGACAGAGGCACAGCAAAATAATGGGCATAGTTCCCCAAACCTAAGGGGTGGCGTAAGCCACAAAACTATGGGCTAGGCTTGTAAATGCCCTCGGGCAGATAGCCTAGTATGAACCTATGAACCTATGAACCTATGAACTGCTGCAACTAACACAGTTCCCACTGCAGCCATGACACACAGCAACACCAGTGTCTCACCTACCAAGCCTGTAAGGCATAACACACAAAACCAAATTTTCTAGTCATGGGACACTCATTAGTGAGACACACAGATGTCCCATTCATCAGGTTGGGCAAGGAAAAAGTCACAGTCAGCTGTCTGTCCAGTGCCAGGATTTGTCAGATCATGCATGCACTCAGGTCTCTCATCAAGTACCATTATGACTGTGTCATAGGTCATGTTGGAGTGAACGACCTGAGATGCACCTCACTGGACTATATGAAGAAAGACATGACTGAGTTCTCTGAGTACGTGTCCCAGGCAAGTATGTAACTAGCCTTGAGCAGCATACTACCCTCACCTAGAATGATGTCACAGTTTAAATAAAAAATGATTGATTTCAACAGTTGGCTTAGTTTTTAGTGTCATTCAAAGGGGATCCAGTTCTTGTTAGCCTTGGAAGCCATGGATGACAAACCTCGCTCAGGGCTGCCGCCTATTGTTGTGGCTAAAATTGGAGTAAGGCCACACCCCCTCGCATCACCAGTATTCAAGCCCACCCCCACCCTTTCTCCCGCCCATTTTGAGATGTCACTGTGACATCATCAGGTGGGGAATGTCCTCTTTTTCCTTTCCTAATGCCTGCTTTCGGGTGATTTACTATGCTTTTCTGTAAAAAAAGCATAGTAAATCAGCCTATTTGCAAACTCCAACAGTCTGTTTCCTTTTTTGAAACAGAATACCAGAGTTTGTATAGTGTTTTCCAGACTACTGGAGAATCAATTTGATTTCCTGATAGACCGGAAAAAAAATGGAGGGGTGGCAATCCTAACCTTGCTGCTTTGCCAGAGATGGTTTGCACCTGGCACCTCTAGGCTTTCAGCTGTTGGAAAAGCTCTTGCCCCCCCCATAGTGCCTTTTTTAGGCAAAGTCTCGAAAACGAACTTACCAACATGAAAATTTGCCAGTCAAAACAAAATAAGGGTAATGTTGCTAAACACAAGGAGCTTAAACCAAAAACTGCACTCCCTGGAAGCACTTCTATCACTGGAAGATGTGGATGTCTGTGCAGTCACAGAAAGCTGGTTTAGGGCTTCAGGGAGTACCCCAAACTTGCAAGGCTAAAATGCCTTCCGCACCTTCAGACCACAAAATAAAAGCACGAGAACCAAAGGATGTGGTGTTTCTATCTATATTATAAATAAATTCACCCCCTATCTAGTTAGACTGGACAATGCCATGGAGTTACTCTACTTTCAGGTTACGGTGGGTAAGACTCGTGTTAGAGTCCCCCCCCCCATGGTTCATGACATGTACAAAGCCTGCTTGACCAAACTGGAGACAATCCAAATATTACCAATTACCCCACCATCAACTGCAAAACCAACCCTAGCCCAAACTTGCTAGTGCAAAAGTTCCTTGACTTTGTTAACTCAAATGCCTGGAACAAATTGCTCATAACTCAACAACAGGAACAAACATACTAGATCTGGTCCTCAGTAACATGCCAAACTGATGCACTACCGCAACTGTCAGATCCTCATTTGTTAAATCTGACCACAAATCAGTCAACTTTGAGCTGAGACTACAACCAGAAGTCACAAAGGATGAAATCAGACTAAAAAATTTAATTGAGGCAAAGTATACCCTCCTAGGCGAAGGTATAAATGCATTCTGAGCCCCAACCTCAGCTGGAAGTGGTACATACACTGAAGTTTACACTAAAGCCTTGTACAATCACTTGCATAAGTGTATAGAATCAGTTGTACCCGAAAGAATGAAAGCTAGAGCCTCTGGTAAAAACAAGCCACCATGGCGGACATCCAGCATCAACAAACTTGAGGCAATCACTTGTGGTGTCATAGGTTAAGTATTGGACTAGAGTGCAGATGGTCCTGGGTTCTAATCCAGGGTATGACAACTTGGGTGGGAGGATGGTATAATGGTTAAGGTGTTCACCTTACAGACACAAGGTGCAGGGTTTGATTCTTACATTGGGTAGTTCACTAGATTTAAGATGGCCCACAAGGACAGATAGCATAGTACTAATCTATAAACCTATGAGCCTATGAAATGCAAAAAGTTGCTGTTCTTGAAAACAAAGGTGAGACCCCAACAATGGAAAAGCACCCTTCTCGGTCTGAACAGGCAAAATAAGGCCACTTGTCAAATCCTCTAAGAGCCTCTTTAAGAAAAACTTAGCAGGCACAGCCAAGGATAACCACAAGGCCTTTTACAGCTATGTATGTAGCCTAAAAGGTACGACCCAAGCATGTGCAGAACTAGTGACCAACAGTATCACATACACTGATGCCACAGAGATAGAAAACATGCTACTGGATAGGTTTATTGAAATTTTCACCCCTCTGTCCCCCCCAACTCTAACTCAAACCTTGCTTCATGCCCCCCCACCCTACATATCTGAAGAACAGGTCATCAAAGCCTTGTCCAAGGCAAAAAACACAGCCTCTATGGGACCAGATGGAATCACATGCTGTCTTCTGAATAGGCTAAAACATGAACTAGCATTACTATCAAGTACTGTTTTCAGTCATAGTCTAATCACAGGCTTTGTTCCTGTGGAATAGGTTCATAGGTTTATACTAGGCTATCTGCCCTAAGGCATTTATAAGCCTAGCCCAAAGTTTTGTGGCTTACGCCACCCGTTATATGAAAAAACACTGTGCCCATTAGTTTGTTGTGCCTCTGTCCAGCAGTGACACAGAGATGATTCCCGGGGTAAACCTCCGATCTCCCATCCACAGGTCAAGATTTCTCTTGAACAGAGCCAGTGAGGTGCTCTGCCTCACATGGACCAGGATTTTATTCCACAGCATAGGGAGTCTCTGAGTGATAAATCTATCCCTCCAGCACATCCTATTTATACCCATGCTAAGGTTTAAGTTGCTTGCTCTAGTGGTTTTGGTGGATTTGGATTTTTTGAGGTGGAGCATGTCCATTAATTCCGGGTTGGACATGGCCTTGTATGTCAGGCACATGTCACCTCTGAGCAGACGGTATGTGACTGAATAGAGCTGGAGTTTCTTCAATCTGGCAGCATATGACAGATTTTGGAGTCCCTTTATCCTTTTGGGGAGGAACCTTTGGGGTCTCTCCAATTGCTGCAGATGTCGGGTGAGATACATCCCGAATGGGGCATTGTACTCGATCATTGGTCTGATAAGTGAAGAGTACAGGGGAACAATGACCTCACTAGATCTGGATGTGAATCCCTTCATGATCAGGTGGGCAATGTAGAAGGTCTTTCTAACAACTTTAGCAATGTGAGTGTCAAAAGAAAGGCCACTGTCAACCTGGGTCCCCAGGTCCCTGATAACCTCTTCTGTGCTTAGTGGATTGCCACCTATATGGTAGCTTGGGGTTACCTTGTTTTTCCCGAAGGGTATGACTATACATTTTTTGGCGTTTAACTTCAGGCCATGGCTCTGGCACCAGCTATCTGTTTCCGTGAGTCCCTTCTGAAGGATATCCGTGTCCGATGCACTTTCCACTATGGCGCCCAGTTTGCAGTCGTCTGCAAACTTTGTCAGCCAAAGTCCTGCCATGTTGGCCTGTACTTCTGAGAAGTAGATGCCGAACAATAGGGGGCCAAGGACCGAGCCCTGTGGGACACCACTTGTGACCGGCTTGGAGTCTGACATAGCGCCAGCAACTCTAACTCTGTGGGTTCTGTCCTTAAGCCAGTTTGCACCCCATCTTGTGACATATGGGTTTACATTTAAGCTGATAAGTTTTTCTACAATACCCGAGTGGGGTATTGTGTCGAAAGCCTTTGCAAGGTCAAGGTAGGCTGTATGGACTGCCTTTCCCTCATCAATGGCCTTGGTGACTGTTTCAAAGAAGTCAACCAAGTTCAAAAGGCATGATCTGCCCTTGACGAAGCCAAACTGGGTTGGGTCCAATGTCTGCAAGTCCCCTATATCTTTGTTTATGAGCTCCATTATGATCCTCTCCATAGCTTTGCAGACTAGACTTGTTAAGCTTATGGGGCGGTAATTACCAGGGTCCGTAGAGGCACCACCTTTGTGGAGTGGGACCACAGTTGCCGTACGCCACTCCTTGGGCACGTATCCTGTGGTAAGGCTGAGATTAAACAGCTGCCTTATGTGCAGGTTTAATTCCTCATTTAGCTTGTGTAGCACACAGCCGGGGACACCATCCGGTCCCATTGATGCTGTGTTTTTAGCTTTAGAGAGAGCAGCTTTCACCTGCACATTTGAGAAGTCTGGGAGGATACACTCCGCTGGGATAGTTATCTCTCCTTTAGGGGGGGAGAGGGGGGTGAAGTTTGCACTGAACCTGTCTGCCAGTATGTTGGCAATGTCTGTGGGTTCAGTGATTTTTGTATAATTTTGGACTAATTCTGAGCATACCTGGGAGTTTCCACCCAGGTTCCTAACATAGCTGAAAAAGGCCTTATGATTGTCCTTTGAATCCATGGCAATTTTTCTCTCAAAATTGGCCTTAGTTGATTTTATGAGTGCTCGTATTTTTTTACTAATAATGATCAGGGGTGACTTCCCTTTTATGGATTTTGTTCTATCATGTAATAGCTTTCTCCTCTTATTGTAAAGTTTGTTAATGGCTGGGGTCCACCAGACTGGACATTTGCCCTTTATGGAAAGAGTCTTGGTTTTATTTGAGATTGCCTGATCCATGCAGTCCTGGAGGTGTTCATAGAAGGCATTTGTAAGGGCTTCTGCAGCTTGGGTTGTGGTTTCCACTGGCTCAGGGGCCTTGAAGGATACCACACCAGTCTTGAGTAGTGTGAAGTTTGCTTTAGAGAAGTTCTTCACTGTGGTCTTTTTTGTTTGGCGTGGGGGCGGGATGTGGATTTCCAGTGAGATTAGTTTATGATCAGATCTCACCAATGAGGGATATACTTCCGGTGTGGAGCATTTTGTCCCCATGTTTGTGATAATGTGATCTAGTATATTTTCTCCTCTCGTGGGAACAGTGACTAGCTGTTCCATGGCATTTGAATTTATGAACTCCAGGAACCATTGGGCTAGAAAGTTAGGGCTTGAGTAATGTTCCCAGTCTATATTCGGGTAGTTGAAGTCACCCAATATGATGGTGTTTGGAGATACATTTATACCCTCCAGTGTCTTCAGGAAGGCTGTGTGGGGTTCCTGAGTTTGAGAGGGTGGCCTGTAGCATGCTACAATTTGTAGATCAATTTTGCCTATGGTTAGTTGCACCTGGATGGTTTTCGAAGCTTCGTGCGTTGCCACCAACCTGGAGGTGTGGGTATCCTTTATGAATATGGATACACCCCCTCCTTTTATGGTGTGGTCCGGGTTTTGGGGCTGGAACGCATGATATGAGGTAAAACCTAATAGTGCCGGGGTGCTCTCAGGAGCCTTGAACCAGGTTTCAGTTACAGCACAGACATCGATGTTCTCCATACTGAGAAGGGCCTCGAGTGCGTGCATTTTGAGATTTAGACTTCTGGCATTGAGCAGCATTACCCTCAGTTTCTTTCCATTTTTGTTTTCTAGGGTGGTAGGTTTAGAATTTGAGCCTTGCCTAAAAAGGGCACTATGGGGGTGGCAAGAGCCTTATCCAATATCCGGAATCCCAGGGGTGACAGGTGCAAGCCGTGCCTTGCGAAGCAGAGTGGCTTGTCAAGCATGTCATCCCAGGCAGACAGACACTGGATCCCCTTTGAATGACACCAGACATTAAGCCAATTGTTAAAGCTGATCATCTTGTCTCTATATTGTGGCATCATTCTTGGTGAAGGAAGGATACTGCTCAGGGTCAGGGTCATACCTGCCTGGGCTACATAATCAGAGAGCTCCTCTATGTCTCTTTTCATGTAGTCCAGGGAGGTACGTCTCAGGTCGTTCACACCAGCATGGACAATGACTGTGTCATATTTGTACTTGCTGTGGAGTGACCCGAGTGCTTGTGTTATGTGGCGGATTCTAGCGCCCGATAGGCAGCTTACTGTGACCCTCTCCTTGTTCAGCCTGGTGAGTGGGATGTCAGTGTGTCTGACTATGGAGTCACCTATGACAAGTATGTTCTGTGTTGTATTTGGCCTTAAGGGCTGTGACTGCTTTGCACACTGATTTTGTGGTTTATGTGTTGCTTGTGGGGTGTCTTGAGGTAGCAGTTGTTTGGGTGTCTGCTTTGGAGGCCTCTGCTGTTTAGGTAAATTTTTACTCAGAGCCTCCGAGTATGTCTTTGTGTGTTTATGTGTTTGATTCAGTGGTGTGGTAGCATTATGTGAGGCTGGTTTTGTGGTGTGTGTAGTTGCCTTCTCCTCCTGTCTGGTCTTGCCAGTCCTGAGTTGAGAGAGCTCAGCCTCCAGTTTGGCCAAATAGCTGCATCTCTCGCAAGTATTTGTGTTATTTGGGAGGAGGAGAGGGTTGTCTGTGTACATGAGGCAGTTATAACATTGCCTCAAGATTCCCAGATTCACCAGCTGGACCGGAGAGGAGATTGACAACTGACCTTTGGACATGCTAGAATAATATTGGGAATTCCTTAATAATTGAAAACAAGGGCCAGTGGGGAGTGAGGGTGTAGTGCTTTTAATTTTTAGTACTGACTTATATAATTGCTTTAGTGAGCAAGTGCCAGGTAACTTGAGTGCAATGTGTTACAAGTAACTAAATGCAAAAACGACAAACAGTAACTTTCTTTCAAGTGAAACAAGGAAATAAGTACAGTAAGCAATGCAGATATCACTAGTGATCCACAGAAGCGCTGAGAAGCCACGTATTAGGTGGAATTAGCATTCCAGGGAAATAACAAGCAAACAAACAACAAGCATATAAACAAAGCTAGATTCAGCAGGCCTGGATCTAGTCTATGCTACAGCAAACAAGGTGTACCAATTTCAGTAAGATACAGTTCAAATATTCAGGCACTATAAACCTTTAACCAGAAATTCCCAGCTCAGAAGGGCAGAGTCCAGCCTCTTCTCCCACAAGAGTGCAGACCACAAACCTTCTTAATGTAAAATAACTGGCCTGAAGCCCAAGTGCTTAAACCAGAACTAATACACTTGGACACTGGGCTCTCAATCAGCAGTTCCCAACTTAGAAGGATGAAAGCTACCTGTCCTGCCACCACAGTGCTTGCCACAAACCTTCCTAATGTAAAACAACTGGTCTGAAGCCCAAGTGCTTAATCCAAAAGACTTAGAATGATAGCTACACTTTAATCAAGTTACAACCAAGCAGTAATAAATACAATTGAATACTTTAGAGAATGTCTGGATTAGTGCTCAAGTTACACAAACAAAGCTAGATCCAGCAGGCCCGAATACAGTCTATGCCACAGCAAACAAGGCGCACCAACTTCAGTAAGAAGCAGTTCAGATATGCATGCACTATAAGCCTTTAACCAGAAATTCCCATCTCAGAAGGGCAGAGTCCAGCCTCTCCTCCCACTAGAGTGCAGACCACGAACCCTATTAATGTAAAATAACTGGCCTGAAAGCCTAAGTGCTTAAACCAGAATTAATACACTTTTAGAATAACAGACACTGAGCCCTCAATCATCAGTTCCCAACCTAGAAGGATGTAAGCTACCTGTTCTGCCACAACAGTGCAGACCACAAACCCTCTCAGTGCAAAACAACTGGTCCAAAGCCCAAGTGTTTAAACTAAAAGGCTTAGAATGAGTTACACCAAGCAGTAATAAATACAATTGAGTATTTTTAAGATGATGCAAAAGTAAAATGAAGTAGGTAGAAACACATGAATGGAGAGCAGCACCTGTTATTTTCCTCTACAAAGGTGGCCTAGCAACATAACTTTGTAATTACAGACCTATAAGCCTGATCAGCCTCATCTGTAAGGACATGGAACATATCATTATGGATTTCATAAAAAAAGATATAGGCGACCACCAAACCCTGGATCCTACCCAATTCAGCTTCATCCAGGGCAGATCCTGCCTGTTAAATATTGTAGATTTTTCAAAAATGTGACCAGGACCATTGATGAGGGCAAATCTGTGCACACAGCATACTTTGAGGCTTTTGACACAATCCCATACTCAGATTTTATTGATAAACTTAGCAAACTGAATGTAAATGCCTTCATTATAAGATGGGTTGCTAACTGGCTCAAAAAACAGACACACACTATCAAAGTGAGTGAATCCATACCAACCAGCAGACCTATTATCAGCTGGGTGCCACAGGGGTCAGTGCTGGGCCACCTCCTGTTTGTATATATAGTTCAGGTAAAAACAAAGGGATTGTGGCTGACTGAGTTTACAGGTGACTGCAAACTAGGTGCAATTATTGAATCCCCAAAAGATGTCAGTATACTCCAGGAGGGTCTTACACAGACCAGTGACTGGTGTCTTAGTCACGGTCTCAAACTGAGTGCAAAGAAATAAATCATCATTCCCTTTGACACAAGCAATGTCCCTACATACTATCAAATCAACAACAATACCCTAAGTACCCAAGAAATGGTAAGGAACTTGGGTTCACAAGTTGACCGTGACCTTAACTTCGACCACCATGTGTCTACTGTAGAAGGAAGGCTTTTTATGTAGCACACTTTTATTAGTAAGGGCATTAACTTGAGAGCAAAAGAGGTTATAACCCCTCTATACTTAGCACTAATCCAGCTCATAATTGAGTATAATGTTCCATTCAGCATGTACCATACAGAGCACCTGCAGCAATTGGAGAGACCTCAGAGGTTTCTAAAAATGAAGATCAAGGAACATAAGCACATGCCGTACACAGACTGACTACAGTCCCTGTCACTTTACTTTGTATCATACAGATTTCTTACGGGAGACTTATGCCTGGCTTACAGAGCAATCTCAGACCCAAACCTAATGACCACTCTTAATATACTCTAACACCTGATCTAGTCAGCCACTTTTCCCCCTGGGCCCCACATGTAGTGTGCACACTGCTTGTTCGATCCTACTTGCAATCCAAATCAACCAGGAACATCTCCCTAAATCACCTCCTCCAACAGGGACCCAGGAAATAACTGCGCACCCAAAATAAAAAAAAAAAATAAATAAATAAAACTACTCTGCCAATATCAGGAAGACCGCATCTTGTTTGATCCTACTTGCAAGCCCAGTCATCCAGGAACAACTCCCTAAATCACCTCCTCCAACAAGGACCCAGGAAATAACTGCATACCCAAAATAAAAAAAAAAAAAAATAAAAAAAAATCTGCTCTACCAATATCAGGAAGACTGCATCTTGCTTGATCCTACTTGCAAGCCCAGTCAACTAGGAACAACTCCTTAAATCACCTCCTCCAACAAGGACCCAGGAGATTACTGCATACCAAAAAAAAAAAAAAAAAAACTGCTCTACCACTATCAGGAGGACCGCATCTTGTTTGATCCTAGTTGCAAGCCCAGTCAACAAGGAACAACTGCGTAAATCACCTTCTTCAACAAGGATCCAGGAAATTACTGCAGACTCAATATAAAAAAAAAAACAAAACAAAAAAAAAAAAACTGCTTTGCCAATATCAGGAAGACTGCACCTTGTTTGATGCTACTTGCAAGCCCAGTCAACTAGGAACAACTCCTTAAATCACCACCGCAAACAAGGACCCACGAAATTACTGCATACCCAAAATAAAAAGGGAAAAAAAACTGCTCTGCCAATATCAGGAAGACCGCATGTAAGCTAGTCTATAACTTACCTGCTAAATTTATATTCTAAAAGCCCTCTGTGAAATGCTTCTGTTAGCGTGCACACTCACAAGGTCCCTATCCCTCTCCACTCCCTATGTGTGCCACCACTATCCTTTCACAAGGTGGCAGCAAACTCCCACTCCCCCTTATCTCTACTCACTTGTCCTAACAAGTTGTTACCTTACAGAACACTGGTGTACGTTTTATTCAATGGAACCTGAAAGCACCTCTCCCCTCTACATCTGCTGTAGCCAATTGCATTTGCAAAGCTACTTATAAGCTGTAACTGTAACCTTCTACAAAGTTCCTTATCACTTACTCTCAGCCTCCACTACCGCTACTTAATTCATATCAGCTAAAGTATTACCCCATACTAGCACTGTCCCCACATACCTTGGCCAGCCTCCACTTCCACTCAATTGCAGCATCCACTGATGAATTTTCGCGCTCCTCAGCTGGGGCTCTAACCCACTTTGTTCACCTTGTGGGCTCACTCTGCTCTCTTACCCTGCCCCCAAATATCACCCACCCGCAAAACCTCTACACTTATACTCAGTACACCACACCCACTTCCTCCTGTACCCAATCAGTTTATCCACCCCACCCATAATCAATCTCTTCCAGTCCAACTATATCAATTCCACCCCTTTCAGACCACTAATCCACATGCTTAGACATAGCTTGCCACTGTACCTTTATAGCCTAAGCCCACCTCCAACCAATATCCAAAATAAACACCATGCCTACCAAACCTGCCACATTTTTAACTCAAATACTAATTCTTATTACCTTATCCTACTTAAGCTGTCTCACCAGACCTCTGTATGCTAATCACTCTCCAACATTTCACATATCTACCTCACCCCATATACACATGCACTAACCTGCATTTCCCCTAGCCTCTGCATCATCAACAATACTATGCTCTTCCCATATAAACTCATATCTAACCCCAACAACACCACTCTCATCTATACTAGCTCTATCTCAATAAGCCTTACAACCCACAAACTTGATACTAAGCAATTTAAATACCTCCTATCCCATATTCATCATTTTATCTCCATCCTTTTCTCTGGGTACATACACCCAAACCCCGGCCCCTCTCACTCACACAACTCAACCACCCCATCCCACCCTCCCCACTTAGCAGGTAGGACCCTCCATTTCACAGCTCTAAATGCCCACAGGATTTGTAACAAAATCCCTAACCTCCATGCCTGGCTTCTCCATAACCAACCAGATATTCTGTCTATCTCCGAAACCTGTCTGAAACCCCATATAAAAGACTCAGAATTGTTACCACCAAACTATTTTATTATTAGAAAAGATAGAATGCAAAAAAGGGGGAGGTGTTGCTTTACTCCTCATCCCTCCTAGTTACCCCCTACTCTAAACCTATTACCAAATCCTAATCTCAGCCCTTCTTCAGGTAAACACACATAAACATATCTGTATTGTTACCCTTTACTTCCCTCATGTCCCAATTCTTGAAGACATTCTCTCCTGGTTTTCTACCAACATTACTAACAAAACTATAATCCTGGGTGATGTTAACATTAACTGGGCCACAATTCAATCTCCAACCAACTCCCTAAATATAAATCTTTACAACTTCACTCAACTTATTACCTCAACAACCAGACCTTCCAAAGACTTCCTCTCTGGGAGCACCCTAGACTGGATTCTAGCTTTACATCCCCACATCATCACTAATAGTGGTACCCTTCCCAACCCACCAGGTGACCACCTTCCCACTCTTGCCCATCATCTTTCCTCCTCTCTACAACTAACCCATACCTATACCTCTACTCAATACCTAAAAAACTTTAACCCCAATGAATTCTCAAATGCACTAAAAAGAACAAACTGGAATCCACTGAAAACTTTATCCCCAGAAGATGCTGTTACCTACTTTAATACAATTTTCTTAAATTTGTTAGACTCCCTTGCCCCCCTGGAAAACAAAACACACACACAAATCAACCCAGTCCCATGATTAACTAAGAATACCTTACTCGTCATGTGGCTCCAAGATAAAGCTTGGAAACACTATCATAAAACTAAAACTACCACCACCCTGAATGAATACAAAACACTTTGCAACAAAGTAAAAAAAAACCTATTATCTCAGACAACAAAGACTATTTTTCCATACTCCAAAGCAACCATAACACTAATCCTAAAAAATTTCAGGATGGAATCTCCTCTCTCCTTAACCCAGGTAAAAAAGAGAACCCCTGCCCTGACCCAAATGCCTCCAACTTGGAATTAGCATCCCAATTCAACTCATTCTTTATTGACTCCATAACCAAATTAACATCATCCTTCACTAAAAATTCTGAGTAAGCATGACATGCCCTTGATGAATCCAAACTTGAGACAGGTCCTTTGTTTGGAGGTTCCTTGTGTTCTGATTGATTTGTTCCATAATACATCTTTCCATGGCTATGCATATGAAACTGTTTAGACTTATGGGTATGTAATTGCCTTGGTATATTGAAGGTCCTACCTTATGCAGGGGAATGACTGTAGCTGCTCTCCATTCATTTAATACAAATCCTGTGTGGAGGCTGAGATTGAATAGTGTTGTTGCAGGTGTGGCTAAATCGTGCTTTATTTTATCTGAGATGTATCCAGGAATAATGTCAAGGCCCATTGATGCAGTAATTTTAGCTTTTTCTAGCAGTTTTAGGATGTGGTCTTGTGTGATACTGGAGGCAAGCCAGTTTCAGGTATATTTAGAAGGACAGACAGATGGGAGAGAGGAGTGAAGTTAGAGCTAAATTTATCGGCCAGTAGGTTTGCTATATCTTCAGCCTCAGTATATAGGTAACATTGTTTATAATCAGCTCAGTGCTTTGCTTTGTTGTGCTTGTCAGATTTTGAACACGACTAAAATGCCTTGTGAGTGTGTTTGTCTTGGGTAGCTATTTTTTCCTCAGACTTGGCTTTGATGGATTTTATTAAGCCCCTGAATTGTTTGTTTATTTCAGTGACAAGGACTCTAACATTCTGGGAATTACTCTTCATAGGTTCATAGGTTCATACTAGGCTATCTGCCCTAGGGCATTTATAAGCCTAGCCAGAGTGTGTTTGGCTTTCACCACCCATTTTAAATTAATTTTGCTATGTCCCTTTTTGAAGTTAGTATACTGTGCCTCTGTCTAACAGTGACACAGAAGTGATACCCGGGGTAAACCTACGATCTCCCATCCACTCAACAAGATTCCTCTTGAAGAGAGTCAATGAGGGACTCTGCCTAACCTGGACTGGGATTTTATTCCAGAGTGAAGGGAGCCTCTGGGTTATGAATCTGTCCCTCCAGCATGTCCTATTTATTTCAGTGCTGAGGTTCAAGGCTCTTGAGCGCGTAGCTCGATGGGATTTGGATTTTCTGAGGTGCAGCATGTCCATTAATTCCGGGTTGGACATGGCTTTATACGTCAGGCACTGATCGCCTCTGAGCAGGCGGTATGCCACTGAGTAGAGCTGGAGTTTCTTTAACCGGGCAACATATGTCATCTGTTTGAGCACTTTGATCCTCTTGGTGAGGTACTTTTGGGGTCTTTCCAGTTGCTGCAGGTGTCTGGTAAAGTACATCCCAAAATGGGCATTGTACTCAATTATGGGCCTGATGAGGAATGAGTAAAGAGGCATGATGACCTCCCCTGATCTAGATGTGAATCCTTTCATGATTAGGTGGGCTATATAAAATGTTTTTCTAACCACTTTGGCCACGTGGTTGTCAAATGAGAGATTGCTATCAATTTGGGTCCCCAGATCCCTAATTACTTCTTCTGTACTTAATGGATTACCACCTATGTGGTAATTTGTGGGCACTTTGTTTTTGCCAAAGGGGATGACTATACACTTTTTGATGTTTAGCTTGAGACCATGGCTCTGGCACCAGTTGTCTGTTTCTATGAGGCCCTTTTGGAGGATGCTTGTGTCAACTGGAGAGTCGATTATGGCGCCCAGTTTGCAGTTATCTGCAAACTTGGTCAGCCACAGTCCTTCCGTGTTGGCCTATAACTCCGAAAAATATATACCGAACAAGAGAGGTCCCAGGACTGAGCCTTGTGGGACACCACTTGTAACTGGTTTGGAGTCTGACATGGCTCCAGCAATTCTAACCATGTGGGTTCTGTCCTTGAGCCAGTTGTCTTCTTACTTTCAATCAAAATTCCTTCATTTTATTATAAAGCTTGCTGATATTATGGTACCACCATATGGGTTTGTTTCTGGGTTTGCCTTTCACTTGTACCTATGGGGTACAGCTGCATCTGTGCAGTTGTTTATGGGTCTATATTACCTTATCGAATGATGAAAAGAGTGAACGCTCTTTCACCAAGCAGAAAAGGTCAAAACCACTAAACAGCAAAGACACAGACCATCGATTTTTTTTCCCAGAAAAAAAAATTGGTGGGCCATCTTCGGGAGTTTGCCATTTCCTTCACTATGGTGTGATCTTCGAGTTGGTATAGTTAAGTAGAGGGGGTGTGGGGGGCACAGCCCCCACTTCATTTTGTGTTTGAATTTTTTTTTTTTTCTGGCAGAGCAGCAATTTTTTTCCCTGGGAAAAAAAATCACTGTTCTGTTTCTTTGTTCTTTAGTGGTTTCGACCTTTTTGGTTTGATGAAAGACCTTTTGTTCTTTTCATCATTCGATAAGGTAATATAGACCCGTTGTTTGCATGCTGTTATAGAGTAGCGGTGGTATACATTTCTGCATACACAGTGTTATTAACTGGGTTTGGTGGGGATTGAAGCTTGCCAATGTAGCACCATAGGAGTAGGTAATTTGTCTTAAAGACATTTGTAAAGGTGCCTTGTAAGGAAGGGATCTCTGGTTTCAACTTTATTTCAAATGAGACTGCTTTATGGTCAGACCAGACAAGTGATAAAGATACGCAAAGGATGATGCAAGATTTTCACGTATTTAAGGACAAGATCCAAGATGCTATCATCCCCAATGGATACTCTGACTAATTGTTCCAGAGCATTTGTATTGACAACATCCAGGAATTTGTGTATTTAAGAACTAGTGGTGGTGTAGGTTTCCCAGACTATAGTCAGATAGTTTAGATCACCCAGGAAAATGCTATTGGGTTTAAGTGTGAGTAATTCTTGTTCCTGTAGATAGGCTTTTTGGCTTTCTTGTGTCATAGGGGGAGTTCTATAGCTAGCTAATATATAGTACAGGACCTTTCTGATAGGTATTTGGACACTGAGACAGATGCCTGGTGTCAGAGCCATGGCCTCAAGCTCAATGCCAAAAAGTGCAGTGTCATCCCCTTTGGTAAAAACTCTGTACCCATGAACTACCACATAGGCAGCAATCTACTTAACACTGAATGCATAAGAGACCTTGGGACCCAGATGGACAGTAGTCTCTCCTTTGATAGTCACATCGCCACAGTAGTCAGGAAGTCCTTCTATGTGGCACACCTCATCATAAAAGGGTTCTCATCCAGGAAAAAAGAGGTCATTGTTCCCCTCTACTCGTCACTCATTAGACCCATTATAGCGTACAATGCCCCTTTTGGAATGTACCTCACAAGACATCTGCAGCAGCTGGAAAGGCCACAGAAGTACCTCACAAAGAGGATTACTGGCCTCAAATAAATGCCCTACACTGACCGCCTCAAAAAACTCCAGCTTTACTCCATAGCATATCGCCTACTCCAAGGTGATCTCTGCCTAACATATAAAGCTATGTCAAACCCAGAGCTGTTGGACATGCTACACCTAAACCTAAACCTTAAACAAACTTCAAACAAATGAATAAAACTTTTAAAAACAAACAAAACAGAAACCATAAAAGCCGGCAGCAGTCGAAGTTACTTAACAGAACAAACTGTTTATTGTAAGTGCTTTCGGCTAGAAAATACCCAGCCTTCATCAGACAAAACAGTTTTCAAAAAACAAACAGGTTCTTTTGTACTGGATTAAACAATCCTAATTAATTAACAAATTAAACCGTTAAAGCAACAGGTTCACTTATCTACTAGACAACATAAAAAGACCTTAGAACGCTGGCAAAAGATCTATATTGTGCCTTGTCCAAATAAAAACATTAATAAATTTAAAACTATAATACCATCCAATAATAAATAGGCAAAATAATTCGACACAAATATTACACTCAGTAAATCCCTACTGTTAAGACAAACATGACTAACCTAGACTACCCTAGTCATAATTTTAAATTTGCTATTTTGCAATGTAGGACACCAGGGATTAGAGGGAGTCCATGGCAGATACAACTGGAGTTGGATGAGTTAAAGTGGCAAATAAGAACAAACGCACAAACCTTTCCAGGCCTGAATGACAACGTATCTATTAAATGTATGTTGAAATTATTGTCACTTAGAAGATGATTAATATATTAGCATATCTTATATTTTACACCTTATAAACATTTATAGCCATTCTTGTCTAGGTTAGTCATGTTTGTCTTAACAGTAGGGATTTACTGAGTGTAATATTTGTGTCGAATTATTTTGCCTATTTATTATTAGATGGTATTATAATAATGGTATTCATTTATTATAGTCTTAAATTTATTAATGTTTTTATTTGGACGAGGCACAATATAGATCTTTTGCCAGCGTTCTAAGGTCTTTTTATGTTGTCTAGTAGATATGTGAACCTGTTGCTTTAAGGGTTTAATTTGTTAATTAAATAGGATTGTTTAATCCAGTACAAAAGAACCTGTTTGTTTTTTGAAAACTGTTTTGTCTGATGAAGGCTGGGTATTTTCTAGCCGAAAGCGCTTACAATAAACAGTTTGTTCTGTTAAGTAACTTCGACTGCTGCCGGTTTTTATGGTTTCCATTTTATTTGTTTCTAAACCTAAACCTTGTCACCACAATAAACAGGACATGCTGGAGGGATAGATTCCTGTCCCAGAGACATCCTATACTCTGGAACAAGCTACCCATCTATGTCAAACAAAGTTCTTCATTAGCACTCTTCAAGAAAAATCTTTATGAGTGGATGGGAAATAGGAAATACACCCCGGGGATCACTTCTGTGTCTCTGCTGGACAGTGGCACAGGAAAATAACTTTCTTGGGTGGCATAAGCTATGGTACCTTGCTGGCTAGGCTTACATAGGCCCTCGGGCTGATAGCCTAGTACCTACTTATGAACCTATGATGAAGCACTAGTGCATCATGCTGCTTTAGTAGCCTTGACATGAGTCTCTTCTGGATGAAGACTGAGACACCTCCACTTTTTTCCCTTATTGTGCAGTAGCTGATCTAAATGTGTGGAACGCATTATAGCCATGCACAGCCAAAGGGCTCTCTGCCATTTTAAACCATGTCTCAGTCACTACACAGATGTCAACATCCTCCAGTGTGAGAAGGTCTTGCAGGTAGTGGAGTTCTTGTTCTGGTTCCTAGCATTGATCATTAACACCTTCATATTTTCCTGTGCTTGCTATGTTATGTTAGTAGGTTTATCAGGTTGGCATTGGCTAAAAAGGGCACAATGGGATGCACAATGTCTTTACCAATAATCAAAACCCAAGAAAGGACAGATGCAGGCCATCCCTGGCAAAGCAGCATAGTCTGTCAATCATATCCCCCAGGCTGACAAATATTGGACACCCTTTGAATGACACCAAAAACAAAGCCAGTTATGGAAGTCAATTATTTTTACTGATATTGCAGAATGTAGAATGCTACTCAGTGCTAGACTAATACCAGCCTTGGATGCATAGTTTGTGAGCTAAATCACGTACAGGGAGGTAGGTACTCCTCAAGATTTGGATACCAGCATAAACTATGACAGAGCCATACTGGTACTTTTTGTTCAAGGACTTGAATGCATGCAAGATCTTACAGATCCTGGCACCAAACAGGCAACTATCTGTTACTCTTTCCTTGCTCAGCCTGGTAAGAGACACATCTGGCGTCTTACTTTGGAGTCACCTATAACAAGAATGTCTGTTTGGGTTGATGCCTGCCTTACAGGCTCAGCATGTGTGACTTTGGAAATCCTTGTGTTATGTGAGGAGATAGGCTTAACTTGCTGAGTGTGCTTTGTGTCTGTGTTGTGTCTGGAGGTCTTTGAGGTTTAGGCAAGTTAATTTTTAGAATCTCAGCTTATGAAGGATTATGTCTATTGTGATGGCCTTGAGGATGTGTGATGTGTGATATACTGCTGACGATTTTGTTGTCTGAGTTTACTGACTGCGAGATTTTTGCCTCCAAGGACATTACATGTGTACTTCTCTCACATACTGTGTTAAGTCATTTGAGTAATAGATGATAGTCAGATAGCATGAGGCAATTATTACATTGTTTCAAGATACCCTTCTCAATCCGGCTGGCTATAGAAGTTGAGGGGAAGTACTGGTCCATGATACCGACAGAAAAGACTGTGGGGCAGGGGTAATTATAACTGCTGGGAGTTCAGTTTAAGATAATGTTTCAGTGGACTTTCTATTAAGTATTTAGAGCTCAATATAACACAACTAGTCTAGAAATTTTATTTTGCCACCATGAGAACCAGTAAACTAATTATAGTAAAAAGAAATCACTAATTTGATACTAAAATTATGCAAGCAGTATCAGTTCAAGCAATATTAAGCAATTCTATCAAATGTCTTCTAGCCTGGTTAGTAGTTTAAGGGGTGAATATTTTCAAAATGATACTTATGTGCTTATTGTCACCAGCCAATAAATGGGGGAGATGGAGGGAGGGGATTATGTTGTCATTATCATAAGTGACAGACAACGACAGATACACTGGGTTCAAGAACACAACTACAATGGAGTGGATGGGAGGGAAAAACAATTAACTCTGAGCTGACTTGCCTGGAACTGAGTTAGTGCAAAGATTAGTCTTGAACCAGCTTTACATATAATCAGTATATAAGAATGAAATTAGGGTGTGATGTCCCCACTCTGGGCCAGTAATCAACGAGCCTGAATCCTCACTACTCACATTGGAGAGGGACGTTCACTTGGAACAAAAAGAGATACACCCAGTATTTCCAGATGTAGCTCTCTGCATCAAGCACAGTTTCCCTTAAGAGCAAACAAGAAACACACTCAGTCCATGGTCTGGGTTTATCTCTCTCTGTCTCCCTCCCCAGTAAGAGTCCTCAGTGGCACAGCTATAGGATTGAGTCCTCAGATGAGTATCCAAACCAAGTCCTCCAGCACCATCTCTGTAAAACCAGTGCTCTGTGTCCATGCTCCAAGTAGCTGACACACACACACACACACACACACACACACACACACACACACACACACACACACACACACACACACACACACACACACACACATACACACACACATTGAGATTTGATTTTCACACACACATACACACCTGGGAAAGGCTGGCACAGATTTACTAGGTATGACCCCTTCTGCCCAGACTATAAGGTAGTTACACTGCCACCAGACACACCAAATCCAGATACTCTAAGTCTCTTGCAAGGGTACCCAATTATACTGACTGAAATTAATAGTAATACAAATGGTAGTTTGACCAAGGCAATAAGGCTTCTAGGAGGGACCACAGTGTCACCAAATAGATATAAGTTTTCTCGAAGTTTAAAATATTCTCTAAAGGACCAGACACAGTGAAACTTTTAAATAAATTTAATAATAAATAATAAAAGAACATGAAAATACTAAATATCTATTTACAGTAAACACCACAGTTTCATTCACAGGTGAAATATTACAGATAACACAGGTGGGCAGGTTCACACAGTTACAGAAAAACAATACTTAAGCAATCTCACTATACTGACTGAGCTAAACAATTATTATTCCTTGATTACTTATTAGAGCAAGGGAAGATGAAGTAAGTGAAAGACCCTTCTTTGTCAGGTTATAAAAACAGAGTGCTCTGTGACTTCAGTGTCACCTAGTATTAAACATTATTTTTAGTGATGGCTACAGAACGACATCATATACATCTGGTCATCTTACTTCTGGTTCCCATGCAACTTCCCATTGCTAGAAACCGCCAGGATTTAGCACCTATGTGTCAATAATGCACAGATAACTTTGTTAAGATCTGATGCAGATCCTGGAAGTCATAAAACAATTTCAAACCTCCACCCTTCAAGACTAGCAATTAGCTGCCTAGTACAGACTTTTTGTCTCTGGCTGCATTGAGAACTATAAGATATAATCTTTATGACCTAAGCCAGATAATTTAACTTTAAACTATTTTCATAGTTTGAGATTACGCTATTCTCTTCCAGTATCCTCTGTTACAATATATACATTTCATATATGTATATTTCTTTTTCTGTTCAGCTGGCCATACTGTTGGTACATTTTTAATACAAGCAGCTTTACAAACACATTTCAACACAAGCATCTATACAAATCAGCTTGATATACAAATGACATATAATTCTTTACAAAACTCCCGCTAGCTATGCTGGCATATGTTACACATCCACTACCCTACTTCTCATGGCAAAGCTGGCACTACCTCACATTGTCACATAAGGTATAATACCGATAGTTAGAGCACTTAAACAGCAACATCCAGTGCAGCTGTGTACTGGAATTGCTAATTAATATAGGCTTAAAGACCTTAGCTGAAGGAGATACTGGATGTTCATTTTTTTTAAAACCAGATCAAGAAATGAAAGCACTCTTTATTTCTCTGTGTAATGGAACTAGTACAATGCAACAGTAATTTTTAGATATCTCTGTTCCAAAGTGTGTACTGAGTGTGTATAATGTAATCTCTATGATATTTAAATGTCAGTACTCAAAATGCTGAATGCTGACACTCTGAAAAATCCATGAGAGGAGCGAATCAGAAGACAACAGTCTTCTCCTTTAAACTTCTTTTTTTGCAGGGGACAAGACCCCATTCACCCTCCAAAGTAGGGGGCAAGCACCCCCTCAGACTTATATAAATATATATATATATATATATATATATATATATATATATATATATATATATATATATATATATATATAGATATAGATATATATACTACCTTTGATATCACCATACCTCAGAGAGAAGAGAATATTACAAGAAATGGCCATCTCATACTTAGTATATGTAAGTCCATTTATTCAGCCATTCAATGACCATGTTTTAGGACTCACTGTAGTGGGTCCCAACATTTCAAATCGTTACCTTTACTCCCCAACTTGTGAACTACCTTATACATAATCTGCTGTCTTGAGCTGCTAGTATTAGCCTTTCATTTTTGGTTTAAATTCCCGTCACTTGAGCCATTTGTATGTAACTCTTCATCAACAGGTGGTTGTTCCAGCAGTTCTCGGTACTTTCCACTATAACTGTGTAATATCTAGTTTCCTTTTTCTTTCTGCTACTGCCCAGTTAGTTACTCCTGGTCCTGAAACATAAGGAAACAAATAAACAAGTATTTGGTCACCTAAAATAAAGCGATCAACATTTTCAAGCATGCCACATTCTTCAAAAGTAACTTTTCTGCAGAGACAGTAGAAAAATGGCACCCAGTCCTTCTCAAATGTCGTATGGCTCAGAGTGATAAAGCCCTTACACCACCCCAGAAAACCCAAGCTCTACTAGCAACACAGGAGCCAGAGGGGCAAGACATTGTGGGATAATAAGAATGAATGGCAAATGCCAACTGGTCCAAACTGGGGGTTAGAATGCCACCTAGGAACACTGCAACAGCAGCATTAAAAGCCAGGTGAGCCCTGTGCTGCATGCTGTATGTCACCTCGTTATGAGGATTCACATGCATAGAAGCATGCATGCACCTCTGGTGGGAAACAATTGCAAAGCTCGTAAGTTTGCAGAAGGGCAGGATGGGGTCAGGGCACACTTCCCATCAGCAGTATGAAGCAACATCTGTAGCATCTGTCTTCTCACTGCCCCAGAAGTTGGTCCGGCTGAGCCCATGGAAGGCTATGGTGGGTCCAGTAGGCCCTGTGAATTAGGAGAGGAGCTGCTGCCAGCTGATAGCTAGCTGTGGGGAGAGGAGAAAAAAAAGAATTTTGTGCCAATTTGCAAGACTCAGGATGATTTTTGAGGCCAAGATGCAATCATGATAGACTGCAACGGACCTGTGTCATAGGTCAATGCCAGACCAGTTGCAAATATGAATGATATGAATGATATACAGAATTATCTTCTCAAGGTAATGTACATGGGTTACTCACACCACTGACAATGGCAAAGAGTGAAAAGAAGAAAAGTATGTGGGCGGCTCCATAATTTGAACTCAGTCAGCAAGACAAATGAAACTTCAGAGTAATCCATGGACTTGTTACTTGTCACTGGAAATAACTAGATGTCTCGATTTCATTCAATTCAGTGGGGAGTAGTGACTCAGTTAACCCTTTCAAAATGCCTGCATGCCAGTTGCATAATGTGCTTGACAGTAAGAATAATTGGTGTGAAGTCCACAGTAATATCAAACAATCATGGCACTCACATTGGCACTACAAGCATTTGCATTCATACTATATAATACTGTGTATTTTTAACAATACTGTTAACAAGCAGTTAAAGGGATGATTTCCTGGAATGGACTTGTTAACTTAATTACTAGACACCTTAACCAGTTTTCAGACAGGTATAAAGTGTTGCTTTTTCTGTAATCTCCCAGACGCTGTTTCTTATCTGATTACAGTGGGTGGAGCAATTCATAGGTTCAACGGCTAACGATCACAAGGGCCTTTTTAAGCCTCGACATGCATCCCAAATCTCTGACAAGTTGTGATACCCTTGATAAGTGTAAGCAGGGGCCTGGGAGATGAACCATTTACAGGTTACCTGTGTCCATTACAAACATAGGTGCCAAACCAGTGCATTCCACTTAATAAAAAATCAAGGGACTATGTCATTTGTATATGTAGCAGTCTAAGATGCCATAAATTGTAAGGTAAATAATGGAGGTGAGAGGTGGTCAATAATTAAGGTCAACACACACAATTATGTCATCAATACAGGCAGGATCATATTTTAAGTATGAATGATCTAAGGCTGATAACATTGTAGAAACCAGGATCTCACTGGGCAGTTTATCGGCAGTTACTGTAATAGGTTCATAGATTCATAGGAAGTTACTAGGCTAATGAATGTAGGGCCTTTACAAGCCTATCTATACTATACCTGTGTTACATAATTGACAATGGTTAGATGGTCGTTTTTCACAGAGCAAGTCAATGATCAGCATCAACTGTCCTTGTTCACGAGGGACATAGGTGCCACCTGGTCTTCCATGCAATTGTCTAGGTTGTGCTTAAATAGAATCACTGAGGCGTTCTGATTCACATGAATTGGGAGTTCATTCCAGAGGAGCAGCAATCTCTGTGAGATATATCTGTCTCTCCAGCATATTCTGTTAATGTTACAGGCTATGTTGAGATCCCTGGAGTGAGTGAATCTTGTCCCATTTGATTTGCGGATGTGCAGCATATCCACTAGGGCAGAGTCAGAGATCGCTCCATAGGCCCAGCACAAGTCACCTTTCAACAGCCTGTGGGATGCAGAGTACAGTGACAGAGCTTTCATTCTTTCCATGTAGGTCATGTTTTAGAGGCCCTGAATTTTGTTGGTAGGAAACCTCTGTGGTCTCTCCAGCTTCTGCAGATGTCTGGTGAGGTAAATGCAAAAGGGAACATAGTACTCTATTAGTGGTCTGATGAGGGTCAAGTACAGAGGAGTTATAACATCCTTGGTCTTGGATGCAATGCCTTACTTATAAGTTGCACAATATAGAAGGTTTTCCTTTCCACTGTGGACACATGGTGATTGAAGTTTAGGTTGCTATCAACCTGTGTTCCCAAATCTCATAACAGTGGGTATGAGGTTAGGAGGGTGCTGTTAATATTGTAACTTGCAGGCACTTCCTCTTTGCCAAATGGCATAATAATGCACTTTTTTGCATTTAATTTTAGTCTGTGGCTTTGGCACCAATTATTTGTCTGTGTAAACCCTTTTTGTAATATGTTAACATCATTGGAAGACTCAATGATTGTACCTAGTTTGTAATCAGCAGTGAACATGCTAAACCACAGGCTGACTTCTTTCACCTGGACTTCCTAGAAATAGATTCCAAACAGTAGAGGTCCCATCTCTGCTCCCTGTGGTACACCACTGGCAACTGGTCTACTTATAGAGGTGGAATCCCCAACTTTGACAGTATACATTCTGCCAGTGAGCCAGATGGCTACTCCTCTAGAGATGTATGGGTTAATCCCCAGATGGGAAAGTTTCTCAATGATACCCAAGTGGGTGATTGTATCAAAGGTCATGGCTAAGTCAAGATAGGCCTACCGTGCTGTTTTTCCTTCATCCAGGGCTTTGGTGACATTCTCAAAGAAGTCCACCAGGTTTAATAAGCACAATCTACCTATAACAAAGCCAAACTGCTCCAGGTCAAGAGTTTGAAGGTTGCCTATGTCCTTGTTGATAAGGTCCATGATGATTCTTTCCACGGTCTTGCAGATAAGGCTGGTTAGGCTTATGGGTCTAGAATTCCCAGGGTTGGTTGATGGACCCCCTTTCTGCAAGGTAATTGCTGTTGTTGTTCTCCACTCTGCTGGAACAAATCCATTTCTTAGGCTATGGTTAAAAAGAGTGCTAAATGGTTCCACTATGTCTTATTTTAGATGTAAGCAGCATGGGATGTTATCTTTTCCCAGAGAGGCCATTTTTTTGGTCTTGGAGAGCATGGATATGACCTGAGCTTTGGAGTTACATGGTAGAGGATTGGTGTCAGGTATGCTTTAGGATATGGCTGGTGGGGACAGGGGGGTAGAGTTTGCACCAAATCTGTCAGCTAACAGGTTGGCAATTACCTCAGGTTCAGTGTGAGTGGTACCATCCACCATAAGTTTGTCACATAGCTGAACATTCCATTTTAGATTTTGGATGTAGATAAAGAATGCCTTATGTTTATCCTTAGCTAGGGGTGCTAATTTAGTAGCCTTGTAACTAGCTTTAGGGGACTTCACAAGATATATGATTTACTTGTTCAAGCTGTGGGGGTATTCATTTGCTGTGTGAGTTCTCAATTGATCATAGATATCAATTTCTTCTTTTTGTCATACAAGTTATTTATACTTGAGGTCCACCAGGGCAGCTTGTTTTTTTCTGGAGAACCTGGTTTTGATCTGATCAGGTGCAACAGAGTCTATACAGTTTTTAAGTGGTTATATAGAGCATTTGTATACTCCTTTGCATAGGAGTCATTGTTGACTGTGTTAGCAGGGGTTTGAATCGTTTTATACCATTGCTTAGTAGGTAGTAGCTTGCTTTGGAGAAACTTTTCAGTTTGCTCATGGAAACCAACTGTATTAAATGTGACGTAATCACAAAACTATTAATATTTTTTTCAGTGGTACAACAGACCAACATACCCACTATGTAACAATCAGTTATTAATGTTCTTCTTAAACATTTATTAATGTTCATACCAGCTATGGCCAGTGTGAACCATTCTCAACACTATTTGGTTGAAATGATAGGTCTGGCCACAAAATAAACTTATCATCTCAATCTGCACACTCTTTGAAGTGAAGAAGGTTGCTTCCACACATTACAGCCATAAAAATAATATGTTAATAGAATGAAGGAGCACTTTTACTGTTAATTAACAAAAGCATTCTTCTCTGATAAATGCAGTTCGTGTTTTGAATGCATTTCTTGCCAGAAACACTGTACCACTCTAGTCTTGGACCAGCACGAACCCCTTGTATTCAAGCAATGTATACAGGCTGATAACTAAAGCAATCCATGAAAAAAAAACAGCATCAGAAACATTCGCTTGGGTAGGTGTTCAAGATAAGTAACTTGCCCCCAGTGCTTGTCCTAATAGCTGTTATTGCTTTCTAAGATTCATGGAATATTATATCAACATCCTGTGTGTCTTCCCTGACAAATGTAAATTTAAAATATTAGTGCATGCAGATGACATAACTGTAGTCAGAAACCCATGAACATCAAGTTCAAATGCATCTGTAGTCTGTCTAGCTTAATGAGGTGCATAATGTTTGTAACTGTGAACATATTAACATGGTTTGTTTCTTTTATGTAAATGTATGTCTTAAGTGATAATTCAATAAAGGTGTAAACAAATCCAATGATAAAAAAGGAATTAAAAATGAATGTCAACTGTGTGCAGTTTGGAAAGGAAACATAAGAAGTGAATATTAACTATATTCTGGACCCGAGACTATCTGTTTAATAAAATTAAAAATAAAATTTGCAGGAATTATGGTACAAGGATAAAAAAGACTAGAATTAAATAGCTGGTTGGTTAAAGTCTTCAATTTCATTGTAATACTTTGCAACAATAATTTAAAAGTTGCAGATTACAGTATTTCCCAAACTATTCCTTTTCTATACTCATATAACAAGGTACCATGCACAAAACATGGAGACAATCTTACAAATAATACATGATGGACTCAGTCTTACTATATTAAATATTGGTGCTTGTAAGGATACTTTAACTTTTTAAACTTGAGTGCATACTTACAATGTCCACATTTGCTACCACACTGAACTTATACAACTTGGAAGTGCCACACTTTCTCTCTACTCACTTGGATTCAGTGCGGAAATATATTAAAACAAAATAAATTATACTTCCAAGTTAAACTTGTCCTTAACTGCCTTCATTAGAATTAAGAGGTAGTGATTATTTGAAACACTTTTGAAAGCTTTGTGCAAATTAATAGCCTCTTCCCACTAGTAGCCAACTCCTTTATAGGAAATCCTTCCATATAGACCTTTGGCATTATCTGCATAAGAAAGGGGTATGCAAAATTGCAGAGACTGCATCACCAGTGTTTGGAATGCTGCAATAAATTTAATGTGGCTTTTCAAAATGCAGCAGACCTTATCTAATTATGTATAACTGACAATGAATTAAAAAGATTAACAAAAATCTAAGAAATGAAAAATAACAGACACTAATCCCAGTGAAACAGACTCTTAATAACCCTAAATTGGTACAAAAACAATTTAAGGGGCAGCAGGAGAGACATGCAGAACAATGCATTCAGACTAAGCAAAAGAAGACTGAAAAAAAGTAATGCACAATGACCCTGAGCAATAATAGGGTGGCCAGAGGGAATTTCATACTACATATGCTTCTGTATACAGATACTGCTGATTCCCTTCAAAATGTTGTGTAGATCCAGGGAAGTAAATAGTGTGGGAAGAAATAGCAGGGAATTGTTATGTCTAGGCTTGTATAGGCCCTAGGGCCGATAGTCTAGTACCAACCTATGACCTTATGAAGATCAGTAGGTCATAAGACACATGATACTACTTCAAATAATGGGAAGAATGGGAGGCAGGGACAAAACTCCTCATAGACCTCTGCTACAAATCATGCACATCTGGAGAGGTCTTCTGTTGGCATGGTGTAAAATTGTAAAATGTTCTGTCATGTTTTAAAACAAAAGAAATTACTCTTTTCATAGAATTTACAGTCTTTTTTTCAGATTAGTGTACAGCAGCAGAAACATGGCAAAAGGAGCCATTTTGGAAACCTAAGCTATACTAGCTACATACGCCATGAAGGAGCTCCTGAGCACTCTTGGTGCAACAAACATTTTATGTAAGTGTTCTTAGATTGCCTATCTGCCCTAAATTGATTAAGCTCATTAAGTAACAATTCTCATTTAGTTTTATATTTGTAACAATTCTAATGTAGTTTTACATCTCATATTTACACATTAATTGTATTAATCTTTTCCTGCACAATCATACATAAGGACTAATGAAATAATATGTATATACCAGCTTTTACTGACAAGCTTACCGAAATCAAACCATTTGTGTGAAGATAACTTTGAGGAAACTGCAATACTTCTTCATAATGACAAGTTTACTGGAATTAAAACATCAGCATGATGGTCTCTGTGAAGAAAATGCAATGCTTCTTAATACAGCACAGCCTAGCATCTTACCCAGGATGGGTTTCTTTGCATGACTCCTGTTGAGTGCGGAGCCCCAGTTCCCTCCCCACCTTGGAATGGATTAAGTGAATGATCAGGAAATGAATGAGTGGTGCAAATTTTAGGACATTATTTCTGCATTAATATTTTGCATGCCATGCTTGGCAATCTGACTCCAATATTCTCAAAAAAATATTCTCCAAAATGTTTGATTGCATTTCCATCACTATTACATCAAATTATATTATATACTTTGTATTGTGGAGCTTTTCTCCCCGGGCCTCCACTGAAAACGGGCTTTTGAGCCCAGTGGACCTCCCCGGTCACCGAACTGGAATAAATAGTAAATAAATAAATATATTCACCTCCACCCTCCCCCATGCACAGGAAAATGCTGCCTTCAAAGTAGGTTGTATCCTCTAACATTAGAATAAGGGACAGTGCAAACATTCTTCTCAACTGTCCTTGATTTTGCTTCCTTATTTTGCCCTGTACCTCATAAAATTGCACATTTTAAAGGTAAATCACTGATGAATACTGTCAGTTAACAATGGCAGACATTACAGTTTCATACTTTTTGTTGATCTGAAAATGTATGCTGCTTAAAACACCTATTGTTCTGTTAACCTTTAAGTGAGTTAGTGTAACATTTAAACCTTTTCACTGATTTTGGGCCTCTGTCTCTCCATTATTGTTGTCTGTGTCCAGAATTCTTGAACAAAGAATTTGAGAAGTATGAGCATAAACAATAGTCAGGGGGAAAAAGGACAAAATTAGGGACACATTTAAAATACCAGCATTTGTTTTAGAAAGATCATAGAAGCATTAACGACCATGTGGTTTCTGCAGTTTGTAATTTTTTAAACTGTCATCATTTTGTAGATTGTAAACCTCCATTTTGTATAACAACACCAATTTTAGGAGTATTGAAGCAAACCTTGATCCAAAATCAGCAGCAACTGAGATGTATGGCTTTCAGGTACACACTCATCTGACACCATTAAGAAGCACCTTGCAATAAACTAATAATATACCAGCACACTGTACAACCTAGTTTGATTCCTTTTTGTAGAAGGAGATGGCTGTAAAAACTTTTGAGGGGTGCCGACAACAGAATGGATACAGTGTCACCACTGTTGACAATGTTAATGAAACTAAGAAAGGAAAAAGTAGTGCCAGGGTACAGGTGAAAAACATGGTGGAATGGTCAAGAAAGAGAATGCAGGGTAATATGAGAGATTTGTGTCTTGGTACATTTTTCAAGAACCTTGGACAATGGAGATTATTAAATAGCTATGGGACAGCAGTTGGTGACTTTGGTACAGGTGCCACCTTTATGAAGGGGAGAATTAATGTTTTTTCCATTGTAATGGGACATGGGATTTTTTGAAGACTTGATTAATTCGAGACTGGGAAGGCAACTGCCTCTGCTGCAAATTTAAGAAATTTATGTAGCGAGTTGTCAGGTGCTACAGTGGTCAGCTTTACCTTAAGGAGGTGTCTTATTACAGTAGACCTAGAAATAGGTTTAGTATGAAAGGGTAGTGGTAACTACTGAGTTGAGATGGGAATTGTGTGGTAGATGAGGTTTTGCTATTGAATAGGGAGGACAGTGAATAAAGTGTGTTGAACAGGGTGGTAATGTCTTTAGAGGCATTTGGATTAGTTTGAGCAGGTGAGGATTGGGTAGATTCCCTAGAAGCCCTCTTCACCCTAGAGAATGCTGACAACTGTGTGGTCACTGATGCATGATTCAAAGTTGAGGAGACCACACCAACAGTGCAAGGTTATAATGCCTTGCACACATTTAGACCACCTACTACACAGATAGGGACTAAAGGTGGAAGTGTCTTTATTTACATCAAAAATAAATATACCTCAGGGCTGGTCAAACAGGGCAATGCACTTGAGTTGCTCAATGCTCATATCACCATAGACAAAATCCAATACCACTTCCTTGCAAGCTATCGGTCCCCCTCTATGACCCAGGAAATCCATACCATTTATTTAAATTTATTAGAAACACTCACCATCCAATCCAATACCATATTCATGGATGACTTTAATTACCCCACTATTAATTGGGAATCCTATACAACACTAAATGTACAGGCACAGAGATTTCTGTAGTTTATCAATACACTAACCAGGGGTGTAAGCATACTGGATCTGGACCTCACTAATATGGGAAAGTGCTGCACACCCTCTATTGTAATGTCTTCCCTGGTAAGGTCAGACCACAAAATGGTCTCCTTTGAAGTAAAAATAAAACCTGGACCCCCAGCTAAACCTGGAATATCCAGGAAATACACTAAGGCTAACCTTCTGCTTTTAAGTGATAACTTGGTAAAATTTCAAGCCCCCATAAACCCTGAGAACACTGCTGCCTATGGATAACTGTTCACAGAAACCCTGTATAAGCATGTTAATAGCAGCACAGAGGCAGCTGTATCCACCAGGAAGACGTACAGAACTAAGTCAAAGCCCCCCTGGTGGAATCACAAAATAAAATAGGCTGTATAACACAAGGAAGAAAATCATGGCAAAGATTAGGAGGTGCAGAACCCAGCAGGATATAAACACATTCATCAAACTAAACAAACAACTCAGAAGACAAATAAAGTCTATCAAAGCTAAATGTATGGTAAATTTAGCCTCCCAGGCCAAGGACAACCACGAGGCATACTTCAGCTATGTCCGCAGTCTGAAAGGCAATACACAGTTGTGTGCATATCTCATTGTAAATGGAGTCAGCTATACTGACCTAGAAGATATTGCAAACCTAATGGCTGATAAATTCAGCTCCATCTTTACCCCTCTTTCCCCTTCAACCTTCCCTCAGGAAATACCAGGTCCTTAATGCTCTCGCTAAGGCTAAGAGCACTGCATTTCTGGGCCCAGACAGTATCCAAGGATGCCTTCTAAATAGCATGAAACATGACCTATCAGGGCCTCTGGACTTGCTATTTAACTGTAGCCCCCAAATAGGCTTTGTGCCTCATGAATGGAGAACAGTAACAGTCATCCTTCTGCACAGAGGCAGGCCATCTACAGACCCTGGAAACTACAGATCCATAAGTCTTACTAGTTTTATATATAAAGCCATGAAAAGAATTATCATGGAAATGATCAGTAGTGATATAGTAAACCTCCAGGCATTGAATCCAGCCCAGTTTGGTTTCGTCAAAGGTAGGTCATGCCTACTCAACATGATGGACTTCTTTGAGAAGGTCACTAAAGCAACGGATGAGGGCAGAATGGTTTACACTGCCTACCTTGACCTGGCCAAGGTATTTGACACAATGCTTCACTCAGGCATTATTGACAAGCTGAAGAGGTTAGGTACAAATTCATATGTCACCGGGTCGATAGCCAAGTGGCACACACTCAGGACCCTGGAAGTTAGAATTGGGGAGTCCACCTCTACAAAGAGGCCAGTCACAAGTGGACTCCCTCAGAGATCAGTTCTTAGACCACTCCTTTTTGGCATTTACTTCTCTGATGTCAAGGCCAATGCCAATGGTCTCTGGCTGACTAAATTTGCAGATGATTGTAAATTAGAAGCTGTCACTAAATCCCACACTAACACAAATGTTCGCCAGGAAGGGCTGACACAGACAAACAGCTGGTGTCAGAGCAATGGAATAAACTAAATATCAAGTAATGCATAATAGCATACTTTGGGAAGTACTCCACCCCTGGTAACTTTCATATTGACAACAGATCCCTTAGAGTTTACCCAGTAGACAGGGACTTAGGGACACACATAGACAGTAATTTAGTCTTGGACCATTGCGTGTCCATAGTAGCAAGGAAATCATTCTATGTTGCACAACGTATAAATAAAAGTATGGAATCTAAGTCCAAAGAAGTCATTGTTCCACTGTGTTCAGCATTCATCAGACCTATCATTGAGTACAATGCTCCCTTTGGTATGTACCTAACCAGGCATATCCAACAACTGGAACATCCATAGAGGTTCCTTACTAAAAGACAACGGGGCATAAATAAAATGTCCTATGCAGACCACCTCAAGGCCTATCCCTGTCTTATGTCTCTTACAGGCTTTTGATGGGAGATCTATGCCTGGAATATAGGGCATTGTCAGACCCCACTCTGATGGACCTCCTGCATATCCACAAAAAAAAAAACAGCAGCAGAATTACCTCTTCTAAAGACTTAAACCTTGACTGTGATCAAAATAGGACCTACTGGAAAGACAGGTATGTATCCCAGAGACTATCCAATCACTGGAACAAGCTTCACACCCATGTGAAGCACAGTGCCTCACTAACCCAATTCAAGTGTAACTTTGACAATTGGATGGGGAACAGGAGATTCATACCTGGTTTGGCACCTATGTCTCTAATGGACAAAGCAACTTGTAAATGTTTCATCTTCCAAGCCCCTGCTTGTACTCATCAATGGTATCAGAACTTGTCAGAGATTTGAGATGCATGGCTATATTTAAAAAGGCCCTTGTGGTTGTTAGCCTAGTAAACACCTATGAACCTATTGGCCAGGACTGACAAGTGGTTTTATGGAAGATTAGACATTTTAGGTTGATGTAGATGTGGATATTTTCATAGTACTTTTGCCTGTTTTAACATGATATATGATTCCAGATAGCTTTGTAATGGTGGTTAAACTGATATTTATTTGTGGCCTAAGTTTTCCAGGCTTTGTCCCTTAATTTTGAAAGCTGTTTGCTAATTCTAGTTAGACAGGGAGCAGAACTGTATTTCACTCTCTTTGTTCTATGTAGGTCAATTGTATTTAGAATATTTAGTATAGTGTTGTTGAACTTTAATACAACATCTTCTTGTGGAAGGTGCATTTGGTTAGGTCAGTTTTAGTATTTTTGGTTGGACATGAAAACATCTGAGTCACAATTTGCAACATTGTGGACTGTGTTAGTTAATTTTGTAATAGCAAAAACTGGTATGTGGTCAACTAATGTTTCTGATGATATGTTTTTGGAGAAGAGGTAAGAATCCGGTCTATAGAGGTTCACTTATTACAATCTGAGTTGTAGTGAGAGAGAGAGAGAGAGAGAGAGAGAGAGAGAGAGAGAGAGAGAGAGAGAGAGAGTGTGTGTGTGTGTGTGTGTGTGTGTGTGTGTGTGTGTGTGTGTGTGTGTGTGTGTGTGTGTGTGTGTGTGTGTGTGTGTGTGTGTGTGTGTGATAAGTTGGGAGAGGCTGTACAATTTTATGACATTTTTGGAATTGTCAGTAGGTAGAGAAACAGTCACTGTTAAAAATCACATAGTATTATTTTGTCTTGTAGGATACTGGGTGTAACCCAACAGATGAGGTCTTTTGTTGTATTGATAATGCTCCCAGGTGGTATATAGGTGCCAGTAATGCACAATGATTTTTATGTTTACGTTTAAGGAGTAAGATAAGGATTTTTGCATTATTAATTTGTGAAGGGTTTGTTTTTTGTGCTCAAGTTTTTGAGAGTTTTTGTAAATGAT
The DNA here is from genome assembly GCF_019279795.1 of Protopterus annectens. NCBI lineage: Eukaryota > Metazoa > Chordata > Ceratodontiformes > Protopteridae > Protopterus > Protopterus annectens. The sequence continues at coordinate 1,418,931,145 of NC_056726.1, forward strand.
AGCAACTCTTCCACTTTTTTTTATGTTTTCAATCTTGTCTTACAATGTTATATCCAGTGGGACAATTTCATTGTCTGTTGCTTCAGTCTTAGCCAGGATTCTGTTAGATCAATAATGAAGATCAGCTATTTTCTTTGTAGTACTTCTGAAGTTTTAATTTACTGCACTTTCAGACATTGCATGCCTACCTTGCTAGCTATTTTCACACAACTGCCAAAATCCTTCTCAGTCAGAGGCCTAAACTGATGGAATATCTTACTAACCTTTTTTGGAACACATGGAGCACAAACAGAACCTGTCATTTCTTTTACCCCATCTGAAATTGCATCCAAGAACATGGTAATACTTAATGTTTAAAAATGGCTTGCTACTATGGTTTAGCTGATGGAAGCAAAGACATTAACTACTGTGTAATTTATGTGCTGCAATTATTTTTTTTTTATTCTTGGCTTTTCATTTTATATTTAAACTCTTTGTCTCTCTGTTGCACTGCTTTGGCCTAATTTGTAGCTAAAAATAGTCCTGAGCTATGCAAATGCACTTATCATGAAAACAAATGTTAGTAAATATAATTACTGAAAAAATCACTTTGACTTTACAGCTACTACTGCACGGTCATAGGTTCATAGGCAGGTACTAGGCTATCTGCCCTAGGACATTTATCAGCCTAGCCAGAATGTTGGCTTTCGCCTCCCTTTTGGACTAGATTCCTGAGCCTCTGTCCAGCAGAGCCAAAGAAGTGATCCCAGGTGTAAATTTACGATTACCCATCCACTCATCAAGATTTCTCTTGAAGAGGGTCAGCGAGGGGCTCTGTCTAACATGGACTGGGATTCTATTCCAGAGCAAGGGAAGCCTTTGGGATATGAATCTATCCCTCCAGCATGTCTTGTTTATTTTGTGCTAAGGTTTAAATCCCTGGAGCATGTAGTTCTAATAGGTTCATAGGTTCATACTAGGCTATCTGCCCTAGGGCATTTATAAGCCTAGCCAGAGTTGTGTGGCTTTCACCACCCCTTAGGTTGAAGAATACTATACCCATTAGTTTGCTGTGCCTCTGTCCAGCAGTGATACAGAGATGATCCCCGGGGTAAACCTACGATCTCCCATCCACTGGTCAAGATTCCTCTTGAGCAGAGCCAGCGAGGTGCTCTGTCTCACATGGACCGGGATTCTGTTCCACAGCATAGGGAGTCTCTGGGTGATGAATCTGTCCCTCCAGCACATCCTATTTATATCCGTGTTGAGGTTTAAGTCTCTTGCTCTTGTGGCTCTGGTGGATTTGGATTTTTTTGAGGTGGAGCATGTCCATTAATTCCAGGTTGGACATGGCCTTGTATGTCAGGCACAGGTCACCTCTGAGCAGACGGTATGCGACTGAATAGAGCTGGAGTTTCTTCAGTCGGGCAGCATATGGCATATTTTTGAGCCCCTTTATCCTTTTGGTGAGGAACTTTTGGGGTCTTTCCAATTGCTGCAGGTGTCGGGTAAGATACAGTCCGAATGGGGCATTGTTCTCAATCATTGGTCTGATAAGTGAAGAGTACAGGGGAACAATGACCTCCCTTGATCTGGATGTGAATCCCTTCATAATCAGGTGGGCAATGTAGAAGGTCCTCCTAACCACTTTGGCAATGTGAGTGTCAAAAGAAAGGTTACTGTCAACTTGGGTCCCCAGGTCCCTGATAACCTCTTCTGTGCTTAATGGATTGCCACCTATGTGGTAACTTGGGGTTACCTTGTTTTTACCAAAGGGTATGACTATACATTTTTTGGCGTTTAGCTTAAGGCCATGGCTCTGGCACCAGTTATCCGTTTCTATGAGACCTCTCTGAAGGATATCTGTGTCTGATGGATTTTCAACTATGACGCCCAGTTTGCAGTCATCTGCAAACTTTGTCAGCCACAATCCTCCTATGTTTGCCTGCACTTCTGAAAAGTAGATGCCGAACAAGAGGGGGCCCAGGACTGAGCCCTGTGGGACACCGCTTGTGACCGGCTTGGAGTCTGACAATGGCACCAGCAACTCTAACCCTGTGGGTTCTGCCTTGAGCCAGTTTGCAATCCATCTTGTGACATATGGGTTTACATTTAAGCTGGTGAGCTTTTCTATGATACCCGAGTGGGGTATTGTGTCGAAAGCTTTTGCAAGGTCAAGGTAGGCTGTGTGAACTGCCTTACCCTCATCAATGGCCTTGGTGACTGTTTCAAAAAAGTCGACCAAGTTCAAGAGGCATGATCTGCCCTTGACAAAGCCGAATTGGGTGGGATCCAATGTCTGTAGGTCCCCTATGTCTTTATTTATGAGTTCCATTATGATCCTCTCCATAGCTTTGCAGACCAGGCTTGTTAAGCTTATGGGGCAGTAATTACCAGGGTCCGTAGAAGCACCGCCTTTGTGGAGTGGGACCACAGTTGCCGTACGCCACTCTTTGGGTACGTATCCTGTGGTAAGGCTAAGATTAAACAGCAGCCTTATGTGTGGGTTTAGTTTCTCATTGAGTTCGTGTAGCACACAGCCAGGGACACCATCCGGTCCCATTGATGCTGTGTTTTTAGCTTTAGAGAGAGCAGCTCTCACCTGGGCATTTGAGATGATTGGGAGGCTACACTCTGCTGGGACAGATATTTCTCCTTTTGGGGGGGAGGGAGGGGAGAAATTTTCACTGAACCTGTCTGCCAGTATGTTTGCAATGTCTGTGGGTTCAGTGATTTTTGTATCATTTTGGACTAATTCTGAGCATATCTGGGAGTTTCCACCCAGATTTCTAACATAGCTAAAGAAGGCCTTATGATTGTCTTTTGAGTCCTTGGTGATTTTTCTCTCAAAGTTGGCCTTGGATGATTTTATGAGTGATCATAGTTTTTTACTAGTATTGATCAGAAATGTCTTCCCTTTTAAGGATTTTGCTCTATCTTGTAGTAGCTTTCTCCTCTTGTTGTAAAGTTTGTTTATGGCTGGGTTCCACCAGATTGGGCGCTTGCCTTTGGTGGAAAGGGTCTTGATTTTATTTGGGATTGCTTGATCCATGCAATCCTGGAGGTGCTCGTAGAAAGCATTTGTAATGGATTCAGCAGCGTGGGTTGTGGTTTCCAATGGCTCAGAGGCCTTGAAGGATACCACAGCAGTCTTAAGAAGTGTGAAGTTGGCTTTTGAGAAGTTCTTCACTGTGGTCTTTTTTGTTGGGGGTGGGGGCGGGATGTGGATCTCCAGTGAGATTAGTTTATGGTCTGATCTCACCAATGAGGGATATACTTCCGGTGTGGAGCATTTTGTCCCCATGTTTGTGATGATCGGGTCTAGTATATTTTCACCTCTTGTGGGAATAGTGACAAGTTGTTCCATAGCATTTGAGTTTATGAACTCCAGGAACCTTTGGGCTAGGGTATTGGGGCTTGAGTAATGTTCCCAGTCTATGTTTGGGTAGTTGAAGTCACCCAATATGATGGTGTTTGGAGAGACATTTATACTCTCCAGTGTCTTCAGGAAGGCTGTGTGGGGTTCCTGAGTTTGAGTGGGTGGCCTTAACATGCTACAAACTGTAGAGCAGTTTTGCCTATGGTTAATTGCACCTGAATGGTCTCTGATACTTCGTGAGTTGCCACCAGCCTGGAGGTGTGGGTATCCTTGATGAATATGGATACACCCCCTCCTTTTGTGATACGGTCCGGGTTTTGGGGCGGAGCATGATATGAGGTAAAACCTGATAGTGCCGGGGTGCTCTCAGGAGCCTTGAACCAGGTTTCAGTCACAGCACAGACATCGATGTTCTCCATACTGAGGAAGGCTTCGAGGGCGTGCATCTTGAGATTTAGACTTCTGGCATTGAGCAGCATTACCCTTAGTTTTTTTCCATTATTGTTTTCTAGGGCGGTGGGTTTAGAATTTGAGCCTTGTCTAAAAAAGGCACTATGGGGGTGGCAAGAGCCTTTGCCTATATCCGGAAACCCAGGGGTGACAGGTGCAAGCCGTCCCTTGCGAAGCAGCGTGGCTTGTCAAGCATGTCATTCCAGGCAGACAGACATTGGATCCCCTTAGAATGACACCAGAAATTAAGCCAATTATTTAAACTGATCATTTTGTCTCTGTATTGTGGCATCATTCTTGGTGAAGGTAGGATACTGCTCAGGGTCAAGGTCATACCAGCCTGGGCTACATAATCTGAGAGCTACTTTATGTCTGTTTTCATGTAGTCCAGGGAGGTACGTCTCAGGTCATTCACACCAGCATGGACAATGACTGAGTCATACTTGTACTTGCTGTGGAGTGACCTGAGTGCTTGTGTTATGTGGCGGATTCTAGCACCCGACAGGCAGCTTACTGTGACCCTCTCCTTGCTCAGTCTGGTGAGTGGGACGTCAGTGTGTCTGACTATGGAGTCACCTATGACAAGTGTGTCTGGCATTGTGTTTGGCCTTAAGGGCTGTGACTGATTTGCACACTGACTTTGTAATCTATGTGTTGCTTGTGTTATGTCATGAGGTGGCAGTTGTTTGGGTGTCTGCTTTGGAGGCCTCTGCTGTTTTGGTAGATTTTTGATCAGTGCCTCCGAGTATGTCTTTCTGTGTGTATGTGTTTGATTTGTAGTTGTGATAGTTCTATGTGAGACTGGGTTTATGGTGTGTGTGGTTACCTTCTCCTCCTGTCTGGTTTTGCCAGTCCTGAGTTGAGAGAGCACAGCCTCCAGTTTGGCTATATAGTTGCATCTCTCGCATGTATTTGTGTTTTGTGGGAGGAGGAGAGGGTTGTCTGTGTACATGAGGCAATTGTAACATTGCCTCAATATTCCCAGATTCACCAGCTGAGCAGGAGAGGATGCTAGCAACTGACCCTTTGACATGCTAGAAGAAATGAAAAAGTTTGTTGTGTAACTGAGTCAGAAAGGACCTATAGGGAAGTGGGTACTCAAGGGGGTTTTAAGCTAGTGAAGTACTTTGTATAATATGGAAGTGCTTTACCTGACTAAAAAATGCTTTAGGAACAAGTGCTGAGCTTTACAGACAGAGAATAGACTGTTTAGATTACAAGTAGAGCAGTTCTAAGGGAAAAAATGAAGAGCAGACTTTACGGAACCAGAAATCGTTTAACCGGCGCTGCCCGATGGTGCTCTAGTGGCAACTCTGCGCTAAATGCAGAAAAGGCAATAAGTCAGTAGTACAGGCTAGCACACTTTAGTGGGCAGCCAAACAATTAAATTAAACAGCAAACAAACACTTTTCGACTTGAATTAGACTAATTTCGACTAAAATGTACTTTTAAGTGCAGATAATAAAAAATGCAGTAAATAACTATGAAAACAGTTAAAGCTTGCTCTGGGTAAGCAGTAGAAAGTAAAACAAATATAAAAAACAGCAGGATACTTAATTAGAAAAGCAGTCACTTTTTTTCAGTTCTCTGTAGCCAGGAAGACTTAACAGGACCACGTGGAGCTGTGTCTGAGCAATATGGCTTCAAAAAAATGCCAGAGGCAGATTTTAACCAGGGAACTTCAAAAGAGCTAGAAATGGTCCAAAATGACCAATTACTACAGCTTCTTGTGCTGAGGTCACTTCCCTCAAGGACAGGTAGGCTATTCAAGGCTCCCCACTCCCACTGGTGAGCTAAGAAACTTCCTTCTATCCAAGTAAGGCAATGGACAACACAGGAACTACAACACAGCCCAGGATACAGCAAGGCCTGTAAACTGGTCTAACTAGTTTAGGAGAGGTAGGAAAACAAGGAATATTTTTTGGTTTTTTTGTTTTAAATAGAAACACACAGAAATGCAGAAAAGGCAATAAGTCAGTAGTACAGGCTAGCACACTTTAGTGGGCAGCCAAACAATTAAATTAAACAGCAAACAAACACTTTTCGACTTGAATTAGACTAATTTCGACTAAAATGTACTTTTAAGTGCAGATAATAAAAAATGCAGTAAATAACTATGAAAACAGTTAAAGTTTGCTCTAGGTAAGCAGTAGAAGGTAAAACAAATATAAAAAACAGCAGGATACTTAATGAGGAAAGCAGTCGCTTTTTTCAGTTCTCTGTAGCCAGGAAGACTCAACAGGACCACGTGGAGCTGTGTCTGAGCAATATGGCTTCAAAAAAATGCCAGAGGCAGATTTTAACCAGGGGAACTTCAAAAGAGCTAGAAATGGTCCAAAATGACCAATTACTACAGCTTCTTGTGCTGAGGTCACTTTCTTGAGGTGGAGCATGTCCAACAGTTCCGGGTTAGACATGGCCTTGAATGTCAAGCAAATGTCCCCTCTGAGTAGGCGGTAAGCAACTGAGTAGAGCTGGAGCTTCTTTAGTCGAGCTGCATAGGGCGTCTGTTTGAGGCCCACAATCCTCTTTGTGAGGTATTTTTGAGGTCTCTCCAGTTGTTGCAGGTGTTGGGTAAGGTACATCCCAAATGGGGCATTGTACTCAATTATGGGCTTGATGAGCGATGAGTAGAGGGGCACAATGACATCTCTTGATCTAGATGTGAACCCTTTTGTGATTAAGTGAGCTATATAGAAAGTTTTTCTAACCACTTTGGGAATGTGATTGTGAAAGGAGAAGCTACTATCTACTTGGGTCCTCAGATCCCTAATTACTTCTTCGGTACTTAGTGGATTACCTCCTATGTGGTAGTTTGTGGGCACTTTGTTTTTCCCAAATGGGATGACTATGCACTTTTTGGCATTTAGCTTGAGGCCATGGTTCTGACACCAGGTATTCGTCTCCGTAAGGCCCATCTGGAGGATGCTTGTGTCAGCTGGAGAGTCTATTATGGCTCCCAGTTGGCAATTGTCTATGAACTTGGTAAGCCACAGTCCTCCCGTGTTTGCCTGTACCTCAGAGAAGTAAATACCGAACAAGAGGGGTCCCAGGACTGAGCCCTGTGGGACACCACTTGTAACCGGTTTAGAGTCGGACATGGCAACCGCAACTCTGACCATGTGAGTTCTATCCCTGAGCCAGTTTTCTACCCATCTTGTGACATATGGGTTAATATTTAAGCTAGTAAGCTTATTTATGATGCCAGAGTGGGGTATTGTGTCGAAGGCCTTTGCGAGGTCCAGGTAGGCTGTGTGGACTACCTTTCCCTCATCTATGGCTTTGGTAACTGTTTTGAAGAAGTCAACTAAGTTTAAGAGGCAAGATCTGCCTGCAACAAAGCCAAATTGGGTAGGGTCAGTGTTTGGAGGTTCTCAATGTCTTTGTTTATGAGATCCATGATGATGCGCTCCATAGGCTTGCTGACCAGGCTAGTCAGGCTTATAGGTTGATAGTTCCCAGGATCCATTGTGGTGCCACCTTTGTGAAGTGGGATCACTGTTGCTGTACGCCGTTCTTTGGGTACATAACCTGTGGTAAGGCTGAGTTGGAACAGTGAATTTATGTGAGGGTTTAGTTCATTTTGGAGCTCGTGTAAGACACAGCCTGGAATACCATCCGGTCCCATTGATGCTGTGTTTTTATTACTTTGGAGAGGGCTGCTTTCACCTGTGTGTCTGTGATGTCTGGGGGATTGCATACTGGCTCTTTTGGGGGGGAAGGGGGGTAAAGTTTGCACTGAACCTGTCCGCCAGGACGTTGGCAATGTCAGTGGGTTCAGTGTATTTTGTGCCATTTTGCACCAGCTCAGAGCATATCTGAGAGTTGCCCCCAGATTCTTGATGTACCTAAAGAATGCCTTGTGATTATCTTTAGAGTCTTTGGTGATTTTTCTTTCAAAGCTAGCCTTTGATGATTTTATGAGGGATCGAAGTTTCTTACTAGTACTGATCAGGGATGCCTTCCTTTTTTTGGGATTTTGCCTTTTCATGTAATAGTTTCTTCCTTCTGTTGTATAGCTTATTTATGGCCGGGGTCCACCAAACTGGTCTTCTGTTTTTGGAGGAGTAAGTCTTGGTTTTACTTGGGATGGCACGATCCATGCATTCCTGTAGGTGCTCATAGAGTGCAATTGTAAGGGATTCTGCGGTTTGGGTAGCATTTTCCATATGCCCAGGGGCTTTGAAACTTTCCACCTCAGTCTTGAAAAGTGTAAAGTTTGCTTTTGAGAAATTTTTCACAGTGGTTTCCTTGGCTGGGGGTGGGGTTGGGATGTGGATGTATATTGTGATTAGTTTATGATCTGATCTTACCAATGAGGGGTTTACCTCTGGAATGAAATATTTAGCCACCATGTTGGTGATGACCAAGTCCAATATGTTTCCCCCTTTTGTGGGAGTGGTGACCAGTTGTTCCAAGGCATTTGAGTTTATAAACTCAAGGAACCGTTGGGCAAAAGCGTTGGGGCTTGAGTAGTTTTTCCAGTCAATGTTTGGGTAGTTGAAGTCCCCCAATATCATGGTGTTTGGTGAGACATTCATATTTTCCAATGTTCTCAGGAATGCTGAGTGGGGGTCCTGAGTCAGGGTGGGTGATCTGTAGCAGGCTACAAACTGAAAAGCAGTTTTACCTATGGTTAGTTGCTCATGGATGGTCTCCGCTGCCTCATGCAGTGCCACTAACCTGGAGGTGTGGGTATCCTTGATGAAGATGGATACTCTCCCACCTTTAGTATTTTGGTCCGAGTTCTGGGGCCAAAAAGAATGGTATGAGTTAAATCCTGGTAATGCTGGGGTGCTCTCTGGAGCCTTGAACCAGGTTTCTGTTACTGCACAGGTATCGATTTTCTCCATACTGAGGAGTGCCTCGAGTGCATGCATCTTGAGGTTTAGACTTTTGGCGTTGAGTAGCATTACCCTTTTTTTTTGTTTCTGGTATTGTCTATGGAGGTGGGTTTGTCTTTTGAGCCTTGCCTAAAAAAGGCACTATGGGGGTGGCAAGAGCCTTTGCCAGTATTCGAAAGCCTAAGGGTGACAGGTGCAAGCCATCCCTGGTGAAGCAATGTGGCTTGTCGAGCATGTCATCCCAGGCTGACAGACACTGGATCATCTTAGAATGACATCAAAAGGTTAGCCAATTGTTAAAATTGATCATTTTGTCTTTATACTGTGGCATCATTCTTGGTGAGGGTAAGATGCTACTCAGGGTCAGAGTCATACCAGCCTGGGTTACTTGATTAGAGAGCTCCTCTATGTCTCTTTTCATGTAGTCCAGGGAGGTACGTCTCAGGTCATTCACACCAACATGGACAATGACAGAGTCATATTTGTACCTGCTGTGGAGTGACCTGAGTGCTTGTGTTATGTGGCAGATCCTGGCACCTGACAGGCAGCATACAGTGACCTTCTCCTTGTTCAGTCTGGTGAGTGGGACGTCAGTGTGCCTGACAATAAAGTCTCCTATTACTAGTGTATTAGGTGTATTATTTAGCCTTGGGGCTGCGACTGCGTGGCACACTGACTTTGTAAAGTATGTGATACGTGAAGGTTGTTGTGTGGTAGTGGTTGCTTGGATGTCTGCTTTGGAAGTCTCTGTTGTTTTGGCAGATTTTTATTTAGAGCCTCCACGTATGTATTTGTGAGTTTATGTGTCTTGCTTGCTGGTGCGATTTGTCAATGTGAGACTGGTTGTGTGGTGCGAGTGTCTTCCTTCACCTCCTGACTGACTGTGCCAGTCTTGGGTTCAGAGTGCCCGGCCTCCAGTTTGGCTCTATAGTTGCATCTCTCACATATATTTGTGTTTGTTGGAAGGAGGAGAGGGTTCTCTGTGTACACAAGGCAATTGTAACATTGCCTCAGAATTCCCAGATTCACCAACTGGACTGGAGAGTATACCTGAAACTGCGATTTGGACATGCCTGGATGGTTTAAAGAACTGATTTATTGATTGTTTGGAATGGAAGAATAGGGAGCCTTGTACTTCTGTATAATATAGGGGGATGTAGTGCTAAACTTAGCTAGTGCTTACTGAGAAATTTGAGCAAGTACCGGGCTGTAGAATGAAGATTGAGTGCTTATTTTTCAAGTTTGACTAGTTCTAAGGGAAAAATTGAAGAGCAGACTTTGTAGAGCTGGTAATAGTCGCAAACTGCTTAAATGTGCGCGATGTTGCAAAAATCAAAATCGCGCAGAACCGCACTAAAGTGGGTGTTAAGGCAGGGAGTTTCAAAGAGATAGGAAATGGCCAAAAATGGCCAATAAGCTACAAGTTACTGGGCTGAGACCACTACTCCAGGTACAGATAGGCTGCTCAAAGCTCCCTACTCTCACTGGTGAACAGAGAAGCTTCCTCCTATCCAAGTAAGGATATGGGCAGCACAGGAACTATAACACAGCCTAGAATTCAGCAAGACCTGAAAACTGGACTATTCTAGTTCAGAAAAGGCGGGAAACAAGGATATATTTTTTTTTCCTCTCAAAAGAGGACATATGCCTAATAGCTGTTAACAGGTACAAAAATAATGGACAAGGTGGAGGTAAATGGATGTGCACTCTGGTTTGAAGAAGGCACAAGGGAGGAAAATGCAGTGTTGGGAGATAATACTTTTGTCACTTTTAGCAAGTTTGCAAGTTCAGTAGTTCATGTGCAGTTACAAGGCATGCACTCCAGGAGACAATTGAGAACCTTAGCCCAATTTCTCCAGAGCACTGTCTGCTTAAATGACTTGCTCAGTCACACAATAGGAAAATTTAAGTGGCTCAGGGAATCAAGCAATGGATTACAGGAAGGAGGTCATAAAATTAATCCTCTGAGATAACTGCCAGATGTGCTAAGGTGTGCTACTAGGGAAGATAACCCCAAGAGAAGGAGCAGAAGCCATATTCACTAAGGCAGGGAGGGGAATATTAACCTCCTTACATGCACAACGCTGTTGCTAAATTTGAACTGGAAATGGAAGCAGCTGTTGAGCAGGACAGGACGTTATGGGCAAGGCCCATGGGCACCAGAACCATAGAGCGAGTGGGGAGGGGAGCCCCCACACTTTTGCAGATTGAACCATACCTCCCAACTGTCCCAAATTATTTCAATTTTTGCACTTTAGCTGATGTCATCACGTGCGCGATGTTGTCAGCTCATCCAGCCTGTCAGAGTTGAGCTTGTATTTCTGGGTTACATACTTTTGCAAGTGGGAACGGACAGCAGAATCAGAGAAGGATTTAGTTTTGGAAGCTGTGGAGGATGGAGTCTATTTTTGGAAGCTGCCTGGTTTCAGAGTGAGTAAGCTGGTGTGTGTGTGTGTGTGTGTGTGCGTGTGTGTGTGTGTGTGTGTGTGTGTTTGTGTGTGTGTGTGTGTGTGTGTGTGTGTGTGTGTGTGTGTGTGTGTGTGTGTGTGTGTGTGTGTGTGTGTGTGTGTGTGTGTGTGTGTGTGTGTGTGTGTGTGTCCTGTAAATGACTTATGTGTTGTTTAGGAGTGTTTTCTGCCTTATACCCTATGCTCATCAGGATAAGACTCCTGCTTCCCTATGAATCGGTTAATGAAAAAGGAAGCATCAGAATGAAAGAATAAACAGAAGCAGCAAGTTTCCAAGAACTTAGGAAAGAATGCATTATTTATTTAGACAAAGAAGTGGGAAATTATGTAGTCATGTATGATAAACAATATGCACAAATGGATCACATAAGTTTGAATGTTAATGGCAACTATCAAACATTACTGCATACCCCTTCTGATTTATCTCAAATAAACATTACAGGTATTTTAGTATATGCATTTACTTGGGTTATTTGTTTCATGGACATTCTAGGTAATTTCCAATGAGAATGTTTCAGGTCAAGTCTTTATTCATTATAAAAGTTCACAAAGTATAACGCATACACTTGAAAAAACAAGTGTCTCAAGTATTATTTCCAGCATTAATTTGATGTTCTGTTTCTGGGTGTTATTGTAGATATGTATTTACAGCCCTTTGTTTCTTAAATGAAATTTTATAAAATAAACTCATGACTTTCATTTAAGTTATATGTTTGTAGGTTCATATGTTTGATACGTTTTAATGTCTGGTGACTATCAAGAATTTCATGCCCTAAATCACATGTTGGTATTTGATGCTTCCCATGTAGTTATTTAAGTCCTACTTAAAATTATTAATGGGTTGAAATTAATTCAGAAAGGGTGTTAATACCTAGTTGTGGAAGTGTGTGAGCAATGAGGTTGTCAACTTTCGTGGTAAGGCTGATATTAATTTTTATTCATGCCGAGTGCATTTTTTGTTCAGGTCATCAGATGTGCATTCTAATCAGTGGGTTTCAAATAGTCAGATATTCTTTAATACTCCATAGGTCAGACACAGGTCTAGTCTAAGAATGTAGTAAGGTGCAGAGAAAAGAGTGTATTGATTTAGTTCTTTCACTGTATGATAAGCCATAAAGCCCTTTGTACCTTCTTCAGCTGGGCACATGGCACATAAATAGGGTATATAACAATTATAGGTTTATAGATTAGTACTAGGCTAACTGCCTTTGCGAGCCATTTTAAGCTTAGCCAATTATCCCTTGTGAGACTCAAACCCTGCACCTTGTGTTTGTAAGGCAAACACCTTAACCATTAGGCCACCATCCTAACCCCTTACCAGTGTTGCATAACTGGTATGGTAAGAGCTGTGTAATGGAGTACTCTTACTTGTCCAGTAATGCTTTTACTCTTGTCCAGTAATGCTTTCACTCTCCCCAAAGTATTAGCTGAGAACGCTATATGCTTTAAGGATAGTTGTTTCTATACTGTCATCAAAGTAAAGGTCATCATCTACAAAGACTCCAAGCTTTTTTCACTGTTTTCCAAACTTTCAGTTGTTTTTTTGCAAATGCTGTAATGATAAATGTTTTTTGACTTTGAAGGCAAAGTCATATTGGCTACACAATTCTGTAATGTTAGTTGATATTTAAAGAGAGGAGGTGTCAGTGGGGGTAAGGACAATGCTCTCAAGTTAGCAATCATCTGCATGGATGGTAAGCCAGCTACTTAAGTCAGTTTTAACATCTGAGGTCAAGATGCCTAAAAGGCATTTTCCCAGGACAGTAACTTGATAGACTCAAGTTGTGACAGGAAATGGTAAAAACAGGAGTCATCCTATTCTTTTTTAGTATATATGACCATGTATCCCACTGTGGCCAGTGTTATCACTGCTTCATTTAATTGACTGAGTTTATATATGATCCCATGATGGATTATATTATCAAACTTTTTTTAAGCAGGTTAAGGTAAGCTTCAGATAAATCTTCATCTAGGGTGGAAATGGGAAATAGAAAATATACTTCAGGATTGCCCCTCATGCCACTAATGGATAAAGGCAGTTCCTAAATGCTGCATCCCTTACATGGGTCCCCTCAAATTATCTATGGTATGATCACAATTATTCTCACTAGGGCTAATATACAATTATCAGCCATGAGATAGGTAAGACCAATCAGAAAATGTAAATTCAAGCATCAAAGGGAATCAGCTAAGCTTAAAATGTCCTCCAAGTGAACCTTTGTTGTGGTACTAAATAGTTATAAAAAATTGGCCTTTTTAGATCACTAAGTGCCCCTCTCAGCCTCCACCCTCCCAGTGTTCAACATCTTCCTGCGCCTATGGGAAGGCCACCCTTACTGGTGCTTTTGGAGAGTTGCATGATGCTTGTAATGTGTTGCTTTATTTTTTAAAGTATTATGCCTGCATTTTAATTACAATCCAGTGCATAACAAGTATGCAATACTTTGCAGAGACAAGATATTCAGTGCGTCTCCTGAGAGTATTGTGATTTTCTTTGCATTCTTGTGAAGAGTTTGAGCTGCACAGTTTTGTTTGTTTGAGTAAGATGCTATATCTTCCAAAGGAGACAGATAGAAAAATTGCAGTACTGAGGGACAGTGCTGGCCATCAAACTTAAGAAGCTGTTTGACTCGGTCTGAAATCTCTTCCTGGTATCAGTGTATGTCACATACTATATCTTATCAATTGTGGATGGTTTCAAAACATGCAAATTGAACTTGCAGCACTTTTTGGCTATAAATAGAAAAGCAGACAAAATTAAAGATTGTTCCACAGATAGTTAAAACTTTTTTGCAAGAACTGATAGTGGTTTTGAACAAAATAATCCATGCAGTGTGACATCAGCAGTGTCCTCCCACTTTCTACTCACATATTTACTGCTGGAATTTTAGCCTTCTTCAGCATCATTTCAGGTGGGGAAAGAGCAGAGCAATATTCCTTTCTGTAAGTAAACCTTTCTTTTTTAATGCATTTTCTTGATTAAATATGTTGTTGCGTTGCATGTGTATAAAATGAGAAATGGAGAATATTTAGAAATGAATATCACGGAGTGCAGAATTTTCAGCACTTCTACTATTCCCTTAACAATTAAAATGTTTAACTCTTTTTTAACACCTTTATTGAATTATCACTTCTTTTTCGTTCACTGCTCCATAAATTTCCCTATAATTAACAGTCCTCATTCATTTTCTGTAGGAATGGTGGCAGTTTTTCGGCAGGGAAATTAACAGTTACAAGGCAGAATTTCCTAATTGCATTAAATATGATACAATTGTTTTCCCTTTTAATTCTCTTTCTATATTCTTAGTTTTGTAATCCTTTTGTCGGCCCCATGACTTGTTAAAGGGATGAATATACTTTTCGATTATTCTTGATCATATATTCCATTTAGGAGACCGTTGTTTCCATTATCACTCATGGGACCCCGTGACTGTACTAAACCTGACAGTGATTTTCAGACTGTTTGAATTTTTATTTATTTAACATTTGTTGACTGGGAAAGTCTGACTAGGTTCCACAGATGCTGTTTTCAGCGGAGGCCCGGGGAGAAATGCTCCAGACGCATGTCTTTAGAATGTGGGAGGAAACTGGAGTACTCAGAGGAAACCCAGGGAGAACATGCAAACTTCACATAGAAGGCACCCCAACTGAGAATTGAATCAGAGAACCTCTTGCTGTGAGGCGACAGCATTAACCGCTGCGCCACTGCGCCGCCCTGAATTCTGGTATAAATTCTTTGAATCCTGTAGTTCTACTGATGATCACTGTTTTTTCAATGTTGCTTGCACCTTTTGTTCCTCTCAGAACTTCTGGGGCCTTTAAATGTCTGCTTTGTTTTTTACTTGGTCTTTGCTGACCAGAGTATGGCATTGATCCCAAAGGACCATTTTCAGGTTCAGTCCAGGAGACTAAAAAATGAGAGTAATAGAGCAAAATCTTAAATAATAAAACTAATCTTACTAATCCTACTGGGTACTTTCTTATTCATTTAATTTTGATCATTGCCACTCCCCAGCAGACACACACACACACACACACACACACACACACACGCACACACGCACACACGCACACACGCACACACACACACACACACACACACACACACACACACACACACACACACACACTGCACACGCACGCATACACACTGCGCACGCACACACACACACACACACACACACACACACACACACACACACACACACACACACACACACACTCACACACACACACACACACACACACACTCGCACGCACGCGCACGCACGCATACACACTTGCACGCGCACACACACACACACACACACACACACACACACACACACACACACACACACACACACACACACACACACACACCTCTTGATTTTGCAGAGATTTGTGAGCCTGGTACATGTAATACCTTTATTCCTGTGCATGGTTCTTACTTTGTGGCCCCTAGAGCAATTTCATTCACTCTGTTACAGGCATTTGTACTACTTTAAACTTGTGTAGGTTTAATGCCTTGGTTAATCCTGAGACTGTCAGTCATACCCTGGATTTCTCCAACCTGGTTTAATCCTGCTGTGAGGTACTATGATTTTATTAATCCCCTCTACACCAATATTTTCCTTCTGACAACATATTATGTAGCAATGGTCTTAGATTTTCTTAGTTTCCTTCCCCATGTGGGCTTCAAGATATTGAGGGCCTAACTGTTTTTTTTGTTATTAATTTACAAATTGATGTCTGAACTCCATTTTTAGTCATCATCTTGGTGATAAAGTCTGGGGAAATGTAATATGCATGAAAAATACAGAGTACTGCTCAGCATGCCTTTTGGAGGTGGGACAAAATCACAGTGCCCTGGGAAAACCCATGTGGATATGAAAAAAACAAGTCAGCTGCAACCAGATTACATAGATGCAAGATCAAACCCCAGACCCAGAGCTTAAAAAGCAGCAGCATTAATCAGAGTATTACTGTGCAAGTTACATTGTTGCCTTTTTGAATCAGGTTTGTTGAGTGTCATTTGCTCTAACAGACTCTAGAAAATCTGAAATCACATTTTCAGTAGTGAATCAGTACTTCTTCCTAGTTATGACATATAATAATATAACCTGTTTGTATCAGTATTGCAGCAAATGAAATCGCATCTACCCCTTGTTGTCCTCAGACATCATTCCTGCAATGAACAGGTCACTAATAAATTAACATCTACTGTAGCCATCACCTTTCTAATTCCATAATATTTTACTCTTCAGCCACTGTAGCTTCTATGCTATTTCCACTTCCACTTTTACAAATTATTTTAGATCTCTTTTTGTAACTAATTTGGCGTCATTTTGTCAGCCTTTTGCCTTCCATAGGAACATAGAGAAAATAGTAGGTAAGCGATCACAGGGACCCTGAGATAACTATCCATATACACCTTTCAGCAGGCAGACTTAAACGCTCTTGCCACCCTGTATGAGCACGTAATAGTGCTAATTTCAGAAATCAGGCAGGACCATACAGGATAACACTGGTGTCAACTTGTTTAATACATTCACCTGTATGAGTAACTACCATCTGGCTGAGGTCTGACTTACTTTGTATTTGTCGTTATCTTACCTATGGTACTCCTGTCCTACACATAAACAATGGACTTCCACTGTACAATGTTTCAGCAATTGATTAAAGCTCCAGATCAGTTTATATTATCTGTGCCACCATACATAGTGTATATTCTTTGGCTACATGCAGGCTTCCTCCTTTCATCACTCAGTCTTCTAACTGTTTTGTTTTCACTCTATTTGTATGTAGTTTGCAACCATCCTTCACTGACAGTTGTTTTTGTGACAGATTTATTCATTTATAAGGTGAGCCAGTTGAATGTAAGGTCTCTTCTTAGTCATGATCTAGGGCAGATGCTTCAGTTTTTCAAAAAATACAGTTCCACAAACTGAACGCAACATTATATTTTCAGACAGAATTGTGCATCATAACTGCATAGTTGATGAAGTGGAAAACTATGCATGGCATTTTGAAAATCTGGTGTGAAAATATTAATACATTTTGAAGTTATTTAAACTTCAAATCAGATTGTGGTTGGTGCAGTTAAACTTGGCTTAAATGTACCGAGATCTGGCCCTGACACAGATAGGCTTTTGAGGGTGTAGGTGGGTGATATAAGAGAAGTTTAGAGGAGACAGTTATGGGAGTGTCTACATGCAGTAATTTAAAGATTAGGGCACCTTGTACTTAGTAGCCTAGTAATAAGTAGTTAAGCACACTTTCAAAGGTGCACTAGATGCATTTTAGATCCAACATGTTACAATAAACATATTGTAGTATTTTTATACTGCTTGCAGTTATAAGAGCAGTCTTTGGAACCAGCTTACTTTAATGGAGGTTTATTTACAATGGCAATGCAAAATGATGATTTTTTTTTTTTTTTGAAAAACAGTCATTTATGTACTGTTAAGGTTTTGCTAAGGTTATCCAAAATTCATTTCAACAATGTCATTATATAAGAATGTATCATACAGATAGGTGCTTGTATATGAACCGTGTTATAATAGTTATATTTCTGGATTTCAGAAAGTATTTAAACTGTAGTCAAAGCTAAGCAATTTAGACATGTGTTAAAGCTGGTATCCAATTCTGGGTAACAAAGAGAAAGTATTAACTGCAGACTTACTCTTAAATGTGGGAGAAGGAGCCACATAGCTATATTTTTCCTTAGTAAAGGTAACACTGTGGGAGAAGGAGCCACATAGTTAGATTCTGCCATTGTAAAGGTAACACTGTTATGACTGTGAAAACTGCATCCATTGAAAGGCCTACAACAGATGATGTTATACCTGTGGAGCATAATGTCTTTTCTACAAGACTAGTAGAATCAGTCTATACTTACTGTGTTACAAAAAATTTAATTAAATGCAGTATCTTAATTTAAGTCAGATATCTACAGAGATTACTAGATATGAACAATTTGGTCATGCTCATGAGGTTGTATGTTTGAAAAAACCCTCACTAATAAAGCAGTACAGGTGGTTCTGTATCCATGGAGACTGGAAACAGTAACCTGTTACTCAAGTGGAAATACAGACTGTGTTTGTGAAAATAGTTTATCCTGTTGCTGTAGTTCCTAATCTAACACATGCTGTGATATTACAAAATGGTTCCCCACTTTAAGGATTGATGGAGGCAACAGAAAGAAGGAAGAACTTCAGATATGCCACCTTACCAGTGTGAAGAAGGGAGACAGAAAATGAATAAGTCCCAGATATACCTCTGCTTAACCTGGAATTAGGGGTGAGCGATGCCCAGATACATTCATAATAGTACACGAGTCCTATTGAGATAATCCCAAATACCTATGGCATGTACCCCACAAAGTCTCCACTACCTCCCATCATATATCCAAAACCTAGACCAATCTTGCACATCATACCACCACTTATCACTTTTTATCTCCTCACCTCCTATGAATGCTACTACCTACCTATCCCTCAATATCCCACATCCAGTATCACTGCTAGCTTCCACCCCCATTATCCCTCACCATTTCAACCCTACCTGAACTCCAACTGTACTACCACAACACCTCTTCATTCCCTTAGAGCCACCTACATAAAACCTAGGATTAGACACTATGACCTGCTCTATCTAAAAATTCAGAAACTAGTAAGGAAGTCTAAACCAACCCTCATAGCAAATGGGGATATCCACTCAAACCCAGGCCCAACCCTACCAGAAACCACAATCTCCACAAATATTACTGTCTCCAATCTACGGAGCACATGCAATGCCCCTAATTCAGTACTAATCTGTCACCTAAACATCAGAAGCATGAATAAAAAGCTTCACTATATACATGCCCTTGTGGACATGCCCTCCCCTGACCTATTATGTCTTACCGAAACCTGGCTCAAACCCACCATCCCTGACAACAAGATAATACCCCCCACCTACAATATTTTAAGACTTGACCGGCAATGTAGGAAAGGTGGTGGTGCAGCCATCATGTACAAATCAACTCTACAGGTTTCCGCCATCCCACAAAGCCTAATAACTAGCATCTCAGAAACACTCTTAATAAAGGTCCATCATAACAAACACAAAGCTATCAACATAGCATGTATCTACATGCCCCCCAGGTGACAATATAGTGACCCTGGAAACTACCCTCCAATGGCTATCCACTACACACCTCCAAGAAACTATTATTCTAGGAGACTTCAATATCTATTGGAAAACCTGTTCATCAAAAACCCCAACCACCCATATTAACTTAAATGGCTTCTCCCAAATTATAAACTCCCCCACTAGAATTAATAAGCCCAACAATAAAGAAACCACCCTAGATTGAATACTTATAAACAACAAACCTCAGTTATATATATATCAGGCATCCTACCTGAGAACATGAGCGACCACTTCCTAACATATATAATAAGAAAGAGGAATGACATGCCTCAGCAAATCACCCTTAAAACCATTAGAAACACAAAAAACTTTAACCTTACCAATTTCCAGACCGAACTTAAATCATGCAATTGGTCCAGCCTAAAGCTATTTCCCCTAGACAAAGCAGTCTCACACTTTAATACTAAGTTCCTAGCCATGTTAGACAGGCATGCTCCCAAAAGAAATATCAGAACCAAAAGCAAAATTGCTCTATGGCTAACCAAAGGTACTAAACAAAAGCTAACTGCTAGAGACACAGCATGGATCTCCTGGAAATCCACCAAATCCACTCAAGATCATATTAGGTACAAACAATTGAGAAACAAAGCTAAAAAATCCACTAAGCTAGATAAACAAACCTACTATTTCAGCTTAGAGAAAAAGCACCAAAATAAGCCACAAAAATTCTGGTGAGGTCTCAATAAACTGCTCCATCCAGGTAAATCCAGTACCCCCACCCCTTCATCTACATTACACCTACCCCCTAAAAGTGTAGCAGAGGCCTTCAATACTTATTTTACAGAAAAAGTGCAATCCCTAGCTAATAACCTACCTCCCAACTCCACAAACACCACCTCAGCCCCACTTGATAATGTACCCCCATTCAAATATGATCCAATCCCCACAGACTATATTAAATCCTTACTTAGGAAACTCAAACCCACCACCCTAGCAGCAGACTTACTCCCTGCTGAATTTCTACAACAGGCCACAAACTAAATAGCATACCCTATCTCCATCTTAATCAACTGTACTCTCCATGAATCCTATGTCCCCTCCATCTGGAAAATCTCCCACATTATTTCACTTCACACGGGGGTAACTCCACAGAACTCTCAAATTATAGATCTATAGCCATTCTATCTCTCTTAGCCATATAATGGAAAAATGTATACATAAGCAAATTCTAACTCACCTTATCCAGAACAATCTCCTAGCCCCATCCCAGCACGGATTCAGACCTGCCCATAGTACCACAACAGCACTTCTCTCCTTCTCTCACGCAATAAATCAGAACCGTAAATCACAACATACTCTCCTCTGCCCTCTTTCTCGACCTATCCAAAGCATTTGATATGGTGAATCACCACCTACTCCTAGACACACTCAAATCATTCAACCTAAACAACCTAGTAATCAAGTGGTTCTAATCTTAATTGCAGGTCAGACAACAAGCATTATTATGGAAAGACAATCTACCCCCCCCTACTACCAATCACCCTTGATGTCCTCCAAGGGTCCATATTACGCCTCCTCCTCTTCTCAATATTCTTCAATGACCTACCCAAAGTCATCCCAGAAGCAACCTGTATTCAGTATGCAGATGACTCTACCCTAATCTATTCTGCCACCAGCCCCTCAGACCTGCAATCCCTATCCCAGAGCACATTCAGCAAAGTAGAGGTCTGGTTCAATAATCACCATCTCCTATTGAATCCCAACAAAACCAAACTTCTACTTCTCTCCCCTACCTGAAAAACCTTATCACCAAATATTACAATCTCATCCAATAATGGCATCATAATCTCTCCAGAACCATCCACAAAACTTCTTGGTGTAATAATAGATAATAACCTTACATTTGACACTCATCGATAAAACCATCAAAACAGTTAACAAAAAACTAGGCTCCTTATATAGGATTAAACCATTCCTAACCCCAACGGTCAGAACAGCCATAGCTAGAACACACCTTCTTTCAACCCTTCTCTATGCCTTACCCATTTTCCTAAACATACGGAAAGCTAACCTAAACAAGTTAGCTAGCTGCTACAACAATATAGCTAGATTCACCACAGCCACAGCCTACAGAATCCATCACTGTTAAAACCTTCAAACATTGGACTGGCTAGAGCTACCCAGTCAACTCCAGTACAACCAACTCATAGTTATTCATAAAATCCTCTACCAACCTAACAGTACACCCCCTACTGCAACCTACCATCCCTCCGCTCATCTAACAAGATGCAAGTTCAATCTGCCAAAGCCAACAACTCAGCTGGAGAATCACTTCTCTCCAACTCAGCTGGTAAGCAATGGAATGCACTCCCTCCAGAACTTACCACTATAGCCTCCTTAGCCCAATTCAAAACATCCCTAAAGAGTTACCTAAACAAGCATTGGTTATGTCCATGTCTAGACCCAGGCTAATGTGACATACATGCAACTCTTGAAGGTAAATGATGCAATTAGGAATAAACCTTCTACCTAAACCCACCCTAATTATTATTTACTTCTCTATAACCTACAGAACAACTTTCACTAAATCTAACCTAACTTCTTATGCTCAACTTTAAAATGCTGTGTTTCTAACTCCCTGTGCTAACCATTTAAATCCCTTGTCTTTACCTCCTCTTTTGTATCCTATTATCCTAGCTTTTCTACAAATATGTCTTAAAACCTTCTACATCTAATTTCCAAGAAATCTCCTTTTAACTAAACACCTTTTTCTCACTAACCACCTTTTCTTCTCCGGGTAGTCACTCATGACATCAATCTAAGTATCATGCCATTCGATACACTCAAATGCTTTGCTATGATTGCTGTATATATGTAATACTATAAACCTACAATGCTCTTAAACTTCAATGTAACCATGTATATATATATATATAACCTCCTATTGAAATTTTAGATTTTACATATTTTAATGTAACCATGAATATTTACTGTCATCTTTTTTGCACATGTGGAGCTTTTCTCCCCAGGCCTCCGCTGAAAATGGAGATGTATCCATTCGGACTCTCCCAGTTAACCAACGTAAAATAAATAAAAATAATTAAAATATTAGACAACCCAAAAATACTATAATTTGGCTGAGCTTACACATATTCATACACCATTTGGTGAAATCTATCAGTACACAGCTATTGAACAACAAAAGGATTATAAACTAAGGAAATGGCAACTGAGAGTGTTGTTCCCTGAAAAAGAGTTAATGATCCTAAAACAGAAATACACCGTGCATGGAGCAGAATTAACTGCACAGGAAGAGCAACCTGCTAAAATAGTACCAGTAAAATAAGGGAAGTGTCAGGCTGTAATATTCCACACTGAAAGTGTTACAAGGTAGAAAGTAGGGCAGACTAAAGGAATTAAGAAGAAGGAATACATCACTGATAGGGTGCAATCCAGAGAAATGAAGTTAGAAAGTATGGAAAATACAGAACCTGAGCAAAATTATAAGTTTTCTGTCAAGCTAAAATAGAAGTCTGTGAAAATGGAGAATTCTAGACAAATTTAATAGTAAGAAAGACTTTACTAGTGTAGGAAAACATATTACAAGCAACATTTAAATCCTTGGCTCTAGTGGTTCTGATGCTGTTCATTTTGCAGATGTGCAAAGGGCCCATAAGAGCTGGATCCAAGTATGCCCTGTGTGCCAGGCATAGATCATCTGTCAGTAACCTGTAGGAGACAGAGTATAGAGGAGGGCTTTAAGATGATCCATATAAGACAATGTGTTTATACCCTGGATTCTCCTGGTAATGAGCCTTTGTGGGCATTGCAATTGTTGCAGATGTCTGGTCACTGCACATGCCAAAGGGGGCATTGTACTCAATGATAGTGCTATATAAAGTGGCACTATAAGTTCATTGGACAGGTATGCCATAACCTTACATATAATTTGGGTGACAAGGAATGATTTTCTTGCTACCTTGGCCACATGTTGGTCAAAGGCAAGATTAGGGTTTACATAGGTTCCCAAATCCCTGACTACCTGGTCAACTCTTAGGGGTATCTTACTAATGGAGTAATTAGCTTGGGTGTCAGTTTTCCCTAAAGGCGCTATAAAGCATTGGTTGGCATTGAGTTTTAGGCCATGAGTTTGGTTTTAGTCATTTGTCTATGTTAAATCCTATTGTAAGATATTGGTGTCATGGGGAAATCTATGATAGCTCTCATTTTGCAGTCATCTGCAAACTTGATCAACCAAAGGCCCTTGATATTAACCTTTACCACTGAGAAGAAGATGCTAAGTATGAGCAGTCCCAACACTGAGACCTGATTTACCCCACTTGTATCACCAGACCTGACTTCCTGAGTCTTTTCTGTGAACCAGTTGGCAACCCAGTTAGCTATGCAGGGGTTTATGCCCAGTTCATTGAGTTCATCAATTATAGCCCAGTGGGGTATTGTATTGAATGTCTTCACCAGGTCTAGGTATGTAGTATGCACCATTTTCCCTTCATCCATTCCCTTGATGACCTTCCCAAAGAAGTCTAACAGGTTTTGTAAGCATGGTCTTCCCTTGACAAAGCTAGACTGGGTTGTGTCCAGTGTCTGAAGGTTGCTTATGTCATTTGCTGATCATTTCCATGATATTTATTTCATGGCTTTGTATATTAGACTAGTCAGACTAATAGGTCTGTAGGTTCTGCGAATGATTTATGACACACCATTGTGAAGTGGTATAACTGTTGCAGTCCTCCATTCTTGTGATACAAAGCCTGTTTTGAGGCTATAGATAAAAAGTGACTCAATCAAACTTGATAGGTCATGTTTCAAATTATTTAACATGCATCCTGAGATATTGTCAGGGTTCATTGAGGTTGTGTTTTTGGCCTTAGCGAGCGCTGTCAGTAAGTGTTAATAAGTAATTCATGGTGGAGACAAGGGGAAGTAGGAGGGGGGTGTGAAGTTCGATCTGATTTTATCAGCAAGCAAATTCTCTTGTGTTGCTCTTCTCATTAAAAGGTGGCACCACTGACCACCTGTTCAGCACACTGATATCTGCTGCCTTTGAGGTTTTTGACATAGCTGTAGAATGCATTGTGGTAATCTTTAGCTTGGAAGGCCATCTAGCTCTTGTAATCAGCCTTGTTGGACTTATTTAGTCCTCTTAGTTCCTTGTTTAGTTTAATTAGAGAGCTCATAACTTTGTGGGAGTTGTTCATCCTGATTTTAGCCAGGACTTTTTTCCTTATGTTATATACCCTATTACGGTCAGGATTCTATCATTGTAGTTTTGTTTTTAGTGTTTGTTTTGGGATTGTTTCTAAGTAGGTATAGCATCCTTTATACAGCCATTTGCATGGTTGTACAGGGTCTCTGTGAACAACTCTGCCTAGGTAGCTATGAACTGGAGTTGGGAGGGGCAATGAATTTTGACAAACTATCACTTGAGTGGATGTAGTTTGCTTTGGAATAGTTTTTAACTGTTACAGGGTTTGCTGGGGTTACAGAACTGATTTTTATTTTGAAGGGGACAGCTTTGTGGTCCAACCTCGCCAGTGAGGATGTGACAAGGAGGAGGGGGGTGGGGGTTGTTGCAGCACTGTCTCATATTGGTGAGTACCAGGTCAAGTAAACATGAACCTCTGGTGGATGTGCACACTATCTGATCAAGGGTATTTATTTTAATAAAGTCCAGGAATCTTTGTGCTTGTCTATGAGTATGAGGCGTTGTATGTTTCTCAGTTTATAGACAGGTAGTACAAGTCTCCCATGAATACAATATTTTGTTTAATGGTGAGTGTCTCCAGTAGGTCTAAGTATGGGTTATGAGATTCTGGGATCTAGAGGGTGACCTATAGCTTGCCAAGATATGGTACGGAACTTTGTCTATGGTGATTTGCACATGGCTATATTCTAGGGCATTGTTGTCTTTCACAAACGTAGAGTTGTGCTTGTTGCTAATATAGACAGACTCCTCCATTTGTCACTGTCTGTGCAGCTGATGGTCTAAATATTTGGAAGGCGCTGAAGCGTTTAACTGCCAGAGTACTTTCTGTGGGTTTAAACCATGTCTCAGTAACTGCACAGATGTCTATATTCTCCAGAGTGAGGAGAGCTTGTAGGGTTTGGAATTTCTTATTTAGACTCCTAGCATTGAAGCCCCTCTAGGTTTTCTTTGTGTTTTATTTGCTATGTTGGTAGGTTTGTCTGTCTGGCATTGGCTAAAAAGGTTTTAAAGGGGTGGATAATGTTTTAGTCAATAGTCGGAAGCCTAGGGGAGACAGGTGCAGACCATCCTTTGCAAAGCAAATTGTCTCAGGATGCCCATATCTACCAAGCTGGCTATTGATACATTTATCATTGTTATTTGGACATGTATTTAAGTTGGATTAGTGGGCTACTGCAAGTCATGGACTGGGTTATCTGCTTGGGTGGTCTCTGGGATTTGGCACAAGACTAGGTTAGTTTGTGCAACATTTTGATAGTAGTGCAGTTTAATGTGCTGGAGACAATTTGCAGTAAGGGAGTTTACTCAATTCCAATACTGGTTTGCTGGGTGAGTACTTAATATTATGTATATATGGAAAACAATGGGTGGGAAGTACTTAAATAGGTTATACAACTGACACTAGCAATGAAAGAAGGGAGGGAGTGGCTTTGAAAATCAGATTAACATAAAGGGTGTAAGCCAAAGGCACAGCCTAGTTCTATGGTTAGAATTACAGCTGTCATGCCATCTGTGATTACCTTCTATTCTTGCATTTCTAGCAACCTGTTTATATGTATACTGAGCTACTCTTAACATAACATCTACACTATAACATTTGTACACCCCTTTCCTCTGTCTCTGTATTCACCTTGATTTCTTCTAAATCTCTTACCTTGTTCTGTTTCATTTTTCTAGCTCCTCTCAGATTCCCTTGTTCCTGCTAAAATCCCTCCCCACATTTTTCTTTGTATACTGAATCAGCAACAGCAACATGACCAACCAGTATTGAAATACATACCCTCCATCTTCTATTCACTGGAATCTCAGTCACATATATACCCTTAAGTGTACAATTTCATATCCCTGAAAGAAATCTGACTGTTAAGGATTTCTTTTTAAATTTTTGGTCTCCCTTGGACATCATTTTATTGGCCTGGCCCCCAGTGCCCCATGTCCACACCAGGTCTACCAGTTTGTCTTCAAATTCCCTTGACTTGCTTTGATATTGCTGAGGCCAGTTGTGGATCCTAAGGGCATCATGGGGGCTTGGCCATCTATATTTCTGTCCTGTTTTTATTTTTCCTTTAAATGCCCTACCCACTTTTGTGCCCCACCTCTCACTCTAACCAGTTAAGTTTGTGGGTAAATCCCCTCTGAAGCATGCCTCCCCTCAGGACATATTAGTGACACATGCCCTTCCACCAAGGATGAACACTCCCATCTCTCCCTGCAGCATCATCAGTAGCCTGAGCTACTAATCCATGCCATATCCAGGGCTTTATTTCCGTATTCCACCAAAGTGGCGGTGCTAAGGATTTCTTATGCATTACAGATTATTTTGTATTATAATTTCTGTAGCTTCTACTTTTATACGTATTATCATTGTCTCAATTTTTCTACCCAAATATTATAATTGAAGAATTATTGTTTGCATTTGTTGTTGCCAAGCCAGTGACCAAACCTGAAACTAATCTGCTAAGTTCAATGTTCCACACCAGTTAACAAATAAAATTAAAAAAAAAAGAAAAAAAACAATACTTGTAGACATATCTGGACATGGTCCTAAAAAGGAACTTTGATGGAGCCTGAATACATGTGATTCTGTGCAGATTTAACACACACATTGACCTGGAGATAATTTGTGTGCTGGGTGGTCTAGAGGAGTATATGTTCCACCACTGCCAAAACCTGGATTGCAGGGCTAATGTCATAATTAGACTCATGCAGTCTACAGTGGTGCACATTTCATCCATGGCCACCTCCATGTAGATGCTAGCCTGTGCTACCATCAGTGGCCCATACCACAGTGTTGCTCTTGATTGAGGAGGCATGTGCATATCTGTGGTGGCCACAAAAGATGACGTTAGAGGAAGCACAGCTGGCATCTGCCATGGTTAGGGTATCAACATACTCTGCTCCACAGAAGGGACAGACACTCAGCACAGCTCACCACTCTCCAACCTGTGGGAGATATTTTCACTGCCCAGCATGGCCTGTACAATATCATGCATGCATTGTGTTTCCACTGTCAACATGTACTTCTCAGGGATAATAGAGGTGAAGTGTCTGCTTTTGCTTCAGCAGCACTGCTGTATACAGACCATTGGCATCTCCCAAGGTGCTTTGCTGGAACATCTCCTGTTTGGCATCTACTTTTTGCTATTTTTTTAAGTAAAAGACAATACCAAAGGGCTCTGGCTGGCTAAGTTTGCAGATAACAGAAACTAGGAGCAGTCACAAAATTCCCAAATGACTTAGTCTTCCCGCCATTAGGCTTGTCCTAAATAAAATGACTGATGCCAAAATCATAAATTGAAAATAAATGCCAAAAATGCATTAATTTTTCCTTTGGAAAGTTATCTACCCCAGGGAAATACCACATTGACAAGATGCCCCTAAAAGTTGACCCAGTTGCTCGGGATTTGTGGAGAGTGACCAAACATTTAATCAACATGTGTATATTGTTGCAAGAAAGTCCTTCTATACTGTACAGCCTATAAACAAAAGTATATTGTTTATATCTAGGGATGTCATGTCTCCCTTTACTCAGCCCTCATTAGGCCACTCATTGAATATAATGCCCTTTTTGGCATGTGTCTGTCCACACACATGCAAGAACTGGAATGTCTGCAGAGCTACCTTACTAAAGGGATACAAGGCCTAAACAACATGTCTTACATGGACCAACTCAAAGTTCTGTAATGATACCTGACAGACTTCTAAGAGGTGACCTGTGTCTGGCATACAAGCCATCCTCTGACCCATTGCCGATGGATTTACTACACATCAGCAAGTTGAATGGCATCAGAAATACTTGGTCTAGGGGTCTAAACCTCTTCTGCAACATCAACAGAATGATTTGGATGGACAGGTATATCTCACAGAGGATATTGCTGTTGTGGAACAGATTTCCCATCCACATAAAACAAAGTTCATCCCTGGTCATATTTAAGTGCAATTTAGATCAATGTGTGGAAAACAGAAAATTTACATCAAGACTGTCCCCTGTACTGCTAATGGACAGAGGCAGCTCCAAAACACTTTATCCCATGTATCAGTCCCCTCAAATTATCTATGATATCATCCCAGTTATTCACATTAGGGGTAATTTATAATTATTGACCATTGAATGGGTAAGACTAATCTATAACTAAGTGGGATAGGTTACTTCAAGCACAAAAAGGGAAATTGTCTAAGCTTAAAATGGCTTGCAAGGGCATCTAGTCTAGTACTTACCTTTGAACCTGTGACAATGTACAGGTCGGTGTGCTGCAGCCATTAGATGCTGACCATAACCATCAGTGTCTTCATTGGGGGATGATATGCAACTGGTTGCAGTGGATTCACTTTTGTTGTTGTGGAGGGACTTGGCAATAATGACTGTGCTGCCTTCTTCCCGAACACCATACTATGAAGCATGAAGCAGGCAGCATACTGCAAGCAGCTAATGGGCTGTGGCAGAGTTACACTAGACTGCATCGTCAGGCATGTCTAGGCTGTGGAATGGGGAATTCGGCAAGCTGTGCCCATATTCTATTATATTCCTGGCCTGAGCATGTATGCTGTTATATTGATGTTAAAATATACTTTTCTTGTTTTGTACAGAAATCATCAACCAGGGATCAAGTCAGTATCCTGTATCACCTGAAACACAGCAGTGAAATATGGGGGGGGGGTGGAGACATAGAGGGGTTAGACATGGGTGCACAAGTGTGACTATAATTACCAGTTAGGTGGCTCTGAAGGATGTCACCATAAAGGAAGCAGTAATGCATATGATTTGTATTCCATATGTGTAAATCATCGACACTGCCTGTATACTATAAAGACACATTGTTTATAAGCTCTTTCGCATTGTGCACTACATGGCAGTAGATGAAATAGTAGCCCTTAAGTTGATGTAGTGTTGTCTTTGGATACTGGGCGGGGCCTTTATTTTCATATAGGTATAATCTATAGCCCCCCCCCCATCAATTTTAGGAGGTATGCAGGAGGTACACAGTAACATAAAGGTCACATATGGAGATGATTGTCTCCCCTGACATGTCAGGGAAGCAGATGTGCTGTCCTCATGTGGCAGAAATTAACTGAAGAATGCAATTCTATAGTCTGGTATCTCTGATATACCCTGTGATTTCCCAGCTTGTGTCTGGAATATCTCTCTAGCTAGAACAGCAATAGTTGTATGCACCTTGATATACACTGAAAGGAGAAGTCCATAATTCTCCAGTTCCAGTTTGTGGGCCATACAGGTCAACCAGTGTTTGTACACTATGACTATACTCTCTACAGAGCTCCAGTATCAATTGGGCTTTACACTGGCATATTGACTCCAGTCTGATAGATCTCTTGCTATCCACAAGACAAACAGTACCAGAATTACCTGTTCTAATGACTTAAACCTTATCTGTGATATAAATAGGACCTCCTGGAGACACAGGTGTATATCCATGAGTCTACCCCTTCCCCGGAACAGTGAATTTATTCCATGTGCAACAGAGTTCCTCACAAACCCAATTCAAGTTACACTTGAATAAATGGATCTGAAATCAGAAATTCATCTTTGGTTTAGCACCTGTGTCTCTAATGGATACAGGCAGCCTGTAAATGTTTCACTTCCTATGATCCTGATTGAAAATATTTTATCTCCCAGTCCTGGATTACACTACCAATGGTACCAGAAGTTGCCAGATTTGGGATGCTTGACTAGGCTTAAAAATACCCTAGTGGACATAAATGTAGTACACACACACCTTTGAACCTATGAACTCTTGCCCTTAAGACAAGGGTTGTAAAGTAAATTTTGGATTTTCTTTCTGTGACAGCAGTATTATCCCTTTTTGTGTTTTGATCCCATTACATAATCATTTTTTTACTCTGCTCTCCTGCTGACTATTGAGCCTGGCTGCTTAGTCATCCATCTGATCCCCCTGGGTAATATCCCTATGGTCCATTTGTTATGCTTGGGGTGAGGGATGAAACCAGTTGTGTCACCATCAGCTGTGGGGCCATAAATTCACATTTGACCCCGGCAGGCATTCTTCTAGAAGGATGTGCAGTGGGCATAATGCATGACTGTCACTTTTATGGATGACGTTAGCCCACAGACAACCCAACCTCTTGCAGCAAGCATATCATGGACATTTTGCCTGTTTCACTGAGGAAATCAATGTACTTCTTTGTTCTTTGAGCATACATCCACTCCATCCCTCTAAGAGAGATGAATGGGCTTAGCACATTCATTCCTGCTCCTCTCTAGTCAGTTCCAGACACTGCCTGAGATACTAATCAAACCCAGGCTGCTTAGGTCATAGTCAAGGCTTTATCCCTATATGCCAACAGAACTGGCAAGGAATTTTATTATCACTATATAATGGGCTTTATAAGAAGATGAATCCAAGAGATGCTGGCTGATGTGATACATATGACACAAATCCTAAATTATAGCTGAGTTAATTTGTTTTCCAATGAATTAGATTTATGAATTTTTTGATAAGACTACCACTCACAAGTCTGGATTGCCGCCTTCATGTTTCATAGTCTAATTGATACTACATGCTTTGGAGAGGCAAGCACACCTGCCCATATTGATTTCTGAATCCTATTTGTCATTCACCACCAGTCAAAGGAAGCAGACGTGTGACAGCCTGGTACTCATGGATGTTGATGAAGTATTTGCAGGTAAAAGAGTGCATGCAAAGTTAGTATGAGCAGATGTTATAAAGGTAAGATATTGCACTTCTGAGGAACTGAAAATATCATTCCACATCATTGTAAACCTGTGCAAACAATGTGTTCATTATGTTATTTAACACCATCCAATCCTTGTAAGTACAGGTAACACAATGACTTCTCTCTGATGCTAAATATAACCAGTTCATTCGATACAAAATTGTAAGTACTTAAGGAGTAGATACCTCATTTGTCAGGTGGATTCCATATGACAAGAAAATAAATAAAATAGCTACCATAATATCTAAAGAAAATGAGTTTTGTGAGGCAGATACAGCAGCAGAAATTAGAAACAGTAAGAAACTTTAAAATGTTTTAGTTTTTTAACTGATTATCATACGTAACAAAGAACTAGCCAAGCCATTAATTATGAAATTCATAATTCCCTGTTTAGCTGAACATTTATTTTACAATTTTTTTTGTCTTCTCAGAACAGCCGTTAACTGTAGACCACAAATATGAAAATGATGTATCTTCTTATACTTATGATGAGCACCACCGTATCTGGAAGTGTTCTTGATTTCAAATGGAAACTGTGGAAATCCCGCTATGGTGAGTTTTTAGTCCGGATGATGAAGAACAGTGGAAGTGGTTAATTAAAAAAACAAATCTACATTTGCTGCCAACAATTCTGTTACAGCAACATTGCTTATAATTACTGGTTTGTGCTGACATGTCCTTTCCTCTCCCTGCTGACTAATATTTCTCTAGTTTCAGGCTTGAAATCAATACATTTTTGTCTCACTCTCATCAAGTGGTATCTCACAGATTGGTATGTAGAATTTCCCATTAATAGCATTAAATTATCTTGCAGTGGTATCTCACAGACTGGTATCAAGAATTTCCCAGTAATAGCATTAAATTATCTTGCAGTGGTATCACACAGATTGGTATCTAGAATTTCCCAGTAATAGCATTAAATTATCTTGCAGTGGTATCTCACAGATTGGTATCTAGAATTTCCCAGTAATAGCATTAAATTATCTTGCAGTGGTATCTCACAGATTGGTATCTAGAATTTCCCAGTAATAGCAGCATTAAATTATCTTGCGGTCGTATCTCACAGATTGGTATCTAGAATTTCCCAGTAAGAGCATTACATTATCTTGCAGTTTCAGAGTAAATGTCTGTGTTTCTTTTGCCATACTAAAGATCAGGATTTCTTTTTTTTACTTTTTTGTTTTGATCAGATACTCAGTTTCTGGATAATTTTAATTATTTTTCATTTTATTTTACATTTGTTTACTGGGAAAGTCCAACTGGACACAGGTCTATTTTCAGCGGAGGCCCAGGGAGAAAAGCTCCACAATACAATACAGTATATGAGAGAAAAAAATAGTGTGTACTTATAGCATTCATACACATTATGTTAGAAATTAACAATTCTTACAGTTGACAAGCATTGACGTACATAAACTTAAAACAGCATTTGTATTTTTTTTTACAGTTATAAATTTTCTCAGGTAAATATCAACAGGTTCTCAAGCTTTCAGGGGAAAACTGTTTATACTTAGCTGTACCCTGAAACATTCTCTTGGTATGGATTAGCCTGGTGAGTGGCATGAGCATAGCCAGTTACTTAAATAGTGGGATTTCAGGAGATTTTTTAAATGAATAAAGGAGGTGGTAGAAGTTATTTGGCTTGGTAGTATGTTCCAGGTTTTGACAATGATGCTGGCAAAAAGGGACTTACCAGTATCATTTTTATGTTGGATGATAGTTATGAGGTTTTGGTTACTAGATCTTAAGGCTCTAGAGGGAATGTGGGGCTGAATTAGATGCTGAAGTGACGGGGTTATCTCAGGAAGGTAGTAAAGTTTGTGTGCTATAGAGAGTTGATTGAGTGGAAGTATATGAGGCAACTCAAGCCAGTTGAGCTGCTTAAGGATAGACAGTGGTGGGACCTATATGAGGCTTCCGAAGCAAACTTGGCAAGCTTGTTGTAGCAAGAATCCATTTTATTTATATTGGTTTGGCGGAGATTGGTCAAGATGGAAGAGGCACAGAAGAGGTTGGATAGAACATGAGTCCTTGCGGTGGTTGCTTTGGTGTGTTTAGTCATAAACTGTTTGTTCCTGTAGAGGAATCCCAGTTTTGTATTAACTTTCTTGATGGTTTGTGCTATGTGGATGTTGAACCTCAGGTTATTGTCTATTTCTACACCTAGCAGTTTAGTGTGTATGGTTGGACTGATTTGAATGTTTTCTTTGGAGTTGATGGTGAAGTAACTATTTAGGGGAGGAGGTCTGCCTGAGCTGGAAATAATTGTTTTTTTTTTTTTTTTTTTGGGATTAAGAAGAAGAAGTTTGATGTTAGTGAACCAAGTTTCGGCTAGGGTGAAGTTATTTTGGGTTAGGGTTTGCAGTTCACTTAGGGTGGGGGGCACATATAAGGGTGGTGTCATCTGCGTATTGTACTACTGAGGCAGTGGATGAGGATGAAGAGATCTGGTTAGTAAACAGAGAGAACAGGAAAGGGCCAAGAATGGATCCTTGAGGGACTCCTATGATTTCTGGTAATAGGGGGGACAATTGGTCCTGCCATACGACTGGTTGCTGACTGCCAGATAAGTAGCTTTGGAAACATGATATAGAGGAGGGACTTATTTTTAGAGTAGCTAGAGTTTCAAGAAGAATACTGTGGTTTACCATGTTAAAGACTTTTGATAAGTCTAAGAATATGGAAGAAACGCATAGACCCTTTTTTCTATGGTGGTTAACTATGTTGGTGAATGGTAGTAGTGCTGTGGTGGTGCTATGGAAATGTCTAAAGCCATGCTGGGATATGGAGAGTAGGTTGTTATTTTGGAGGTACTGCATTAGTTGAGTATGAACAACTCTTTCTAATATTTTGGATAAAGGTGATAGGATTGCTATTCAATGATAGCTGGTGAGCTCTAAGGAGTTACCTCCTTTGTGCAGTGGAATAATATGTGATGTTTTCCATGAGGTGGGAACTTTGCATTCTGATAGAGATCTATTTATGAGACTAGAGACAGGATAGGCTATAGCTTCAGCTGATATCTGAAGGAAGTCTGCTGGTAACTTATCAGCTGCTAGAATGGTTGGTTTAAGTTTCCTAAGGTGTTTAGAAATTGTCTTGGTGGACACGGAATGAACGTGAAAACTGGGGGTATTGTTTTATATATTGGGGTGGTTTGGGGTAGTTATTAGAGTAGGGTCTAGACTATTTCTGTAAAGAATTTGTTAAATTGAGTGGGAATGTTTTCATGGTTATTTGGTAGCACAGGGGTTGGGGTAGTGGACTTTCCTGGGTGCAGTATACCATTTATTATGGCCGAGAATATTTGTGGGTTGTGTGCATATTTTTCTTGCTTGTTTTTTATAGTAGCTAGATTTGTCTAGTTTGATTTGTTTTTTTGGCTTTGTTATGGAGCTCTAGATAGTTTTGTCTCAGAGTAGTGCTATTGTTTTTTTTATACTGAATCCAGGCCTTGTCCCTCTCTTTCATTATAGTTTTAGTATTTTTTCATAGCCATCGGGCATAGTTAGTTTTTATTCTAATGGTTCTGGGAGGTGCATGATGGTTTAAGATTTTTATGAAGGCTGTGTTAAAGTATTCAATGGCTTTTTCTAGAGATAGTTGTTTTAGGGGAGTCCAGTTACAGCTTTTTAGTGCATTGATGAAGTCAGTAGCTATAAAGGTCTTTTTGTTTCGAACTATGAAGATGGGTTGGCTGATGGTTTGGGATCTGTTCCTAATTAGATTGGTTGAATGTTGGTTACTTAGGGTATCTGGAAGACAGACAGATTGCTGTGCAAGAGTGGGGTCAGATACCAGGATCCAGTCTAAGATGGACTGGCGTTTGGATGTTTTGTCAATTCTAGTGGGGGTGGTTATTGTTTGGTAAACCTGTGTAGGTTTATAAAGGCAGAGGGATTATGGCTGGAGCAGTTAAGCCAGACAATATTGAAGTCCCTTAATAGTATGGTTTCATGTGGAAGGGGGTTGAAGTTCCAGTTAAGCATGCTTTCTATTACATTGATGTTATTACCTGGTAGGATATAGCCACCTGCAATAATTATGTGTTTGTTGGAATTTATTTTTAATTTGGCCAGGATTAGTTCTACATCTTTGACTTCTTGGATATTGTAAATTTTGTTGTTCTATGGTGAGATGATCTTGTAATAATACTGCAACACATCCACCCTTTTTCTCTAATCTGTCTCCTTGGATAATATTGTAACCAGGGGCAATAATCTCATTATTGTGGTGTTGTGGTTTGAGCCATGTTTCAGTTAGCACAGCGATATCTGGTTTGTATAGAGCTAGTAGGGCATGAAGATCCTGAATTTTGTTAAGCATACTTCTTGCATTAATGTTTAAGAAGAGGAGAGCTGAGGTAGGTCTGTGGTATAGGGGATTTAGCTGATTTAAGATTGGGGTTGGATGATGTTTTGGGTCTTGGATTGGGGTGTATGTCTCCACTACAAGTGAGTTTATGGAGTAGGTGTAAATAGAGTTTGGTTAATTTGTGAATTATTTTAATTTGTCTTTGAGAACAGTAGGGAATAGTTTTGATTGTCGGTTTATTGCATGAGTAGGAGAAGGGTTGGGAGAAGGTAAGGTTGCATGGCGATATTGGGAAGTTTTTTAGCTTGATGGGATTTGCTGCGGATTCTGTTTGCAAGGGGTTGGGTATGGTTATAAAGCTGAGTGTGGTAGAAGGACAAGCTGGAAAGTAGGAGTAGGGTGAAGATCATTAATGGGTAGAATGATGTTTTTAGTAGTTGGGTTGAATGTTTGTAACACATGTTATTTAGTTTCTGAAAAATAGGGTGTATACAAGGGTAATATCTGTAACTGTGTGAGATTGATGTTGTATTAAAGGTGCAGTATTAGAGGTGTGGTGAAGTTTGTTGTTAAAAGGGGCAAGAGATTTGAAGTGATAGATAATTGAGAGTATAAGAAATGATAACGGGAGTTGTCAATAGCTACAAGTTGAAGTGATGTTAGGGACTTAGGAGTTATTATAAACTTCTGGTAATGCTGGGTATACAGCTTCTGTAAAGTGATGGAGAGTATGGCCAGTACCAGAGTTATCTTTTATGTGTTAGGGAGCTGCTGTATGATCAGGTAGTGTTGGTCAGGTAAATGGTTTTCTATAGATAAGAGGGGGGAACAGAGATGGGGGGTACTTGCTTCTTATCTGTAATGTGGTGCTTGACTATGGGTAAAGGTGATGAGAATTATAGATTGTCAGTCTATTTGTATTATGTTCATACATATATATATATATATATATATATATATATATATATATATATAGATAGATAGCTAGATAGCTAGATATTTATATATATATATATATATATATATATAGATATATCAAATGTAATTAAATATTAAATATATTTAATAGTTATTGGTTATAGGGTAATGTGTATTAGAGAGGTGGTGGAGGAAGTATCGAATCTATGATGGAGGCCAGAAGTAAGCTGGAGTGTTGGTGAGGAACAGGAAGGGGAGGAGTTGTTGAATAGGAGGAAACAGGTGGTTAGATATAAAGGAAATGATATGGGGGTGGGAGGCGAGTGAAGTGAGCTCAAGGGTGAACAGAGTAGGGTTGCACCCACAGTGACTGCAAGATTCCCCAAAAAAACGATCAGTTAGCTATGCAGGTAAGTCTGGATGCTGAGAGGCAGGAGAGTATGGAAATAAGACAGTGGGAGAAATCTAAGGTAGAGGAAGTTATTAAAGGCCAGCAGGTTATGGTAGTGTAGGAGGCAGGCTAGAGAAAAACTACCCAGAGGTGGGAAGCACAGAAAGTAGGGAACTGAAAGAGTAAAGATTATATATAGAAGGCAGGAGAGAGAGAGAACAGAGTAGCTAGACAATAGAGGACTAGGCAGCAGCCCAGTCGGTGTGCAAGAAGCAGTGACCAGGGGTAAGACACCGTCTTGGTAACATATGTATCAAATAGGCATATCAAGATATACTTTCAATTATACTCAAAAAACAAGGATGCGGAGTGATAGTCCATGGAGGGTCTTTGGCAATAGGTAGGTTCCAGTAGTGGTAGGTCTGTGGCCTTGATTAGGGAGTCCTTAATAATTTGTAAAAAGGAAGAGGAGAGAGGACAGGGGTTAGAAAATGGATGGCTCAGGTAATAGTGAAAGGCTGGAAGGGGTGATAGAGTGTCTATGGTGGGGGGTATGTTAAGTGAGGGGGAGAGAGATGGCCTAATGGGTGCTATAAGGGGTGAAAAAAAATCAGATGTGGGAGCGAGTTTGTACTGGTTTGTGACAGTGGTCAGTGATGGTAGAGGACAGCCTCAGAAAGGTGAGAAAGGCTGGAGAGAAGTGAGTGCAGGTTACTTTTGGGGCTGGTATTGAGGAGTGGGAGCATGCAGTGTGGGCTAGGTACAGCAGTGGGATCAGATATAATGATAAGAGGGACGTAGGAGCAGCAGTACAAAATATAATACAATGCAGTTGATGAGGCAGCAGTTAACATAATAAAATGAAGCAGTCAATGCAAACATATACATATAGTAGCAAGAGTGTGGCAATTTCAAATCAGCAATACACATCAAATATGAATAGCTTAACAGATAGAAATTAAAACTTTAAAAAGCAAATATATATAATTAAACATCTCATAGTTACCTAAAACCATACCAAAAAACATAATTATTAAGTTTAAAGAAAAACAAATGCAACATAAACATAAAAAATTCTAAGAATACATTAAAAAGACAAAATTCAACCTTCTAACCTCTTAAGCTTCAAGAGTAGTGTAACAGAACAAACATCATTAAGACCCGGGGGTTCTAAGGCATTGAGCCTAAGGATCCACATTAATTCTCTCCTATAGAGATGTTTGTCTAATATGTAACCTCTAGGGTCTTTAAGAATATAATCTAAAACAACAAAATAAAATTTGTGGTTTGGGACATGTAATACATTTGCTATGATTAATCATGATGATACTGAATACTCTTTTAGGTTAAGAGAACAAGGCTAATTTAATTTATCAGATGAGTTTAATCTAGTGTTTATGGAATATTCAACTGGAGAAAATGCATGTAGCACATATGCTATGATTAATCATAAAGATATGGAACACTCTTTTGGCAATGTTAATAATCCATTTATTGAGTTAATCCAATGTTTGAACTAGTTAATTGTGAATTCACGGTTAACAAATCTAGTGAGATATCCCCTCAGGAGGGTCCTGAAACAATTCAGAGTTCTAATAACGATTTCACAATTTACAATTATTCTAGCTTCAACTTTTCTACTATCTTCCATTTAAATTTCCATTTAATTTCTATCTATTGTTTAGAACTAGCACATGACTTTTTGAAATTTAGTATTTAAATGTTGAATTTTGATACTATGGCAGCTCTGAAGAAGTCTTAGACAAAAGCACTTGACTGCTGTTTTTACATTAAAGTGGTTGCTGTTTACATTCTAGTGGTTGCTGGTCTTTAACCATTTGTCTGCGGGTCTCCCCTTGGTTTGTTCTTACATCTTTGTAGTTCTCACACATTTTAATATTATTTCAAGGACGACTGTAAGGCATACAGCTTGCCATCCTGCATAGAGCAGCTATAGATGAAGACTAGTGTGCTATGGCGATAACACTGGTATCAACATTCTCTAAACTGGACAAAAACCTTTGTTTACCACAGCTCAAGGAAGATTATTTTTTTCTCCAAGCTGCTGTGATCTTGGAGTTAATAGTTAGAAATAGGTGGAGGGAATAGAAGCTCTTACATGTGGTTAAGAAGTGACAAAAAGCTTAATGTTTTAGTATTTTTAACATATAAAGAAACATTTATTTATTTATTTATTTATTATTTGTTGACTGAGAATGTCTGACTGAGCTTGTGCCCTTTTTCAGCAGAGGCACAAGGAGAAAAGCTCCACAAGAGTATTACATACACATAATAATGTTTACAAACAGTACAGTATACATTTGTAACATGAGAGTTTAAAAGTTGTTATTTAGAAAAAAGGCAATAAAACAATATGTTAAAGTCATTCATATATCTTTAATACATAAGGAATTCCCTATTTAGAAAGAAGTAATGACAATTACAGAGTTTAAGATAAGAGTACAGAAAGTACTGTATATCAAATCCTACTTCTTACAGTCAACAGCATGTGCATCAGTAATCAGAAGCAGAGGGGAAGCTGATAGAGAGAGCAGGTGATAGAAAAAGGTTAAGTGTCAAGAGAGAGAGAGAGAAGGGGTGGCTATGAGTAGAAGAGGAAAAATTAGAGATTTTTTTAATTTATAAATAAGAGAGGAGAGTTTTAGTTGTTAGAATCAAGTGAAATCTGAGAAAGGGGAGTAAGCTAAGTGGGAACAGAATGGAGGGAGGTAAATATGAGTAGTGGAGAAATTTAGTGAAAAAAGATACTAGGAGTTAGTTCTATGGCTTGAATTAAGCATGAATTCAGAAGGGTCTTTATGCAATGAGGGTCAGGTGATAAAGTTCATGGTGGTTGAGTACAAGAGCAAGTCCAGGTACTAGTAAAGTGGACTTTTAGGGCAATTTTGAATGTGCGGGGCTGTGTGATAGATCTGATTGTTAAAGGTAGCTTATTCCAGTGAAAAGAGGGAAGATAGTTGTAGAGGGTTTACCAAGTGATTTTTTAGGTTTGTAAATGTCAAGGAAGTTTTGGCTGGTGATTCTGTGTTTTCTGGTTGGGAGGTAGTAATTTAAGATGTTGGAACTGTTTGGGCAGAAGGAGGGTTTGTAGAGGATGGAGTGGGTAATATTAAGTTGAGAGAAAAGAAGCTGATTGGGGAACTCAAGCCAGTTCAGTGTTTACAAGGCCAGGCAGCGATGGGATTTAGGTTTTTAGGTTGAGTGTTGGCGGCAAATCTAGCTAACATGTAGGAGAAATAAGATGGTCTGAAATATATGCTAGTATTAAGCTGCAGAAAATAGGTGGGAGCTACTTTCTGGGATTA
The DNA here is from genome assembly GCF_019279795.1 of Protopterus annectens. Classification (NCBI taxonomy): domain Eukaryota; kingdom Metazoa; phylum Chordata; order Ceratodontiformes; family Protopteridae; genus Protopterus; species Protopterus annectens. The sequence goes on from NC_056726.1 coordinate 1,418,971,270, forward strand.
TTGATTCAGACACTATATTTAAGTGCCACTGTGTTCATAACACAATTTGTATTTTTTCTGATTTGTTGTCAAATTCACACATTCCATTTATCATGAAAGTCCAACTAGACAACAACTTTGATCCGATCCTGGCTTCCTTGGTTCCCCAGGGTTTTCTGTACTTCACCCCTTGAGGATGAATGTGCTTAGGGTGGGGTTATTATTTCTACTGATAGTAGAAATGAAGAAGATGAAAGTTGGATGCATCATCTCCTTTGGATATGCAGTGGGCACAGAAACAAACTAAAGGTGTCTCGTCATCTACTATCTACCTGATAGTGTGAGGACATTTATTTCAATTTGTAAACCAGCAGAATAGCGTCATCTGTCTGACTCTTTTCAGCCATGAGTCAGGCTCTTGAAAGAGCACAAACAATAATAGCATAGATTATTTAAAATAAAAGATTGAAGTACAGTGACTGAATGTTAAGTGCACATTAGACAGCAATATCACTGACAATGCAATGGTTAGACTTTGAGCAGAGGCAATGTCAGTACATTCACTTACATTAATATATGTCACTACAGCTTAATAAATACATTACTTATTTTCCCATGTAAAGATTAAGTTAGCAGTACTAATATTTTGTGTCAGTCATTGTTTCTGAAGCAAGACTAAGATCTTTTTTTTTTTTTTTGTTAGGTTCTGTGTCAGACTTGTTTATTAATTCAACAGTTCACTGTCTTTTTTGTCTCCCAGATACTCCATGTGGCTCATTATTAGGGCTTCTTCATCAGGGTTAATGAAGAGTTAGTGGCTTTTCTTAAACAATTCATTTGTATTATAAAGACATTCAGTTTTACTCAGGCAATTACTTCTGCTACCTATAGATTTGTTCATTCATTGGACTTGGTCTTTCAATTTGAAGTTATGACCTGTGACTTGGTGAGAGCACCAGCCACTTGTTATCATCATGTAACTATCCAAGTCCATCCATCCACAACCCCTTTTCCCATTTTACACATGGGGGTGGGGTGTCACTTCAATAGTGACAATCATCTAGAGCTAAGGTTTACACCACTGAGTAGTTAGCTCTGCCACTGTAGTTTTTCCACACCACAGATTTGCATGCACACTACCTATGTCCAATTTAGAGTGTCCGATCCACCTACTACATGTCTTTGGAATGTGGGAGGAAACCAAAGCAACTAGAAGAAACCCATACACACACAGACAAGACATACAGACTCCACACAGAAGGCACCCCAGCTGAGAATTGAACCAGGGAACCTCTTGCTGTGAGGTGACAACACTATCCACAGCACCACTGTGCTGTCGAGTTACTTTACTTGTCCTTACAGAGGCTGCTAACAGTTCTGGCACTGTGCCTCGAGTTTGCTAGGTTTTAATGGTCTCTCTACTGTGAGAATCATTATTCTGTTCTGCTCTTATATGCTCTCCTATCAGCACTTGATGTGGCAGAACATATCATCCTGCTCTACCATCTGCAGCATTGCTATGATAACACTGAGGTAGTCTTGGATTGATTTGTCTCTTGCTTTACTTGCTTTTGACTCAGGAACTCTGGAATCTGATATCTGTCTAACTGTCTCTAATATTGTGTGTCTCTATGCATGCTCTAAAAATGTGGTAAGTACTAGACTAGCTTGTTAGGCCCAGCCAATTTCTCTCAGAGATGAGACTCAAAACCTGTACCTTCTATCTGAGAGACAAGCACCTTAACTGTTATGCCAAGGATAATGTGAAATTGTCATTAGATTGATGTGCCCTGTATTAATATGTAGTTAGTAGGCATGCAGCCCAGGAGACCATTAAGGAGCCTAGCCCAATTTCCATATTGTCACAGAGCACTGTCTGATTCAACAACTTTCTCAGAGTCACATAGTAGGTAGACAGAGGCTGATATAATCAAACCTTGGACTATAGGAATCAGCTTGTTCATAGCTCATAACCTTAATCCTATGTATTAACTGCCAAACATGCCCTGCCCTGTTCTGTGTGATAATTAATTCTATTTAGAGTTCACTGTTTCAAATATTTTTTTTGCCATCTACTATTTTCATGATTTTTATTAACGTAATTTTTTTTACTCCATTTTACTTTATCTTTCACCTTGCTTTTTTAAAATATTCATGTTTTTATTACTTTCATTTTACTGTATACAGCAACTACAGTTAAGCATTTCAGATCTGAAGTTATGCATTTTATAGTTTTATGTTCTACTTTGAACTGCAATGTTCTCAGCATTCTCAAATTCATATTTTGCAGTGTGAATTTACTGCTTTAGGCTTTGCACACTTCTAGCTAATTTATTAATTTACAGATATGCGATTAGAAGAAATGCACTTCATTTCTATTTCTAGTTAAAGTACAGCCCTTTAATAAACACCAAAAAAAAAACAGGAAGCTTGCTGAAAAGGCAGCACAGCAGAAGAAAACAAAATGGAATAAATCAGTACTGGAAAATTCAGCTCAGCTGCATTTTCCAGTACTGATTTATTCCATTTTGTTTTCTTCTGCTGTGCTGCATTTTCAGCGAGGTTTAAAGCACAACCCAACCCTTTCCAAATTCAGTTATGATTTTCAAATGATTGTGTTTCAGATGTTTTCATTTTTATAGCATTAATGACTATTTTGCATGTTGCTGACATTTTTAAAAGTTTACAAGATGCTTATAAAGTTTTTTTTTAATCTCTGGTCCTAAATTACCCCCTTATTTATCAAATGTAATTAAGAAATAAAATGTATTCCATAAATACAGGATGTAGTCTATGAAATGGTTACAGTATAAAGTTAAAGTCTGGTGTATCAGCATTAACTAAGAAGAGCTGGTAAATAAAACAAATCAAATGATTCACTCACATTAAGTAGATTTTAGAAACCTAGCTATCCATTTCACTTTGTAAAATATGGTCGTAAGTTGAAAGATGAATGTTTTTTTCCTGAAGAACATTTTGAATAATTGATTTTAACATGTAGTATTATCTATTTCATAGCAAAGAGCTACTTAAATAGCACAGAGGAGCTACTACGGCGACAGATTTGGGACACCAACTGGAAAAAAGTTATGCATCATAATAACAGAGCTGATAATGGCAAAGAGAGCTACTGGCTGGAAATGAACCAGTTTGCTGACATGGTAAAGAAGTACTCTTCATATATTAATTAATCGTATATTCTTTTATCCTGTCTTGTATTTTTCCAAACAAGAGGCGGTGTGAATCTTAGCTCTAGGTGATTGTCACTGTTTAAGTGACACCTTGACCCCATGTGCAAATATGGGAAGAAGGGGTTGTTTCACATGTATCATCACAAATAGTAAGACTGCCCTCATGGCCAGAGAGAGAGTGAGATGGAGAGAGAGAGAGGGAAAGAGAAACTCATGTCTAATTGATGATATGTCCTCAGTGTTGACGTCTTTTTCAAAACATTTATATTTTTGTAATAGTTTTATTTGTGCATCTATAGGTATTTAATGTAAAAATTAACAATTTATTAATTTGGCTACAGACTTAACCCTAGACCTGAAGAAATGGAACTAGAATGTAATAGTATTTACTCAAGATTTTACCCTTTAATTGCTGTCTATGCCCTCACATTATAATACTGTATGATATGTGGTCATAGAGGATGCAACAGACTCTTTGGAACTTTATGGGAATGATTTTTTAGGTTATACACATTTTAATTAATTTGTTTACATATTGTTTTATTTTATTATGCATGATATGCTCTTTTAGGCTAAGAACCTTCTTTTGTAATTTAGCAGTTTCACTCTAGTATTAAAACTATTAAAATGTAAGTAACAGACCTCTGAGACATCCAAGTTCTGATTCTCTAAGCTCTCCTGATTACATTTAACTCCATATCTGTCTGTATGTTTGCATGTAGCAATTCAAGAAATGGAAGGAATTGAGAAACTTGAAGTACATCATATTTTGGAGGCAGGACTGTAATTCTTTACTCATCAAGAGCAAACTTGATGCTATTAATATATATATATATATATATATATATATATATATATATATATATATATATATATATATATATATATATATGTATATATATATATATTTTTATATATATATATATATATATATATATATATATATATATATATATTAGCCACTGTTGTGAACATCAGAGATATGAATCGCAAATCTGATAGGTTTACAATTTTCGATGTTATGATAGTAAACCTACATATATATATATATATATATATATATATATATATATATATATATATATATATATATATAGTTTTGGGCACAAGCACAATGGACATAAATGCAAATATTATTTCAGATGAAAACAGGTGGTCCAAAATTGCATTTGCACCCATTCCTGCAAGTTGCTATTTTCCACACCTTCTTACATGGAGCTTCAGCCCCGGTTTTAATATAACCAACTCCAACGTTGCTGTACCCCAAGGGAACAGAAGATTTCCATTATTCAGTCTCAGGTTTGATCAGCTATGCTACTGAATGAATTATGCATTAGTCAAAATCAAGTTCCTCACACTGCTGTCTTACTCCCATGAGTAATAATAACTGTAAATGTGGACGTCATCAAGCCGCACTGCATTATGACACTACTGTCATTTCCTAGTCACTAGTATAATATCTGCAGTTATTAAGAGTGATTTAAATTGAGCACTGTCCTTCACAGCAAATATTAGCAATTTACCAGAAAAATAAACAATTACTTGAAAGGCTTGTCAGAAAATAAACAGGCTGCTTTAACCAGAAACTAGATCTTGTATCACCCGATACTTCCTTTCATTGTAGATAGAATATTGTTTGCCCATCTTTGCCACTTTCTCAACCAATAACAATACTCATAAATTGCAGACTAATCTAAATTATTGATTTAGGCTCATGTACCTTCTTCTTAAGTTAGAACATCACTGCAATAAGCATATCAGAAGAAATGTGGTGCTTACTTTGTTTAGAGTTTACTTTCTAATATATTTTCTTTGTTCACTAATTTTCACTCAGTCTGGATACATGGAAGTAGAATAACATTAATGGCTGAGAACTGCAGCAACACATGCATTATTTTATGGTGAAAAAAGTCTGCTCCATTTTATGCCCCAGATTCTGGAAGGTTCTCTTTTGCTACCCGAAGGAAAAAAAATAAAAAGACAAGATCACATCAGTTCTCCTAAAATGTTGTTGAATTATTGTCATATTGTTCTATTTGTTGTTCTCACATAAAGGTGAGGTTTGACACCAGATTGTGGAGGTTGTCACATGCAATGCATCACCACAAATATTAAGCCCACCTATGATGACCATAGGGTAAGAAACTAATTTCACTTGATGACATTACTATATCCATTCATCCACAACCCCTTTTTTCCCATTTTTTGCACATGAAATTCAGGTATCACTTCAACAGGCACAATCATCTAGAGCCAGTGTTCACACTGCTGGGTGGCTAGCCCTGCCACAGTTGTTATTTTATACCACACATAAACGCACACACACACTCTCACATCTATGGACAATTTATTGTGTCCAATCCACCTACTACATGCCTTTGGAAAGTGGGCAGAAACTAGAGAAAACACAAATACACATAAGGAGGACATGCAGACTCCACACAGAAGGCACCCAATCTGAGAACCAAACCAGTGAACCTCTTGGTGCGAGGTGACAACACTACCTCCTGCACCACTCTGTCACCTCCAAAGACATTACTACATCTACACAACATTTTCAAAACCTTTACAGGTATTTTAAAGTAATCTTACTAATACAACATAGGTTCATAGGTTCATAGGTAGATACTAGGCTATCTGCCCTAGGGCATTTATAAGCCTAGCCAGAGTGTATTTGGCTTTCGCCTCCCTATTAGATTAGCCTACTGTGCCTCTTTAAAGTAGTTCACAGAAGGTACCCTTTTAAGATTAGTTTACTGTGCCTCTGTCTAGCAGGGACACAGAAGAGATCCCAGGGGTGAATTTGCGATCTCCCATCCACTCGTCCAGATTTCGCTTGAAGAGGGTCAGCGAGGGGCTATGTCTAATATGAATTGGGATTCTATTCCAGAGTGGGGGTAGCCTCTGGGAAATGAATCTGTCCCTCCAGCATGTCCTATTTATTTTTGTGCTGAGGTTTAGGTCCCTGGATCATGTAGCTCTAAGGAACTTGGATTTTTTGAGGTGGAGCATGTCCATTAATTCTGGGTTTGACATGGCTTTGTACGTCAGGCATAGATCGCCTCTGAGTAAGCAACTGAGTAGAGCTGGAGTTTCTTTAGTCGAGCTGCATAGGACATCTGTTTGTAACCCATGATCCTCTTGGTGAGGTATTGTTGAATTATTATTGTTGAATTATTGTCATATTGTTCTATTTGTTGTTCTCACGTAAAGGTGAGGTTTGACACCAGATTGTGGAGGTTGTCACATGCAATGCATCACCAAAAATAATCTAATTTAGATTAGAGCTTAATTTTGTTTCTTAGAACTAGCCAGTTTTTTAGTTTCAGCACTCAAGTCTGTTTCTTTCAGCTCAGCACTTGTTCAGAACTCGTTATAAACACTAAATAAGCTACAAATTACTACAGCACTCAACTTTCCTCACTTGTCTAGAGGAAAACAATTTCTAGTACTTAACAAATAAGCACCTATTCAGGCATGTCTAAGGGTCAGCTCCCAGTGTTTTCTCCTGTCTACCTGATGAATCTGGGCATTTTATGACAATGCAGAAATTGCCTCATGTACACAGACAACCCTCTCCTCCAACCACCCAACACTACAACCTGTGAGAGATGCACTTATATAGCCAAACTGGAAGCAAAGCTCTCTTCACCCAAGATTGGACTAGACAGTCAAGAAGAGAATGTAAACACTTGCACCACACCACACTCATCACATAGTCCCTCAAAACCTACACCACCAAAACACACACATAGAAACAAAAAACACACACCTACGTTCACGGAGGCTCTCAGTAAAAACCTGCCCAAGCAACAGGGACTTCCAAAGCAGAAACACAAGCAACCTCTACCCCCCAGCACAACTCAAATGACACATAGCCCACAAACTCAGTGTGACACTCAACTACAGTCCATAAGGAATTACAATGTACCAAACACTCTAGTCATAGGTGACTTTATAGTCAGGCACACTGATGTTCCACTCACCAGGCTAAACAAGGAGAAAGTTACTGTCAGCTGCCTGTCTGGTGCCAGGATCCGCCACATAATGCACGCACTCAGGTCACACCACAACAAGTACAAATATGACTCTGCCATTGTCCATTTTGGTGTGAATGACCTGAGACATACCTCCCTGGACTACATGAAAAGGGACATGGAGGAGCTGTCCAATCTTGTAGCCCAGGCAGGTATGACCCTAGCCCTGAGTAGAATCCTGTCATCACCCAGAATGATACCACAGTACAAGGACAAAATGATTGACTTCAACAATTGGCTAAGCTTCTGGTGTCATTCTAAGGGGATCCAGTATCTGCTGCCTGGGATGACATGATCGACAAACCATGTTGCTTTGCCAGAAATGGCCTGCACCTGTCGCCCCTGGGATTCCGGATACTGGCTAAGGCTCTAGCAACCCCTATAGTGCCTTTTTTAGGCAAAGTTCAAATGACAAATTCACCATCGTAACAGGTACAAGCAAGCAGAATCTGAGGGTATTGCTGCTCAATGCTAGAAGTCTAAACCTCAAAATGCACTCACTCGTGGCACTCCTTAAAATGGAGAACATCGATATCTGTGCAGTGAAAGAGACCTGGTTCAAGGCTCCAGAGAGTACCCCTGCATTACCAGGCTATAATTCATACCACACCTTTCGGCCACCTAACCTGGACCGAAACACTAATGGTGGAGGCCTGTCCATATTCATTAAGGATATCCACACCTCCAGACTAGTTGCTCAGCATAATGCATCTGAGATTATCCAAGTGCAACTAACTCTGGGCAAGACCGCAATCCAATTGTAGCTTGCTACAGATCCCCCACCATGCCCCAGGATTCCCACTCCTCATTTCTTGATACACTGGAAAATATTAGGGTACAACCTAACACCCTAATAATGGGCGATTTCAACTACCCCACCATTAACTGGGAAAACTATTCATGTACCAACTCTTGTGCTCAATGTTTTCTGGAATTCAAAAATTCCAATGCCTTGGATCAACTTATCCACACCTCCACCAGGGGCAGCAATATCCTAGACCTGGTTATTACCAACATGGGCGACCGGTGCTCCACACCAGAGATCAATTTCTTGTTGGTCATATCCAACCACAAGCTAATCACCCTAGACATCCACATCCCTCCCCCACCCCCATTAGGGAAACCACCATAAAAAATGTCTTCAAAGCCAACTTCACACTTCTTAAGACAAAAGTGGCAAACTTCACGACACCCATGCTGATGGACAATAGAGGTATGACTGCTGAATCCTACACAAATGCACTTTATGTAAGCACTTACACGAGTGCATGGATCGTACAACCCCTAACAAACAGGAAGCCAATCTAGTGGTCCCCTACCATAAACAAACTCTACAACAGAAGAAATAAACTGTTTCAAAGAAGAGTAAATTCCCATGATTGGAGGAACTCCCTGGTATGCCTCAGTAAGAAGCTGAGATCCCTCATAAAATCCTGCAAAGCTAGTTACAAAAACAAAATCACCACTGACTCTAAAGACATCCACAAAGCATTCTATAGCTATGTCAAGAATCTCAATGGAAACACTCAGATCTGCTCTGAGTTACAGCACAATGGCACTAAATATACAGAACCAACTGATATTGACAACATCCTGGCTGATAGGTTCAGTGCTAACTTTACCCCCCTCTCATCCCCTAAAGGGCCCATCTCTATACCCGAAGAATCACAGCTGCACAGGTAAAAAAACACAATCTCCAAAGCCAAGAACACAGCATCCATGGGACCTGACAACATCCCAGGCTGTGTTCTACATGAACTACGGAACGAACTGACACCCCACTTAAGTACCATGTTCAATCATAGCCTCACCTCAGGCTATGTGCCCACTGAATGGTGCACAGTGATGGTTATCCTGCTCCACAAAGGGGGAGCCACCACAGACCCCAGAACCTACTGCCATATTAGCCTGACAAGCCTGGTCTGCAAGGCTATGGAATGTATCATCATGGAACTCATAAACAATGACATTGGTAATCTCCAAACTCAGGACCCCACCCAGTTCGGGTTTGTAAAAGGCAGATCATGTCTCCTAAACCTGATAGACTTCTTTGAAGTGGTCACCAAAGCTGTAGATGAGGGTAAGATGGTTCACACAGCCTATCTAGATCTCACCAAGGCTTTTGCCACCATCCCCCATGCTGGAATTATAGATAAACTCACTAAACTAGATATAAATTCCTATGTCTCAAGATGTGTTGCCAACTGGCTCACTGACAGAACCCACACTGTGAAAGTAACAGACTCCAAATCCAACTTCAGACCAGTGACAAGTGGAGTACCACAAGGTTCAGTCCTAGGTCCTCTCCTGTTTGGTATCTACTTCTCTGAATTACAGGCTAGCACAGAAGGTGTTTGGCTAATGAAGTTCACAGATGACTGCAAACTAGGAGCCATAATCAAAACTCCAAAAGATGTGGACATCCTACAAAACGGCCTCACTGAGACAGATGCCTGGTGTTAAAGCCATGATCTCAATGCCAAAAAGTGCATTGTCATCCCTTTTGGTAAAAACTCTGTACCCATGAACTACCACATAGGCGGTAGTCTACTTAATACCGAAAGTGTGATAAGAGACCTTGGGACACAGGTGAATGGCAGTCTCTCCTTTGAAAATCACATTGGCACAGTAGTCTAGAAATCCTTCTGCGTGGCACACCACATCACAAAAGGTTTTTCATCCAGGAAAAAAGAGGTCATTGTTCCCCTCTACTCATCACTCATTAGACCCATTATAGAGTACAACGCCCCTTTTGGTATGTACCTCACAAGACATCTACAACAACTGGAAAGGCTGCAGAAATACATCACAAAGAGGATTACCAGCCTCAAATAGATGCCCTACATAGACCATCTCAAAAAACTGCAGCTTTACTCCTTTGCATATCACCTACTCAGAGGTGATCTCTGCCTAACACACAAAGCTGTGTCAAACCCAGAGGTTTTGGACATGCTCCACTTAAAGAAATCCCAATCCCTCCGAGCTACATGCTCTAGGGACCTAATCTTTGTCACCACAATAAACAGAACATGCTGGAGGGATAGATTCCTGTCCCAGAGACTTCCCACACTCTGGAACAAACTACCTATCTATATCAAAGAAAGCTCCTCATTAGCACTCTTCAAGAAAAATCTTGATGAATGGATGAGAGATAGGAAATTCACCCTGGGGATCACTTCTGTGGCTTTGCTCGACAGTGACACAGGAAAATAATTTTCTTGGGTGGTGAAAGCCAGGGTAACTTTTAGCTAGGCGTATATAGGGCCTAGGGCCAATTGCCTAGTACCTACCTATGAAACAATGAACAGTAGCATGTATTTTAATGTCAAAAAGTAAGCTTTATCAGACACAGTTAAAACCATAAAGCTGAAGGAATGGAATCAGAAACTCAACAGTACTTAGATTTTTCATTTTAACTACTGGCTAAACCATCACATTATAATACTGTATGATATGCAGTCAAGAAAATACAACAGACCCTTCTGATCCATGTGGGTCTGATTTTTATTTGAGGCTTTGTATATTTCTAATGTTTTTGTGCATGACATACTGACATACCACCCTACCCATTCCACCCCTCCCACATGTTGCTGCCATTCTTAAGATATTTCCCCACATAATCCCTGACTTATTTATAACAAACCTGTACCTAAAGGAGATGGTCACTATTTCTTGTGTCACTGTACCATACTTGCTTTGTCTTATGTTTGACATTTTCCTATAAGGCTATTTGTCCAGTGTTGTTACTACAGTATAATAATGTAAACCACATTCTGAAGTTATGTATATTATGTACATTATGTATATTATGTATATTAAGTTATGAATGTACTGCATTCAGCATTGAATTTTGTTGTTTTACCATCTGCTGCCAAACCTATCATTCCCTTATATTTTCCATACTGTATACTACTGTTCACTTAGCCTTTTCCTTTGTCCTGTGCTGTTCAGACATATGCTTCCTTGCCATCATTGCAAATTGTATAATACTAGAATATTCTACTAGAGCAACATCTAGATATTTACAGCTCATTGGACTATGTGCACAATCGTTTTGCTTCTTTTTTGGGTTAACCAGTATATTTTTAGGTTCATAGGTAGGTACTAGGCTATCTGCCTGAGGGCATTTATAAGCCTAGCCATAGCCTAGCCTAGCTGCATAGGACATATGTTTGAGGCCAGTAATCCTCTTGGTGAGGTACTTTTGTGGTCTTTCCAGCTGTTGGAAGTGTCTTGTGAGGTATATTCCAAATGGGGCATTGTACTCTATGATGGGTCTGATGAGTGATGTGTAGAGGGGCACTATAACCTCTTTATTTTTAGATGTGAACCCTTTAGTAATTAGATGGGCCACACAGAAGGATTTCCTGACTACTTTGGAAATATGATTGTCAAAGGAGATTACTATCTACCTGGGTTCCCAGATCTCTTATTACCTCTTCTGTATTAAGGGGACTGCCACCTATGCGGTAATTCGTGGGTGTTTTGTTTTTTCCATATGGGATGACTGTGCATTTTTTGGCATTTAGCTTGAGGCCATGACTTTGACACCAGGTGTTCGTCTGAGCAAGGCCTTTTTGGAGGATGTCCGTGTCAGCCGGAGAGTCAATTATGGCTCCCAGTTTGCAGTCATCGGCAAACTTGGTTAGCCATAGTCCTTCTGTGTCTGTCTGTACTTCTGAGAAGTATATGCCGAACAGTAGGGGTCCCAGGACCGAGTCTTGCAGGACACCACTTGTGACTGGTTTAGAGTCGGACCTGGAGCCTGCTATGCTTACTGTGTGAGTTCTGTCTGTAAGCCAGTTGGCAACCCATCTTCTGACATAGGGTTTTATGTTCAGGCTGGTGAGTTTTTTTATAATACCCGAGTGAGGAATGGTGCTGAATGCCTTGCTGAGGTCAATGTAGGCTGTGTGAACCACCTTTCCCTCGTCTATGGCCTTGGTGACTGTCTCAAAGTAGTCAACCAGGTTTAGTAAGCATGATCTGCCCTTAACAAAGCCGAACTGGGTCAAGTCAAGTGTTTGGAAGTTCCCAATGTCTTTGTTAATGAGTCCCATGATGATGCGCTCCATAGCCTTGCAGGCCAGGCTAGTCAGGCTTATGGGGCGATAATTACCAGGGTCATTTGTGGCCCCTCCTTTGTGGAGTGGAATAACCATTGCTGTGTGCCATTCTATGGGCACATAGCCTGTGGAGAGGCTGAGGTTGAATAGCATGTTTAGGTGGGGGGTTAGTTCATTTTGTAGTTCGTGCAAGACGCATCCTGCTGGGACACCATTTGGCCCCATTGACACTGTATTTTTGGCTTTTGAAAGGGCTGTTTTCACCTGTGTTTCTGTGATTTCTGGGACACTACACTTTTCCGGTATTGTTGTGGGCCCTTTTGGAGGTGAGAAGGGGGTGAAGTTTGCACTGAATCTATCTGCCAGGATGTTGGCAATATCAGTAGGTTCAGTATATTTTGTGCTATTTTGCACTAGCTCATTGCATATCTGCGAGTTGCCACTTATATTCTTGACATAGCTAAAGAAGGCTATGTGGTTATCTTTTGAATCCTTGGCTATTTTTCTTTTGAAGTTAGCCTTGCATGATTTTATGAGGGACCTTAGTTTCTTACTGATACTGATCAGGGATGTCTTTGCTTGCTGGGATTTGCTTTTTTTCTGAACTAGTTTCCTCCTTTTATTGCATAACCTGTTTATGGCAGGGGTCCACCAGACTGGTTTCCTTCTCTTAGGGGAGTGAGTCTTGGTTTTGCTAGGGATGGCATGATCCATGCATCCTTGTAGGTGCTCATAGAGTGCATTTGTAAAGGATTCTGCATCTTAGGCAGCATTATCCTTTAGCGTGGGGGCTGTGAAACTTACCACCTCTGTCTTAAGTAAGGTGAAGTTTGCTTTAGAAAAATTTTTCACTGTGGTTTCCTTGGTTGGGAGTGATGGTGGGGTGTGGACATCCAAAGTGATTAGTTTATGGTCTGATCTAACCAGTGACAGGTTAACCTCTGGTGCGGAATACCTGTCACCCATGTTGGTGATGACCAGGTCCAATATGTTTTCACCTCTGTTAGGGGAGTTTACCGGCTGATCCAGGGCATTTGAGTTGATAAATTCCAGGAAGCGTTGAGCCTGAGAGTTTTTACTCAAGTAGTTTTCCCAGTTAATATTAGGGTAATTGAAATTGCCCAATATCAGGGTGTTTGGTAGGACCTTCATGTTTTCCAGTGTCTTCAGAAAGGCAGAGTGGTGGTCCTGGGTCATGGAGGGTGAGCTGTAGCAGGCCACAATTTGCATTGCAGATTTGCCCAATGTTAGCTGCACATGTATGATCTCAGAGGTATCATGCTGTGCCACTAACCTGGAGGTGTAGGTATCCTTGATGAATATGGATACACCCCCTCCTTTTGTGTTTCAGTTCATGTTCTGTGGCCGAAATGTGTGGTATGAGTTGTAGCCCAGTAGTGCAGGAGTGCTCTCTGGAACCTTGAACCAGGTTTCAGTTATTGCACAGATGTTGACATTCTCCATACTGAGGAGTACTTCAAGCACGTGCATTTTGAGATTTAAACTCCTGGCGTTGAGTAGCATAACCCTCATTTTTTTATTTGTGCTGTTTATGGAGGTGGGTTTGACTTTTGAGCCTTGCCTAAAAAAGGCACTATGGGGGCAGCAAGAGCCTTGGCCAGTATTTGAAAGCTTAGGGGTGACAGGTGCAAGCCGTCTCTTGTGAAGCAACGTGGCTTGTCGAGCATGTTGTTCCAGGCTGACAGACACTGGATCCCCTTTGAATGACACCAGAAGCTTAGCCAATTGTTGAAACTGATCATTTTTTCTTTATACTGAGGTATCATTCTTGGTAAGGGCAGGATGCTACTCAGGTTCAAGGTCATACCCGCCTGGGCTACATGATCAGAGAGCTCTTCCATGTCTCTTTTCATGTAGTCCAGGGAGGTATGTCTCAGGTCATTCACACCAAGATGAACAATGACAGAGTCATATTTGTACTTTTTCTGGAGTGACCTGAGTGCTTGTGTTATGTAGCAGATTCTGGCTCCCGACAGGCAGCTAATAGTAACCTTCTCCTTGTCCAGCCTAGTGAGTGGGACATCAGTGTGCTTGACTATAGAGTCACCTATTACTAGTGTGTTAGGTATGTTATTTCACCTTAAGGGCTGTGATTGTATGACACATTGATTTTGTGTTTTATGTGTTGTCTGGTTTGTGACAGAAGGTGCAGGTTGTTTGGGTGTCTGCTTTGAACCTCTCTTATGCTTTTGCAGGTTTTTATTTAGAGTTTTATGATTTAGTGTATTTATGTGTATTTTTTGCCAATGCTGGTTTAGTAGGTCTATGTGAGGCTGCAGGTGTGGTGCAAGTGTTAACCTTCTCCTCATGACTGTCGGTTCCAGTCTTAGGTGGAGAGACCTTAGCCTCCAGTTTGGCTGTATAATTGCATCTCTCACATATGTTAGTGTTTTGTGGTAGGAGGAGAGGGTTGTCCGTGTACATGAGGCAGTTGTAACATTGCCTCAGGATACCCAGATTCACCAGCTGAACTGGAGGGTACACCTGAAGTTGCCCTTTGGTCATGCATGAATAGTAGGGTGAGCTGCTTAGTCGTTTGGTTGGTGAGGGGTGGATAAAGAACCTTGCCCTGCTGGGCAATCAAGTGTCAGGTATATTAGTGCTCGCTATTAGGTCTGATCAAGTGCTGGACTGTGGGATGCTTTTTGAGTGCTTAGGTGGAGAGTTAGACTAGTTTCAAGGGAAAAACTGAAGAGGAGAATTAGTGGAGCTGGGAATAATTTAACCCTAGCTAACCGGTGCTGCCTGGAGAGCAAAACCATGCAAAAGCGGACACCTGTGATACCTGTGCATAATTTTGACTTATTCTTACACAGTAATTGCTTTAAATACCTTGTCAGACAATTGCAACATATGGCAATTGTACATTTTCTTACTAGAGTAATTCTATATTTAATATTGTATGCATGTTTGCTTTGACAACACATATACTATAGTATACTATGAAGCTATCAGAATTGTATTATACTGTGAATTAACTTATAACACTGAAGGATTTCTACCTGTACCTCCATGGAAAAGGGACACTGGCCAGATAGACTGTTCTGGTAAAACAGAAATCAATGATAAATGAATAAATAAATTTAACAATATTTTTTGGTTCAGTTTAAGAATTTTACAGTTGTTATTTATGTTTTTATGCTTTTGTTCTTGGTTTTGGCTGAAAACATAGTATGAGTGGCTTAATGGCTAAGGTGTTTTCCTTACAAATGCAAGGTGCAGGGTTTGAATCTCACAAGGGATAATTGGCTAGGCTTAAAATGGCTCGCAAGGGCAGTTAGCTTAGTACTAAACTATGACCTATGAGAATCAGACCCTCTTTCCAGTTAAAGGAATCTCCACCTTAAGACTGAAAAATGTGTATATGTTATTTTATATCTTAATGTTGTATATACTACTCAGAATTACTCCTGTTTCTTAATGAATGCCAATTTCTTATGCCTGAAAATAGCCATTGTTACCATACTGACATGATTTTTCTTTTCGCTCTCTTTGTCTGCTACCTACAGTTCATTTTGTTTCATATATTATGATATAGCCTAAAGATTATAAATTATGTTCCCCTATTTATCTGGGCAAACAACATTCAATGCATTTTTTCTAACAATATTCTGACCTGTGCTTGCTAGAAGTTGATAAAAACCTTTCATGGTTCATTGACATTTTCTTCAGTACCAAAAAAAAGATGAAAAAAATCAGGGAGTTAAATGGTTAAAGCTATAGGTCCTTAAAAATCCAGACTCTCCCTTTCCTACACTGTTATGTGGGAAAGTTATCAGCTGTACTCATTCATTGTTGACTGGCCGGTGTTACTTTTCTTTGCTTACAGAGACTTGGGCATATATCTTTTGAACATATTTTTGAGAGGTGTGGCAATGTATTGCATGAATTCATTGTGCATCACTTAAATAACTACATATTTCAGCTCCTTGTGTTTTACATTTACGTTGTTCACTTTTTACACAGTAAGGTGTGACTTGATACTATGTTATTGTTTTAATTAATCACTGATGGTGTAAACAGCAAATTAGCAGCACATATCCTACTTACAATGAGAGTCCTGCTGATCTATTTAGATAGCTGAAGGATTTAAGTCATTACATTTTCTTGGTTAGAAATCTTTGGAGACTTTCCAATGAGTGATATGCCTGAATTTTGTATACACCAGCGGGGTTGATCATATTAAACAGTTACTAAATACCTGGGAACATATTGCCAATGTTATGAAATGTGTGTCTATTTTATTTTGCCAAACCAGTAATTTATTATTTTGCTTACATACAACAGTAACAACATCTGCTGTATCGCTTAGATGTGTCTTCAAAGTTTATATGATATGTCTAAATAATGGACATGGATAATTATAATGCAGCTTTGAGAATACTAACATGCATTGGTGGTTGGTGACTTCACAACAAGATAAGACTTAACTTGCACTGGTGGCATAGAGACATAATGCCCAGACTGTGTCCAGGTTACATGAATTTTGCTAGTGGCTCAATAGGGCATGCAGTAAGGATAGGCATGTCCATCTTGGAAGGGAGGGAGGGATGGTAGTTCCCTCCTGGCCTAGATTGTTGTCTAATAGCAAGTCTTCACCAGGAGAGAAATGGCACATCATGGATGGAGCTGGAGCAAGCAGATGTGAATGTGGCCACCCAGGCTGATCGTGGTACCCTGTGTTGGCAAGAATGCAAGGTCAAGAGAATGTAGGTAACTCCTGAAGTAACCAAATTAATCAAGACATTCCCTAAGAAAAAATTAATACCGAGATGTATAAAATAAAAAATGCAGTCCAACACCAGCCGGGAGTCCAATACTTTAATAAAAAGGACAAATATGTAAAAATTAGTGCTTTCATCTCTGCCACGGAGACTTCATCAGATAAAACCAATACATCACTTACCTATATTATATACCCTTCATCCTCAATCAGTTTACCCATTGAACATTAAAATAATTAACCTTCAAATTAATAGGTTAAGACGTTTTTTTAAAAAAAAGACATTATAGTATCTTTAAAAAAATTCAAAATGAGTTACATAACATATGTTGTTGTAAGGATCCATGGACCAAAGATAAAAATAAAAACAAAGTTGGAACAAGATTGGAAACACAGTTGAAAATCTGACGCTTTATGTAGAAGTGTTGTGTTATATGGAAACATCAGTAATCCATCTTATTAATTGTTCACACTACAGCTGCTTTTTGCTTTAACAGTGGCTTAAGAGATACATGTTCATTAAGCCCGTGGGAAAAATTGCCTTTAACCTAAGTTGACACATTAGTTCTTAAGCAAAAAAGATAATCACCCTCATAACATTGGGTTTGACAGTGTCAATAATCCCAAATCTAAATCTCGTAAAATTCTCACATAACAAAGCATGTTTAAAAAGGGTATTGGTCTCCTTTTTTAAACTCATCTCATAAAGATGCTCATAAATTCCAGTTCTTAGGGCCCTTTCGGTCTTGCCTATGTAAAAGGCAGGACACGCTTCACACTTAGCTAAATAAATTAACCTCTTAGTACAACAATTACCATTTCTAAACCATACTTTGCTACGTAAACTGTTTTTTTTTTTGTCAAAAACATGTGTACACCCTCTTGTATATAAGGGCATTGCTTACACATGCCACATGGTGTCGTACCCCTTTTCAAACAGGGAACAAAAGACCCACACCCTTCAAAAATCTGTTTAAAATATTTTCCTGTTTTAAAAATAAACAATGGTTCTTGTCTCACTACATTGTGTATTTCATTATTCACTTTAAAATGTTCCAATTTTTCCTATGTCTTATCTGTTTATTGTATTGCCTATATTCCATAACTAGGGCTGTCTCATATTTCCTATCTTTGTCTAGCATTTGGGATTTTTTCAAACCTGTTCCCAAAAAGAGTTTAAATTTTGAACCCCAACCTTGGTGTACTTTATTGATAATTTTAGTTACCAAACTATCAGGGTAGCCTCTATTTAAAAAAAAAATATATTTCATCTTGTTTAATTCTACCCATACATCATTGTGGTCAGGGGTCATTGGTTTTATCTGATGAAACAGATAGCTGGTGCCTTTGGGAAAAACAAGGTAACCCCAAGCTACCATATAGGTGGCAATCCACTAAGCACAGAAGAGGTTATCAGGGACCTGGGGACCCAGGTTGACAGTGAAAGTGGTTAGAAAGACCTTCTACATTTGCCCACCTGATCATGAAGGGATTCACATCCAGATCTAGTGAGGTCATTGTTCCCCTGTACTCTTCACTTATCAGACCAAATGTATCTCACCCGACATCTGCAGCAATTGGAGAGACCCCAAAAGTTCCTCACCAAAAGGATAAAAATCTGTCATATGCTGCCAGATTGATGAAACTCCAGCTCTATTCAGTTGCATACCGTCTACTCAGAGGTGACATGTGCCTGACATACAAGGCCATGTCCAACCTGGAATTAATGGACATGCTCCACCTCAAAAAATCCAAATCCACCAAAACCACTAGAGCAAGCGACTTAAACCTTAGCACAGATATAAATAGGACGTGCTGGAGGGATAGATTTATCACTCAGAGACTCCGATCCATGTGAGGCAGAGCACCTCACTGGCTCTGTTCAAGAGAAATCTTGACCTGTGGATGGGAGATCGTAGGTTTATCCCGGGAATCATCTCTGTGTCACTGCTGGACAGAGGCACAACAAACTAATGGGCACAGTATTTTTTCATATAAGGGGTGGCATAAGCCACAAAAATAGGTGGCATAAGCCACAAAAATTTGGGCTAGGCTTATAAATGCCTTAGAGCAGATAGCCTAGTATAAACCTATGAACCTATGAACCTAAGTCTCTGTGGCAGAGACAAAAGCGTTCATTTTTACATATGTGTGCTTTTTATTAAAGCATTGGACTCCCAAATGGTGTTGAACTGTTGAAGTAACACAAGTGCTATCATCACTACCAGGGAGTGGGTTAGGCCGAAAATGCTTTCCTTACAGGATACCAGCAAGAACACAAGGTACCCTCATGACTGCTTGGATGATGATCTCCTCCTGTCTGTGTAGGTCTGATTAAGGAGAGACTTAAATTTCTGCAGGCATGGGGACAAAAACAATACAAAACTAAGTTAAAGCTTTATGCAACAACTTACTAGTTGGAGCTAAACAGCAAAGGATGGGATTCCACATGGTGACATTAGGAACATAAGAAAAGTGCAAGGCAATCATAGAGACAATAAGATGCCTAGCTACACATGCCTTAATAGTTCTTGCCACCCTTTCCATGCACTTAATAGTACTCACTTCCCTAATTGGGCAAGACCATGTATGATATCCATGAGGTGAATTTGTATTAGCCCATCTAATCATCAAGCTAGCCTTAAAGGTAACCAGGGTAGTACTCTGACATATAGTAATAACCTTTTCCAACCTGGCAACAAAATGACTTAGGAAATTCTCTCTCTCTCATGAACTTTGTTTATTTGCTAATATGTATTTTGCTGCTTAATGTGGGAGCTTTTAGGGTCACTGGTTTTATGAAGAAATAGCAAACTAAATAGAATCAGGTCTCTTGTGACTCCAAAAGGAAAGACATAAGTCAGCTTGGAGCAGATGCTGGGCTACTGATTATAATGAGATTCCTGCCGATCTGTAGCTGAACGATTTAAGGCATTACATTTTCTTGGTTAAAAATCTTTGGATCCTTTGCAGTTGGGTGATATGCCTGGATATGTTCATAACAAAGGGAACATTATATTTAATGATGGGTCTAATAATGGAAGAGGACAGTATTATGATGACTTCCTTGCATCTCAGGATGCTCCCTTGAAAATGAACTGGGCCACTTAGAAGTATTTTGTGACTACAGTGGAAACATAATGGTTAAATGAAAGAAAGAGTTATCCACCAAAGTAACCAGGTCTCATGACTATCTATCCAAAGAGGAATAGTATTTATAACATATGAGGCAGGAGCAGTTTTCTTTTTTTCTTTTTTTTTTTTTTTTTTTTTGCCAAATGCTGCTATGTTTTCCTTTTTTGAATTTAGCTTGATGTTGTTTTCAATACATCATGAATGTGAATATTCCAGCCTTGCTTGAGATACTTAGTATTAGTGGAAGAACAGACAATAGTGCCCAGCTTGCAGTCATCAACAAACCTGGTTAGCAACACTTCTGGGATATTGGCTTAGATGTCTACAAAATAAATGCCAAAGAGGAGATGGTCCAGCACTGAACCCTGTGGTGCTCAACTATTTACTATGTTATATTTTGAGACAGTATTAGTATCTTTACCATTGTGGGAGTCTAATAGATATCCGGTTTGCAATCCAGTGTATAATGTAGCAGATTACATTAAGGTTATCTATTTCTTTATTAATATCAGTATAAGGGATAGTCTCAAAAGTATCAATCAGGTCAAGATAGTCAGCATACATTTTGTTACCGATTTCCTCAGCTTCAGTTACCTTTTCAAAGAAGTTTATTTTTTTCAAGAGACAAAAACCAAACAGGTTGGTGTCTAGATCAGTTAGGCTGCCTATATCTGCATAAATGAGTTCTACTATAACACATTTCATGCATTTGCATATAAGGCTGTTGATGCTGATGGGCCTATACCTGCTAGGGTCTGTGTAGAAGCCATACATGTGTAAGGAAATCTTAGTGGCCATTTTCCAGTTATCAGGTACAAACTGTGAATGCCTGGGACTTTTAAGAACACAGCATGAAATGTTGTCTGGTCCCACAGAATTATTATTTTTAGTGTTTGACAGGGGTTCTGAGACTGTTTCAAACTGGTTTCAGGAGAAAACAAATTTCCAGGAAAAATGGGAGCAACAATATGGTTAAGTGGGATACAGTTAGCACTAATGTTGCTTGATGAAATATTAGCAACATACTTGGGATTAGAGTTTGTGATGTTATTAATGATGAGCTCAGCATACTATTTGGTGTTATCCTTAATTTCCTGATGCAACTACATAAAAGATTTGAAATGTCCTTTGGTATCTGTCAATATCTTGTGCTCTGCTATAATTTTTGTAATAGTAGCATTACATTCCTTGCATAGTCCTCTGCATTCTCTATGTGGGGAGGAGGAATTTCTAAAAGAGTCATTATATTCCTTGTTTTGTTATACAGTTTATTAATGTAGTAGTTCCACTGGAGGGGTTCATTCCAGAATTTACCATTAAATTTAGGGTGAATGGTTACTGAATTTTCTGTTTAGGTGCTAGTAAAAGACAGAGATGAATGTTTACAGACCTCTCAATTGACTGCATTTGTGGGGATTATTGTGAAATTTGCCTGGGTTTTCTAAAAGCTGGAGTAGGTTTACCTAGAAAAGTCCTTAAAGATGGTCTTATGTGGTGGAGAGGTACCATTAGGCTTGCTACAGAAAATGCACACTGTAGGTATCCAATTTAACCAGAGATTAGAAGAGGTGGGGTGGGATACATGGACTTTCTAAGCTGTCAAGAACTAGGCTGTGGATATTAGAGCCTCTAGTCTACAATTGATTATATTGCATTGGTATTAAGAAAGACTAGAAAACATTCAGCATATCCATTATTGAAGATGTAAGCGTGCCAGCCAATGCTTGCGTAATTGAAGACCCCCAGCAAGAACGTATTTAGTTTGATATTTAATCCCTGAATGTTGTCAGGGTTATTTCTTGATCTGCTGGGGGCAGCAGTGAGATCTACATCTAGCAATGAAGTAACTGTTGGATTTGTTATGGTGACTTGGATCTCAAGGAGGAAGGGGATGGTATTCCTGACAAAGTAGATACTTCTCACACTTACTTAAGATCCTGAAAGTGTGATATACACTAACAGCTAGTAAAGACAAAGTACAGTCATCACATTAAAACCATGCATCAGTAACTAGCCACATATGAGTGTGTCTGAGGTTCAGGAGGGCCTCAACTTCTGATGTCTTTCTATTCAGACTCCTAGTGTTGAATAATGCCACTTTGATACTGTCTTTGATACTGTTTGAATTTAAATTTACGTTTCATACATTGGAGTGTTCATTAGGGGATCTTTGCCTTTAAAAGGCATAATGGGGGCAGCAAGTGCCTTAGTCAGTATGTGTAAGCACTAATGAGAGATTTACCTATTTCACGTATTTTATTTATTTGTTTATTTATTGATATTTCATAATGCCTTTCCAGTGAATACATTGCATGATAGTCACCATAATAAAATCTTTACTGATATTCAGAAACATCAATAGCTACATAGGTGGTTACTGGGCTATTGACCCAAAGGTCTTTATAAGCCTAGCCATGTTTACCCAATATAATATTATAGAATCCCAATATAAAGGATCTTGCCTAAACTAGAGATCTTAGTTAGTAATGGCTGCCCATATCTAGGATGGTCATAGGTGAAATCCCTGGCAATAATTTATGATTTCCCATCCAGTCATCCAGACTACATTTAAAGAAGGGGCTTTGTTTGATGTGAATTGGTAGCTTATTCCAGAGACGTGGCAACCTCTGAGATACATATCTGTCTCTCCAGCAGGTCCTATTTATGTCACCAGCCAGGTTAAGGTCCCTGGAGCAGGTGATTTTTGTCCCATTTGACTTACGGATATGCAGCATTTCCATTAGGTTTGGCTCCAAGACTGCAATGCAGGCCAGGCAGCAGTCACCTCTGGCTAGTCTGTATGCTACTGAGTACAGTGACAGTGACTTCACTCCATCAATGTATGACATGTGCTGGAGACCTTGAATTTTCTTGGTTATAAATTTCTGAGGTCTCTCAAGTTGTTGCAGGTGCCTGGTAAGATACATATCAAAGGGAGTATTGTACTCGGTTATTAGCCTGATGTGGGTTGAGTATAAGGGTGTTATGACCTCTTTTGCTCTTGAGGTAATGCCTTTGTTAATGAGGTGTGTGATGTAGAATGCTTTCAGACACATGGTGGTCAAAGTTTAGGCTACAGTCAACTTGCGTTTCCAAGTCTCTCACTACTGAGTTGTTACTTTAGCTATTATTATTTATGATAGTCTGCATGGATATGTTTTTTACAGAAGGGGATGATAATGCATTTTTTAGCATTTAGTTTGAGTTCATGGCTTTGACACCAATCATTGGTTTGTGTAAGTCCCTCTTGAAGTATATTGACATCATTTGGGGTTTAAATGATTGTACCTAATTTGCAGTCATCAACAAACGTAGTCAGCCACAGCCACTCTGTTTTTCTTCTGCAAAGTATATTACAAACAATAGGGGTCAGCACTGAGTCTTGTGGAGCCCCACTGGTGACAGGTCTGCTGTTTGAGGTAAATTCCCCAACTTTGACCGAGTGTGATCTGTCGGTGAGCCAGTTAGCAACCCAACTGACAACATAAGGATTGATATTCAACTGGGAGAGCTTATCAATGATGCCCGAATGCGGGATTATGTCGAAGGCCTTTGCTAAGTCAGTGTAGACTGTATGCATAGATTTGCCATCATCTATGTCTCTGGCGACATTCTCAAACAAGTCCACCAGGTTTAGCAGGCATGACCTGCCTTTGACAGCACCAGACTGTCTTAGATCAAGGGCTTGGAGATCACATATATCCTTATATATAAGGTCCATGATGATTTGTTCAATGGTCTTAAACATAAAGCTGGTTAAGCTTATGGGTCTGTAGTTCTCAGGGTCTGTTGATGTACCCCCTTTATGAAGTGGAATAACAGCTGCTGTTTTCCATTCACCAGGGACAAAACCAGTGCTCAGGCTGTGGTTGAAGAGAGTACCTAGTGGGTGTGCTAACTTATGTTTTACACCATTTAAAATGCAACCTGGGATGCCGTTGGGTCCCATAGAGGTTGTTTTTGACCTTGGAGAGAGCGTTAAGGACTTGCTCTTTGGAGATGCAAGGTGGGGGAGATGTAGAGGGAATGCTTTGTGGAATGTTTGGAGGAGACAAGGGGTGAAATTTTTGCCAAAACTGTCTGCTAGTAGGTTAGCTATTTTTGCAGGATTAGTGTGTTTAATGACATCCACAGCTAGTTCAGCACAAGTCTGGTTCGTACCTTTTAGGTTCTGGATATAGCTGAAAAATGTCTTATGATTACCCTTGGCTATGGTTGCTACATTTTTTTTGAAGTTGCCCTTAGAGGATTTTACAAGTTGTCTTATTTATTTGTTCAAACAGAGGAGGGTGTTCTTCCAGTGCTGAGACCTCTCTGTTTTATTCTTAGACAGCAACTTCTTCCTCTTGTTGTATATCTTATCAATGCTAGATGTCTTTCAGGGAAGCTTGTTTTTCTTGAGAATCTTGTTTTGATCCTATCAGATACAGCTGTGTCAATACATTTGTATAAGTGTTTGTACAGGGCATTTGTGTATACCCAAGTTTAATATTAAGTGTTATAGCTACTTCAAATGTGACTGATTTGTGATCAGATTTAACCAGTGAGGGTCCTATACTTGTGGTAGTGCAATGACCACTCATATTGGTGAGGACAAGGTTGAGAATATTTGAGTCCCTTGTGTGGTTGCATACTATTTGTTCCAAGGCATTAGTGTTAAAGTCCAGGAACCTTTGTGTGAGTATGTCGGAACTCATACAAGTTTCCCAGTCAATGGCGGGATAGTTAAAATCTCCCATGACTAGAGTGTTTGGTTGTAATTTGATCAACTCAAGTAGGTCTAAATAAGCAGTGTGGTTATCTTGGTTCAATGAAGGGGGCCTATAGCTGATGATTAATTGAAGGGGAGTCTTACCCACAGTTAGCGGAACTTGGAGTAACTCCATGGAGTTTTCCTGTCTAACCAGTCTAGAGGTATATTTATCTTTGATGAAGATAGATACTCCTCCTCCTTTTTTTCTCACACATTCATTTTGCGGTCTGAAAGTGTGGAAGGCATTGTAGTCTTGCAAGGACGGTGGAGTCTCTGATGCCCTGAACCAAATTTCTGTGACTGCACAGACTTCAAGATTGGTGTATAAGACAGGCAGGAGTAATTTAAGAAATGCAATAAAGGTATTAGGTGATAAACACGTTTGAGTGTTAACATAGAAGTGGTGATGGAATAGCAATTTCTTTATGCTAACTAGACATAGGTCTAGTAGTTTTAGAAGTACAACAAAGTGAGTTTGTAGAAGGGGATAAACAGGTTAAGTGGTTTAGTGATTTAAAAGGAGGTATAAGGAAGATGATGAAGGGTGTTAGGAGAGTTATGACCCAGATAAGGAGCAGGAAGAAATCCAGAAGGCAGAGAAGAAGTCTTTTACTGATGGGTTTAAAAAATGAAATTGTGAGATAGACCTAACTGATATAGCAATTTTGGTCCAAGTTCTGTCTACAACATTGGACTAGAGACTGACACAAGCAGCCTTTTGAGGTTTGTAGATGGTAAGCAGTTGTCTGTCATTTAACCGAAGGGTACTCTTTGGAAGGTAGTACTGGAGTATGAGATTAATTACTGGGCAGGTGGATGGGGTATGAATGATTTTGTGGGTTGAGAAGAGCTGAGTATAAGATAGGTGGTGAGAAATTTTTATCCAGTTAAGTGTTTTTAGTGCTAAGCAGCCTCGTGTCTGGTAAAGTTTGTTGCACGTGAATTTGGTGACTTTGTTGTAAAATTGTTCAAGCTGAGAGCTAAGTGAGGCTTGCAGATTCATCATTATAGAGGATCCATGTAAGAGAGTGACTGAGGAGTAAGTGTTAGCTAGAATTACCTTGACAGAGGTAGTGAAGTATTTCTTTAGTATTTATAGGATATCTAGTTTTTAATGGGTTTTCTTGATGCTGTTGTGGATATATAAATCGAATTTAAGATGGTCATCAGTTGCTGTGCTAAGTAGTTTTGTATGTGGGATAACTTCAGCAATAGTATTATATGCAAGGCATTCCTGGTAAAACAGAAAATCCTATCTACTCTCTTATCCCAGGCTGACTTATACTGGACATGCTTAGGATAGCACTAACTGCTTATCTAATTGTTTAAGACAGTTATCTTGTCTTAGGTTCATAGGTTCATAGGTTCATACAAGGCTATCTGCCCTAAGACATTTATAAGCCTGGCCAGAATGTGTTTGGCTTTCGCCACCCATTTTAAATTTATTTTGCTATGCCCTATTTCGAGGTTAGTATACTGTGCCTCTGTCTAACAGTGACACAGAAGTGATACCCGGGGTAAACCTACGATCTCCCATCCACTCATCAAGATTCCTCTTGAAGAGAGTCAATGAGGGACTCTGCCTAACCTGGACTGGGATTTTATTCCAGAGTGAAGGGAGCCTCTGGGTTATGAATCTGTCCCTCCAGCATGTCCTATTTATTTCAGTGCTGAGGTTCAAGTCTCTCGAGTGCGTAGCTCGATGGGATTTGGATTTTCTGAGGTGCAGCATGTCCATTAATTCCGGGTTGGACATGGCTTTATACATCAGGCACAGATCACCTCTGAACAGGCGGTATGCCACTGAGTAGAGCTGGAGTTTCTTTAACTGGGCAGCATATGGCATCTGTTTGAGCCCTTTGATCCTCTTGGTGAGGTACTTTTGGGGTCTTTCCAGTTGCTGCAGGTGTCTGGTAAGGTACATCCCAAAAGGGGCATTGTACTCAATTATGAGCCTGATGAGGGATGAGTAAAGAGGCATGATGACCTCCCCTTATCTAGATGTGAATCCCTTCATGATTAGGTGGGCTATATAAAATGTTTTTCTAACCACTTTGGCCACGTGGTTGTCAAATGAGAGATTGCTATCAACTTGGGTCCCCAGGTCCCTAATTACTTCTTCTGTACTTAATGGATTACCACCTATGTGGTAATTTGTGGCACTTTGTTTTTGCCAAAGGGATGACTATACACTTTTTGGCATTTAGCTTGAGGCCATGGCTCTGGCACCAGTTGTCTGTTTCTATGAGGCCCTTTTGGAGGATGCTTGTGTCGGCTGGAGAGTCGATTATGGCACCCAGTTTGCAGTCATCTGCAAACTTGGTCAGCCACAGTCCTTCCGTGTTGGCCTGTACCTACGAGAAATATATACCGAGCAAGAGAGGTCCCAGGACTGAGCCTTGTGGGACACCACTTGTAACTGGTTTGGAGTCTAACATGGCTCCAGCAATTCTAACCATGTGGGTTCTGTCCTTGAGCCAGTTTGCAATCCATCTAGTGACATAGGGGTTTATATTTAAGCTGGTGAGCTTATCTATAATGCCCGAGTGGGGTATTGTATCAAAGGCTTTTGAGAGGTCCAGGTAGGCTGTGTGGACCACCTTCCCTCGTTAATGGCCTTGGTGACTGTTTCAAAGAAATCAACCAGGTTTAAGAGGCAGGATCTGCCCTTAACAAAGCCGAACTGGGTAGGATCCAGTGTCTGTAGGTCCCCAATATCTTTATTTATGAGGTCCATGATGATCCTTTCCATAGCTTTGCAGACCAAGCTAGTCAGGCTTATGGGGTGATAGTTTCCAGGATCCGTTGAGGCACCACCTTTATGGGGAGGGACCACTGTTGCTGTACGCCACTCTTTGGGCACATATCCTGTAGTAAGGCTAAGATTGAACAGTAGTTTTATGTTTGGGTTTAGCTCTTCTTAGAGTTCATGTAGGACGCAGCCCGGGACACCGTCTGGTCCCATTGATGCTGTGTTTTTTTGCTTTGGAGAGGGCAGCTCTTACCTGAGCATCTGAGATGTCAAGGGGGCAGCACTCTGCTGGGATAGATATTTGCCCTTTTGGTGGGGAGGGGGGGAGAAGTTTGCGCTGAACCTGTCAGCTAGGATGTTGGCAATGTCTGTGGGTTCAGTGTGTTTTTTGTCATTTTGGACTAATTCTGAGCATATCTGGGAATTACCACCCAGGTTCCTTACATAACTAAAGAAAGCCTTGTGATTATCCTTAGTGTCATGTGCAATTTTTCTCTTGAAGCTGGCCTTAGACAATTTTATGAGTGCCCGTAGATTTTTGCCAATACTGATCAGTGATGCCTTCCCTTTTTGGGATTTTGCTCTAACATTTAGTAGCTTCCTCCTTCTATTGTATAGTTTGTTTATGGCTGGGGTCCACCAGACAGGACGTCTGCCTTTGGAGGATTGGGTCTTGGTTTAATTTGGGATCGCATGATCCATGCATTCCTGAAGGTGTTCATAGAATGCGTTTATAAAGAATTCTGCAGTCTGGGCCGTATTTTCCACAGGCCCGGGGGCTTTGAAGGATTCCACCTCGGTTTCGAGGAGTGTGAAATTTGCTTTAGAGAAGTTTTTCACTGTGGTTTTCTGGGAAGGGGGTGGGGTCGGGATGTGAATATCCAGTGAGATTAGTTTATGGTCTGATCTTACCAGTGAGGGATACACTTCTGGTCTGGAGCATAGAGTCCCCATGTTGGTGATGATCAGGTCCAGTATGTTTTCCCCTCTTGTGGGAGTGGTAACAAGTTGTTCCATAGCATTTGAGTTTATAAATTCTAGGAACCTTTGGGCTCGGTTGTTGGAGCTAGAGTAATGCTCCCAGTCTATGTTTGGGTAGTTGAAGTCGCCCAAAATAATGGTGTTTGGAGAGACCTTCATATTTTCCAGTGTTCTCAGAAAGGCTGAGTGGGGTTCCTGGGTTTGGGAGGGTAGTCTGTAGCAGGCTATAAACTGGAAGGCAGTTTTACCCACTGTTAGTTGCACATGGATAGTCTCTGATGCTTCGTGCTTTGCCTGGAGGTGTGGGTATCTTTGATGAATATCGATACTCCCCCTCCTTTTGTGGTTCGGTCCAAGTTTTGGGGCCGAAAAGCATGGTATGAGGTATAACCTGGTAGTGCTGGGGTGCTCTCCGGAGCCCTGAACCAGGTTTCTGTTACTGCTCAGATATCGATGTTCTCCATGCTAAGGAGAGTTTCGAGTGTGTGCATCTTGAGGTTTAGACTTCTGGCATTGAGTAGCATTACTCTTAGTTTCTTATCCCTTGTGATACCTATGGAGGTGGGTTTGTCTTTTGAGCCTTGCCTAAAAAAGGCACTATGAGGGTAGCAAGAGCCTTTGCCAATATTCGAAAGCCCAGGGGTGACAGGTGCAAGCCGTCCCTAGCGAAGCATCGTGGCTTGTCGAGCATATCATCCCAAGCTGACAGGCATTGGATCCCCTTTGAATGACACCAGTACTTAAGCCAATTGTTGAAATTGATCATCTTGTCTTCATATTGTGGCATCATTCTTGGTGAGGGTAAGATGCTACTCAAGGTCACGGTCATACCAGCCTGGGCTACATGCTCAGAAAGCTCCTTTATGTCTCTTTTCATGTAGTCCAGGGAGGTACGTCTCAGGTCATTCACACCAGCATGGACAATGACTGAGTCATATTTGTACTTGCCTTGGAGTGACCTTTGTGCTTGTGTTATGTGGTGGATCCTAGCACCCAACAGGCTGCTCACCGTGACCCTCTCCTTGTTCAGCCTGGTGAGCGGGACGTCAGTGTGCCTGACGATAGAGTCACCTATTATAAGTGTATCAGGTGTGTTGTTTAGTCTTAAGGGCTGTGACTGTTTGATACACTGGCTTTGTGAGATATGTGTTGCACGTGTTTTGTTTTGGGGTAGCGGTTGCTTGGGTGTCTGCTTTGGAGGTCTCTGCTGCTTAGGCAGATCTTTATTTAGAGCCTCCGAGTATGTTTTTGTGTGATTATGTGTTTGGTTTTGCTGTCGTGATAGGTCTATGTGAGACTGGAATTGTAGTGAGTGCGGTTTCCTTCTCCTCCTGACTGGTTATGCCAGTACTGAGTTGAGAAAGCTTAGCCTCCAGTTTGGCTATATGGTTGCATCTCTCACATGTGTTGGAATTTGTTGGGAGGAGGAGAGGATTGTCTGTGTACATGAGGCAGTTGTAACATTGCCTCAAGATTCCCAGATTCACCAGCTGGACCGGAGAGGAGATTAACAACTGACCTTTGGACATGCTAGAATAATATAGGGAATTCCTTAATAATTGAAAACAAGGGCCAGTGGGGAGTGAGGGTGTAGTGCTTTTAATTTTTAGTGCTGACATATAATTGCTTTAGCGCGCAAGTGCCAGGTAACTTAAGTGCAATGTGTTACAGGTAACTTAAATGCAAAAATGACAAACAGTAACTTTCTTTCAAGTGAAACAAGGAAATAAGTACAGTAAGCAATGCAGATATCACTAGTGATCCACAGAAGTGCTGAGCAGCCGCGTATTAGGTGGAATTAGCGTTCCAGGGAAATAACAAGCAAACAAACAACAAGCATATAAACAAAGCTAGATTCAGCAGGTCTTGATCTAGTCTATGCTACAGCAAACAAGGTGTACCAATTTCAGTAAGATACAGTTCAAATATTCAGGCACTATAAACCTTTAACCAGAAATTCCTAATGTAAAATAACTGGCCTGAAGCCCAAGTGCCTAAACCAGAACTAATACACTTTAACAATAACAGACACTGGGCTCTCAATCAGCAGTTCCCAGCTTAGAAGGATGAAAGCTACCTGTCCTGCCACCACAGTGCATGCCACAAACCTTCCTAATGTAAAACAACTGGTGTCTAGGCATCGCTCTTGGTGAAAGCAAGACTGCTAGATCATATTTGTATTTGTCTTATTTAAGAGATGTTATGGTCCTTGTAACATCACAAATCCTGGCACCAGACAAGTTAATATTTTTTAGGATTCATAAAATTCATAGAATTTTTAAGGGAGTTGACTCCTGCAACCATTAATGCATTGCTAGTACCCATCTTCATGCTGCACCTCTTCTCTTAATGTGGCAAGACGAGTCAATCCTGGGGTAAAATTTGTGGGTACTCCTCCAATTATCCAGGTATCATTTGAAGGATGACACATGGCTTAACCCAAAGAGGCAGTGTGTTCCAGATATGGGGAAAGTATTATGTAATGAGTCGGTCTCTCCTTTGCATTGTACTATCTGTGGCTGAAGGTTTAGGCCCCTGGTTCTAGTATTTGCTGAACTATTAGACTTGTGGAAATACAGGAGATACAGGACTACTGGGTCCTTAATGAGTACTGAAGACAAGATAACCTTCTCCCCAAGATTCTATGTGAAAATTAATAAAGAGACACTGTTTCCAGCCTCTCTTGGTAGCTGTAGGTCTTTAAGCCTGAGATCTTCTTACATACGAACCTCTGGGGATTTTTAGTTGTTTGGTATGTCTAGTGAGGTATCTTCTGAAGGGGACAGTTTTTTCAACAATTGGCCTAATCAATGCAAATAGTGAACAATAACCTTTTGTAGATATAGATGATTCCCTTGGTAGTTATCTGCACCAAGTAGAAGGTTTGGTGACTACTGTCATCACATAGTGATAAAAAAGAGGGGAATTATCAGCCCATGGTCCAGGATTTTTAACTACCTGTTCCTTTTGTAATGTAGTATCGTCTACACTATATCTGGTTGGAGGGATAGTCCATGAAATGTGTATTTAATTTGAGTCCATTTTCAGTCCACCAGGCATTTATGAGTGTGAGTTATTGATGAAGGATTTGGGAATCACAAGGAGACCTGACAATAACTCCCAGTTTGCAATAATTTTCAGACTTGGTTAATTATCCAAAGTTTAGAAACTAAAATGCTGAAAAGTTAACAGCTTTTTAGAGTTTATGGTCACCATGTCTGAATGCCTAACTATAGAATCACCTCTGACTAAAACATTTCCCTGTGTGGAAGCAGACATATTGGTTCTTATGGGCATATGCATACTTTTCTGATGACTCTTGGGTAAGCTATGTGGATTTGCAGTATGGATGGATGCAGTGGAAATAGATGTTGTGTCTTGGAGGCTGGGAACTTTGAGTGGGTTCTAGGAAGCTTTGGCTATTTTTTACAACATCAGCATAACTTATTGGCCTAGAGGTGTTTTGAGAATGATCTAGTGCTGTGGACATATGATGCTAACAACAGATGACTGATGTGAGAAGTTTGCCTCTGTTTCTTAAATGTTTACACCTGTCACATGGTATACTATAAATTGGTAGAATCAATAGATAAGCATAAGGCAGTTGCTACACTGCCGAAGAACACCTAAGGTGATAAGACTGGAAACAGGTGGAGTGAGACCAGACTGTCAAGCATCGTTGCCAGAGATTGGATGAATAGGGCTGGTTATTGTACTCAGAAGCTGAAGGGATGGAAACTAATATAGGAAATCAGGAAGATTTATGTATGAAATATGTAGGATGATACTCTGAGGTTAGTACAGAAGACAGCTTACTTAGTAAAAAGTTAGAATTAGGCTATGGTGTACAAAATGCTTATAATGTCACCCAAGTAATTTATAAGATATTCCAACACCTACTTCTATTCAGGCTACTTGGTCCTAGTACTATACAGGTCACATGGTCTTAGTACTATTACAGCTTACTTGCTGCTAGTACTATACAAGTCACATGATCCTAGTACTTTTCAGATTACTTGCTCCTACTTGCTGCTAGTACTATACAAGTCACATGTTCCTAGTACTATACAGATTACTTGCTCCGACTTGCTCCTAGTACTGTACAGGTCATGTGCTCCTACTACTGTGCAGGTTACGTGCTCCTAGTACTGTACAAGTCACATGTTCCTAGTACTATACAGATTACTTGCTCCTCCTTGCTCCTAGTACTGTACAGGCCATGTGCTCCTACTACTGTGCAGGTTATGTGCTCCTAGTACTGTACAAGTCACATGTTCCTAGTACTATACAGATTACTTGCTCCTACTTGCTCCTAGTACTGTACAGGTCATGTGCTCCTACTACTGTGCAGGTTACATGTTCCTAGTACTGTACAAGTCACATGTTCCTAGTACTATACAGATTACTTGCTCTGACTTGCTCCTAGTACTGTACAGGTCATGTGCTCCTACTGCTGTGCAGGTTACGTGATCCTAGTACTGTACAAGTCACATGTTCCTAGTACTATACAGATTACTTGCTCCGACTTGCTTCTAGTACTATACAGGTCATGTGCTCCTACTACTGTGCAGGTTACGTGTTCCTAGTACTGTACAAGTCACATGTTCCTAGTACTATACAGATTACTTGCTCCGACTTGCTCCTAGTACTGTACAGGTCATGTGCTCCTACTACTGCGCAGGTTACATGCTCCTAGTACTGTACAAGTCACATGTTCCTAGTACTAAACAGATTACTTGCTCCTACTTGCTCCTAGTACTGTACAGGTCATGTGCTCCTACTACTGTGCAGGTTACGTGCTCCTAGTACTGTACAAGTCACATGTTCCTAGTACTATACAGATTACTTGCTCCTACTTGCGCCTAGTACTGTACAGGTCATGTGCTCCTACTACTGTGCAGGATACTTGCTCCTAGTACTGTACAAGTCACACGTTCCTAGTACTATACAGATTACTTGCTCCGACTTGCTCCTAGTACTGTACAGGCCATGTGCTCCTACTACTGTGCAGGTTATGTGCTCCTAGTACTGTACAAGTCACATGTCCCTAGTACTATACAGATTACTTGCTCCTACTTGCTCCTAGTACTGTACAGGCCATGTGCTCCTACTACTGTGCAGGTTATGTGCTCCTAGTACTGTACAAGTCACATGTTCCTAGTACTATACAGATTACTTGCTCCTACTTGCTCCTAGTACTGTGCAGGTCATGTGCTCCTACTACTGCGCAGGTTACGTGCTCCTAGTACTGTACAAGTCACATGTTCCTAGTACTATACAGATTACTTGTTCCTACTTGCGCCTAGTACTGTACAGGTCATGTGCTCCTACTACTGTGCAGGATACTTGCTCCTAGTACTGTACAAGTCACATGTTCCTAGTACTATACAGATTACTTGCTCCGACTTGCTCCTAGTACTGTACAGGTCATGTGCTCCTACTACTGCACAGGTTACGTGCTCCTAGTACTGTACAAGTCACATGTTCCTAGTACTATACAGATTACTTGCTCCTACTTGCTCCTAGTACTGTACAGGTCATGTGCTCCTACTACTGTGCAGGATACTTGCCCCTAGTACTGTACAGGCTGGTTGCTCTGACTAGAGAACAGCTGCTAAGTGCTGAACATTTCAGCTTTAGTTTATATCACAGAACGATAATCAAACACTAATGGCTGCTCAGATGCCCTGACTTTAACCCAGCCTATCAGGGTTTATATTAGTGGCTTGGGCAATTGATGGGGATGGAGGACAGAATGGGTGTTGTCATCCCTGGGGGGAGGGCGGTCCTGTAGGTGTCTCTTGTAATGATTCCTGGTGGAGGCTGGGGATATCAGTATCAGGGGAATGTCCAAAGAGAGCATGGGTTAGGGATATAACTGAGCTGCCATGGAGTTGGGGAAAGAATTGCACATCCCCATTGCACACTTGCCCCCTTGACTTAACCACAAGAACCATGCGGGAATGATGGGATGGTTCATAAAAAATCCTTCTAGTGGTGCTGATTGCCATCCCCCAGCATGTCCTTAGGTTCTGAGCCAATGCAAGTCCTATTGGATGAATTATGTGGAATAGGAAGTGCCTGGTAGACCAGGCAATAGATGGGGGGGGGGCTGCACTGGGTAGGGAGCCATAGGATGTGCAGAGGGGAGAAAATAGTCCTCCTCCCCACAAACAAGAACTAATACCAAACTGCAAATACCATACAGCAAAAGGTTAGTATCATGGATGCTATTACCACAGAATTATCACCAACCTGTAAGCAAAGGTGTAGCTCACTATTCTTAGACCTGGTGCCATCCTCAAATCTGCCAACCTTCCCAACTTTCAGCTGAGGACCAAAAAAATAAAACCTCTTCTTTCTGACTTGGTGTGGCTGTTATTTTTTTTCTGACTGCAGATGCAATACTGCCATTTATTTCGGAATGCTGGTGTGAACTAAATATATATCTGGATCTGCTGATCACCACAACAACACTTTATTTGTGTGGTGGCTGCCCTCTTTTTCACAACCCTAGCTATATCTACTTTGTACAACTAATTATTTAATTCATTTGTTCATTATCTGGTAAATGTTTTAGACTATTCAATGCCAAAAGTGACCTAGAGTTTATCCTGACAACCAGTAGGAGTAAGACAGAATAACAAATGTGACTGAGGCAAAAGTCCAGCACAGGATACATACATGTATGCTTCCACTATGTGCAAAGAGACTGTGATTGCTAAACAAATTTTTGAGAAACTAGAAGTGGTCAAAACACTAAAGTGCCATTTATTTATTATTATACTACTGTTTGGAAGCATGTTTTTGCATCCCAAACGTCATATAGCAGTTCCATGCTTGCTATTTTACAGTCATATTTTTCAGAAAGCATGCCAGAGGGGAGCACGGTATGGTCCTGATCTCCATAAGGGGCAAGTTTAGTGCATGAATTGACATTCCTAGACAGGTTCCCCAGAAGCAAAGTCATGATCTGGATGCTTTCTTTTCCCCACTGAAGCCAACCTGACAATAATCCAGGTTTATCTAGAAACCCTGGATTACTTTTGACATAGACTGGAGTTTTGCCTGTTTGCTGGTGTGGATTTCATTTACATGGCAGAAGGATATGTACATTTCATGTGAAGTGTTGTGCTGTCTGCAAATACAATACTCCTTGTTGCACTGCAGGCCACATTCTACAAGGCAAGTCTTCTCATAGTTTTTCTTTTTCTTTCAGCACAACCCTAAAAGTTGCTCAGACAGGCAAACAGACACACACACACACACACACACACACACACACACACACACACACACACACACACACACACACACACACACACACACGCACACACGCACCCACACACACACACAGACGGGCAACATTTGTTGCATCATAAAAATCAGTTTAAAATAAAATTAAAATGAATTTAGAAATCCATCCCTGAGTATAGATGGCTGTGCCTGTCCTTGAATTTCCTTCTCAAAATTGCTTTATGATTTATGCTAATGTGGTGTTAATATTCTAATTATCCAGTCTAAAGGATTGTAGGGGTTGTGCAGTATGAGCTTCCCTTCAAGGGTTATATTTTGGTAATACATTCATATTTTTTATTATACCTCCTTTGAATGTTGATACAAAAGTCTCCCAAAATAACTAGAGAGATGCCAAAGGCTCTTAAACAAGAATATTACAGACATAAAGAACCAGAGATACCGAAAGAGGTTTGAAACTTTATCCCTGTACTCAGTATCCTATAAACTCTTGAGACGCGTAATCTATGCCTCACCTCCCATGCTATTAGAGACCATGCTGTGCCTGACTTCCTGTATCTCTAGATGTCTAATAACTCCACAGTCACCTGAATCAGGGACTTAAATCTTCACGCAGATGAATAGAATGGGATGAAGATATTCATTGCACACCATCTCCCCAAATCTCTGAAATAAACTTCAGCTGTAGGTTAAGCAGCCTAACACATTATCATCCTTCTGACAGAACCTGGCTGATCTGATGGCTATTCATGAATTTACCTCAGGACTGACTAGCCAAACCCTCCTTGAGAAAAGGAGTACAGCTGAAGGGTGAGTGTTAGCAGGGCATTAATGGTTGTGAGACTTAATTTAATTGTCCTGTAACTCTCATAAGTCTTAGAAATAAAGTCCATGTTTTGCTCTGGTACTAAATGCTGTTAGAAGTTAAACATTATTATGATTCCCGAAATAGAAGCAATATAATAGTCCTTTCCTAACTGAAAGGAGCCTGTGTTCTCTCAGATGTTCTACCCCAGTGAGAAGTTCTGTAAAAAGAAAAGAAAAACTCACAAGATGAGGATGTTGAAACTATAAACTATTTTTTCTGTTAAAATAGTCAACTATTCAGCATGTCAGTAAACGTTTAATTCAGATGAGTCCAAAACTACAACTACACACTTTAACAGAACTCAGATTCAGCAGATCTGGGCATGAATTTTAAAAGATCAGCTAATGCTAAATTTAACTTT
The DNA here is from genome assembly GCF_019279795.1 of Protopterus annectens. Classification (NCBI taxonomy): domain Eukaryota; kingdom Metazoa; phylum Chordata; order Ceratodontiformes; family Protopteridae; genus Protopterus; species Protopterus annectens. The sequence continues at coordinate 1,419,008,394 of NC_056726.1, forward strand.
TTTTCAATTTAACCAATTTACCAATGTTTCAAAAACTGTTGCTATCCAATATTTGTCTTACAGACATACCTCAGGATGTATCCATTTTTATAGTTGTCTATCAACCACTTGCTAGTATTCAAAATATTCATATAAATAAAGGGGTTTAGTACTTCAGACGTGAAACCATGTCTTTTCTTTGATAGCACACTAGGATACAGAAATAATCAAGCTTACAAATTATACATTTGTGATCAGTTTATTTGTCACCAAAGTAGCTGTAATAAATGTTTAATAATTTGATGTCATGGCTGTGGACATCTTTGCATCTCTAAAACATGATGAATGTACATCTTTAAATATATGGATGAATCTGGTTTGTTGCTGCAGATCATGTATCACTCTGCCATAATAAGATTGCGGTTACTCGCAGTTGCAGTTTTCAAACATTTTGCTTAAAGTTGTTTTAATGCTTTTGATGACCAGCATCACCATTTACTCTGACAGCACAGTGGATTAAGGGTATCAGCTAATAATGAGATGCTTCCAATAGTCAATTTTTATTTATTTATTTATTTTACATTTGTTTTCTGGGATGGTCTGACTGGGACCGTGTCCATTTTCAGTGGATGCCCAGGGAGAAAAGCTCTAGCTAAGCTTATATGCAAAGTCATCACATCAAGTAATAGAAATTATAGAAAAAAAATGAGTGTTAACACATTAACAGGATAAAAATTTAAAAACAAAAATATATACATAGTATCAAATAGAACAAGACTTTAAACACTTGAATATAGACAAATATGTGGTCAATGGTTTGAAAATGTACGACAAAGATTTAAACAATTTATTTTTGCATAGTTTGATATCAAAAGATGAATAATATGGTATTTCTGGTTGTACCATGGGTGATTCTGAAAAGTAAATCATTTTAGAGACTGTTTTAAAGCAGAAGGGAGGATATGATAGTATGCTATGTAAGGATTTGTTTGAGGAGGGTGATGCAGCATAGGTCATAGAGATTAGTGGATGATCCAGGGTTAACTATATTATCTCTAATAGCATTTAGTAAGTCTGAACTAATTAGGTTAGCATTATTGCATTTTGTGAATATTTTTAAAGTTGCTAGACACTTCACTGTTTTTCCAAAATCATTTTGGTTGTTTAAGATGATCCTCCTGAGCTTTTCTATAGTAGTTATTTTTTGTTTTATTTAAACAGAGAAGATGCAGAAGATATCTCTCCATTCATGCTAATCTGGCAATGCCGGTTGGACAGTTAGTGAGATGGAGACAATCTCCAATTCAGAGACATGGTAAAGTTACACAGAGAAATACTCATTAGCAGGTCATTACATTGTCTCTCAGTTCACTGCCAGACCTGGCTCTGCTAATGTTCTTCCTGCCAGTTCATAACACTGCCGCACCTGAGTGCACATGCACACACACACACGCACACACACGCACACACACGCACACACACGCACACACACACACACACACACACACACACACACACACACACACACACACACACACACACACACACACACAGCAAAAGATGGCATTCAAATTTACCTCCTTGAGAGAAAAAAACATATCTTGGCAGAGCAGTTCTCTGGGTAAGGCTAGAGCTGTGGCAATTTACAAGGGACAACACAGTGCTAATTAGCTTTAGTTAACCCCCAGACTGCTGTATTAGCATGTAGCTCTCTAATGAGTCCCCTATCCACAGTCTGTGGATGAGAAAGTCATACCACATTGTGAAACCCTTTGGGGTTTAAGCTTCTGCATTGCCTTTATCCTTTCTTAATCCCAGGTTTTAATTCTTGTTTTAAATGTTGCAAATGTTACAAAACTTGTGCAGTTAGAACTGATGGATGAGAAGAAAAAAATATAATTCCTATCCAAATGTAATACACGTTTCAAGATTAAAAATGTTTTTCTTAAGGCAAAATAAGTCAGCTGTGTAACAAGATGTTTGAAAGAGCTTATCAAGCACAGCATTAGATAGTAAAGTGCAAAATGCATGAGACACTGGTTAGGATTAATAAAAATGTACTGCACTCCTGCATATGTCTTGTATGGCTTGGTAATACTCTGCAGCTGCATAAGCACGATTTACATATCCAAAGTGAGACAAACAGCACTTCCTGTTGGATGGCTGTGCTTCAGACTACATAAATGAACAGCACAACAAATACACGAGCAGCTATATCTGTGTAATTAAAATATGTATACAGACATGGAAGTTGGAATCCATAGAGTGAGCACTCACCTCTTTGGGCAAGCCTTGCAAGTAGTGAAAATGTGAATTCACAGACCTCTGTGTTATGATATAAAGCAATGCATTAAAAAACAGTACCCACCTCAGAGAATGCCATCATGGGTAAACATGTAGTTTATTTATACAAAAAAATGTTTACTGCTTTTGTATGTAATTGAACATTATCAGATATAAAGCAATACATTAAGACACTATGCTAAGTGTCAAGGCCAGCTGGGTGAAACGGCAATCTGCTCCAGAAAGTTTTCTATCCAGTTCCGAGATCTTCCCACTGGTCTCTCCAATATTTTCTCAACCACCTTCTCCATCTGTGGCTTTACCATGTCAGGTGGTGGGGGTGGGCTACCTGCCAGTGAGATGCAGGAGGCCACCTCTGGCAGGACACTCCCAGCCTCATCATTTTCAGTCTCCTCAACTGCAACCTCAGCAGGAGCAGGTCCCCGTGGAGTTGCATACTGAGCTGGTGTTTTAAATCTGTAATGCAGTAACATGCCATGAGTGAGTGTGTCTTGCAGTGACTGAATATATTTAAAACACAGTCAGCATTACTCACTAGAACTAATCCTGCATTCCCTCTAGTCTCTTCCACCTCCTGATGTAGACAACATGATTCATGTCATGTTTTGTCTATGCTGATAGAGAATGGGCAAAATCATATAACTGTGTTAGATGCAAAATGAGATGCTAGAACAAAAATAATGACCTACATTCCATTAATTATGTTCCAGTAGTTGTATCCCACATAGCAGGCAGATACCTAACTCCTTGGGCATATGTTAAAATAACAGAAAAGAATTATAACCTTTGGATACGCCGGGACATACCAAGTATGGTGCAGGTACCCTGACATGGAGTAGTCTAGTCCCAGTACATAACAGGCATCTGCATAAATCACAATAAGTGCAGCTGATGTATTTACAGTACTTGCCACCAGCTGGTTCACTTGGCATACAATCATGACACAGTAGTCTCACACTTATGGAATTCTGAATGAGACAAAGACCTGATCATAAGAGTAACAGTTCCTCACACGTTCCATTAGGGGCATTTTCTTCCCTTTCAAGGAGATCATCATAGTGATGCCTAAACTGATCCCATTCTTGGGTATGCATATGTCTGAGGTCAACCAGGATATATTGCACATCCGCTTTGCAAAATGTCCCAGCATAGGGGCCCAATCTGCCACAAAGATGATAGTATTGCTCTACGTCAATTGCCATGATGCATGAATTTGGGGGTTGACATAATAGTTAAGGTGTTTAATTTATAGACACAAGGTTCAGGGTTTGATTCTCACCTTTGAGGGGAAACTGACGAGATTTAAAATGGTCCACCAGGACAGCTAGCCTAGTACCTACCTACAAGAATAATATCAGAAAAGTGTGGCACTTTCCTGAGGGGAAAAGTTGGGCCTCTTAATCATGCAGAGGATTTGATTCTGAATGTGGGGCAGTACAGCCTGCAGATGCACAGACCATGTTATGTCTACATATACAGATCCCTTGCATGACAATGTGACCACATGAAACAGAGCACCGGGCTGCACTTCATACTGCAAATGCACAGCAACAAAATAAAGAGTTTCATCAGCATTTATAACCCCTGGCTTCATTTGCATTTGTGCAGCACAGTTGTGTAGGGTTGTGTAATTCTAAAATGTCCACATAGTCAAAAATAAGAACCACAATATTGCCAAGCAATGATTCCACAAACCAAAATGTCAGAAAGCAGTTTTATTCTATATTAATTTCTATTATCATTAGTAGAAAAAGGACATCCAAGTTAAAACTCATATCAGGAATAAACTGGGTTTGATACCTATTACATCTTCATCAGTATTAATTTGCTGACAATGGTGTTGAAACAGAAATACATGAGTCAAGTCAGATTACACGGTGGCACTGCCTGTCTTTATCCAGAGTGGACATCCACCCACAGTCCAGTGTGATGGTGTGGCCCATTTCAAAGATGAACATGAAGCTGTACAAAGATGACTGCTCTACATCCCAATTGAGGGATCCCTCTTGTCAGCAAACACCAGTGCTAATTCCTTAATGGCTGCAACAGCAGTTGAGCACACTGCAACCAGTGTGGGGCTGCCTACAAAACTAAGCCTCATAGAAATGCCTGATTCTCTCACATGTCACAAATGGCTCCTTACATGTTCTTGACAGTCTAGTCAATCAGGAGATATGCCTGGAAATCCTGTCATGAAGCTGTTTGCTGTGTTGCATTTGAATCATGAGGATGTCACCCAGCGCTGCTAACTGTTCCATGAGGACATGGAGTCCAGGGATACTGCAATGGTTGGCTTTATGAAGTCTCTGACAGCACACACCACTTCTATGAACTGCTCCATATTGAGGATTACCAGTGTCACCCAAGACTAACAGTGTTGTCTGAGATCAGAGTGGGGTGTCCATATCAGGCAATGTATAGTAATCCACCACCACTTTTTGTGAGCAACAATGACACCCAGTCTCCATTGACAGGTCACCTCACCACAGCAATGAAGTCCTCCCAGGTCATGACCCACAGTCACTCATCATCCCTGCCACTGCCAAAATCCTGCTGTACCAGGACAGCTGGATCACTTTTGGACTGCCATCTCTGCCTCCTGTGACATACCCATCCCCTCATCCAGTCTGTATGTTGACAGCCATTTGTTATTGTGTCCCTAGCCACCTCTGAATGAGATGATGACTGTGACCTACTCCAGCCGGTCTCATGTTTGGTGTAATTGGGAATATTTGCTGCACATTGTGACCCAGCCATGCACTGATCAACATATCCTGATATTAATGCTAAATACATTATGTTTGTTCTATATGACACAGCCCTGCCACTGTGTTCTCATCAGAGCCAGTATTTCTGGACTACATGTTTCCACTGCACTGTACTGCTATGTACAGTGGCCATTACTATCTGAGGGGGAAGTGGGTTTTGTAGCTTACGCTTGTTTCTCTTTCCCCTCAATCTCAATAAATGATGGTGTTTATGCTCTTTCCCTGTTTCCCATGTATGTTGCAAGGACTGAATGTACTGGTATTATGGGACTGACTTGCCAGCTACTGCTTGCGTCTTCAACAACAAGTTATGTAGTAGGCATCATCATCATCATCATCCCCTTTTTCACATTTTCTACTTGGGGTCGGTGTATCATGTTAACTGTTACCATCTCTCCCGATTCAGTACCACACTCCTGCCTTCTTCAACACTCATGCCTGACTGTCGCAGATCTTCTTTCACACAATCCATCCACCTCTTTGCTGGACATTCTCATTTCCTCTTACCTTCTTCCTGTCCATCCAAAATCTTCTTCATCAGATTGTCTTCTGCTTTTCTGCACATCTGAACCACAGTAATCTGTTCTCTTTGATATTTTCTCTGAATGAGATGATGACTGTATGTAGTATGCAACATGCTGGAAACATTGTGCAGACTATGAAAGGATCACACTGCTGTCAAGGTCAAACACACTCTCAGAAATATTACTGGCTTGTGTACATGCTATGTTGCACTAACGTTTAACCATTCTCTGTGGGTTCCAGATGAATGACATTAGCCATGAATATCCGACATCCCGTACAACACAGTAGTATATAAAAAATACTATATATGCAGTAATATACATTAACATGAGCAATAGTGCCTGCACTTGCCAACTAGATGGCCTTTTGGAATGTCACCATGCAGGAAGCTGCCATATAGCTGACATGTGTGATATGTCAATCATGCAAACTGCCTGAGTGCTGTGCGAAAACATTGGTTATGATTATATGTGCATTACATGCATGCTACTTGGCAGTTCAAGGTATTGTAGCCTTTCCTGTTCATAAATCTTTGTGAGTATGGGCTAGGAGGAAGTTTTAATACTAGATCTATACAATCTGTGTCGTCAAGTATCACAGAGAGTTGGATAACATCACAGAACCTACACACAGTGGTGACTGTCCCCTAAAGGGTGCTAGGAAGCCATCTATACTTATCCACATGTAGAAACCTTATGTTGAGGAGCTTGTTCAGTATTGCAGGGGTGGAGGCCTGATAAATTCATAGTATATCCCCTTCTGGCCTCTGAAAGATCCCTGTACCTAGAATAGAAAAAGCTGTACATACCTTGGTCTGCACAGATATGTGAAGGCCATACATTCCTATACACTCTGCATGTGGGTCCTGAACTACTAAGGATTTGCCACCTGGAAAGAAAAGTCTATAAAACCTGTGATGTTTGTCCAGGATAAAATGCACCTTAGTCATCAAGGTAGTAGGTTAATCAACTGAAGATTAATTAAACTGATTCAACCTTGTTTTATTAAGGAAGTGTGAAAGAATAATACTGGACACAAAAAGCAGTGCAATGTGAAATGTCTTTTAAGTAATATTTGGGGCTTAAATAATAAGTTTCTAGGCCTAGAGGCCATAGTTTCTGGTGGCAATTATGTATTACTAAGATATAGTTTAATGTTACTAATAAACTTCTAGTGCTTGAAGGATTTAGGGGACACTAATTTTAGGGCAAACAAAAAAGGTGGTGATGTACTTGTGTACATTAAAAATTGTATTTTGTCAGCTATGTTTTTTTTCTTCTGAAAATAAAATTATTGGACTGAATATCAGCATGCGCGTATCAACATGGAAAATGGCCTTCTTTTATAGACCGCCTAATCAGTCAAATAACAGCATGAATATTTTTTGTGTTTCCCTTGATAGTTTTTGCAACATGGTGGTAACATGATTGTGGGTGATCTAAATGTGCCAAAAGTGGATTGTGGTAGTTTAGCCTTGGGGAAATAAAGGCATGGATTATATTATAAAAACTAGGAAAGAAATGAGTTACACACAAATAGTTGATAAACCAACTAGAAATAACATTTTGGATATTGTCTAAATTAAGGATATGAATGCAGTTACGTAATATGACAATAAACCAGAGTTAGTGGGCTTGGTCACTTGCATGCCCACTGGAAGAGTAATAAATCTTTGATAAGGGACACTTTTCATGACTACTCTTCAACAAGTACATTTTATCAAGCTGATTATGTTACTATATATAGGGAATTGGCCAACTAGGATTGGTTTGAGGATATGAAGTATAAGACAATTTCTGCTTGTTGGAATTTATTTTACTGCTTGTTGGAATTTATTTTACAGACAGATGTATTCTGAGATAGATAAGTCTGTTCCTAGTGTAACCATAAAAAGAAACTGTAAGAAGAAAAATGCATTTTGGACTACACAGATGGACAGACTTAGCAGAAAGGCCATGGGTATCATTTAATAAGTCACTAATTAAGTACAATGTAGCTAGGCCCCAGAAGATCAGAAGTAAATGTTTAGTGAGGAACACTAAGAAAAACCTTGAGTTAAATCTTACTAATTACATTGCAGGTAATACATCACTTGCACTTTTTAAACATTTGTGGAATTGTAAGAAGCATAAAAAATATATTATAGTAGTTAAAGATGATATTCTGATAACCAACCCAAAACAACTAGTGAATATATGTTTAGAAAAATCTTTAGTGTTGCCTAAGTGTTCCTTATCAAATAAAAACAGTACCTATGAGAGTATTGGTTTATGTTCAACCATTTTATCCACAATGACTGAGAAAGTTTAAAAGTAATAAATCCTGTTCAGCTGCATGGTTTAACAACTAAAGTTGATTTTTCCTCAGAATTTTTTAGAAACCTTTGGTTTCTTTTATTCACTGGCCTTTTCAACATACCTTGCAAACAGGATATCTTCATCAAATGTAATGGACTGAATGAGGTAATAACAGCTATGTGGATAATTTCAGACTAATCAGTCTGACCTGTATTATTAGGAAGAGTTTTGAACAAATTATTAATTAATTATTGTGCATTGAGTTAAGACCAGATTTAGACATTTTCCAGCATGTGTTTAATGAGTAAAAATCTTGTATGACCAACCTGATAAATTTTTAGGAGAATGTGTGAGAAGCCATGGATATGAGTCTGCCAATGGTGGTTGTGTATTTTGATCTTTTTGAGGCTTTTGATTTTGTTCCTCACAGTGTGATTATAAATATATTGTACAATGTAATTGTGAACATGTATGGAATAAAGCAGATCATCATCTTTTTGACAACAAAATCCATTAATGTTTGAATGGAAAAGCTCATATGTAATGATTCCCTTTTTACTGTGGGAGTCGCTCAGCAGTTTAGTTTCATGGCCTGTTTTGTTCAATCTGTTTATTTTATTTATTTATTTTATTTTACATTTGTTGACCGGGCTAGTCTAGCTGGATACATGTCCATTTTCAGTAGAGGCCCGGGGAGAAAAGCTCCAAAGAATAGAGGTAGATTAACAAAAACATCAGAAGATCAAGTAGTAAGTATTACATTCAAAGTCAAATGAACAAGTAATAGGGTTATACAAGTAATTTAAAGAGGTAAACAGACTTAGGTAGTTGGACTAACATGGCTACAATGAAGACCCTTGCGGTTTGGATTGGGTAGAAATTAGGTAGTCCTGGGATGTTTACTATTAATCTGGATTAGAAACTGATTTCCCTGTAAAAAAGGGAGTGTGAGTCAACAAGTTTGCTGACTGTTTTGAAATTGGGTTCATCGTGAACTTATGTATAAGATCAAAAAAGAATTCAGAAGTCTCTGGATAAGTTATATTCGGGTTCCTATTAGATGACCGAAGATGCATTCTATCGAATGCGTCTTGGTCGAACTTAAAATAACAAAAAGCAAAATAGCGAAGTGGCTTTTAAGCGAATTCTTTCCCAGGGAATGAATTCGCTTGGCCACTTCCGTTACTTTGCCATTTTCGGCACTGTAGTGCGATCTCGGAGTTGGTATATTTATGTAGGAGGGTGGGGGGTGAAGCCCCCCAGTTTATGTATCTGTTCAATTTTTTTTCTTTTTTTTTTGGAAATCGCTGTTCTGCGCTTTCAAGATTGCAAGATTTTGCTTACATGGAGTCGATTATTCATCGTTCGCTTTTTTAAATGTCCAATGATATAATAGAGACCTTTATATTCATGGCCTAAGAATAATTGTAGGGAATTTAATGTCAGCAAAAAGTTTTTCATATTGGAAAAGATAACATGTTCTCAATATACCATAAATAATGCTATTCTAACTGGGGAACATAGGATAAAGGATATGAGGGTTTCTGTATATAATACTTTTACCTATGAGGCTAACCTAGGTATGGTTATTAAGAAATGCTACTCAACCATCTTATGTTGCATTTTGAGAGTTCTCCTTCTGCTCTACAAGGTAACAATTAGACCTTATACTGAATATTGTACTTTAGCTTGTATGTGTAACTGAGCCCAGTTATTGAGTTTGGAAAGAATCCAGAAATACTTTTACAAGGCAGATCAGTAAAGTTGGATATTTGGGATATTGAGCTAAGCCGAATGAGTTTTCCCAGTATTCAAATAGTAACAGGCTAATTCAGGGTGAATTGATTTTAATCTATAAATGTCCAGCAAATGCTTCTTTGGCAGCTTCCTTAACCTTTTAAGTTTACTTCAAGCCACTCTTACAACTGATTTGATGAGAAGCTGATTTTCAAGGAAGAGTGAGTGCTTTAGGGAATGGATTGCTCCTTCAAATAAGAATGTGCATCAGTTTAGACATATTTAAAGGTACCTTGGATAATAACTTTGGTTGTAAGGTATTTAAATTTACATTAGTAGTTGAGGCTCCGAGTTAAACACAGAACATTGGAGAGTTGATCAATTATCTCCTGGTTAGTATAAACTTGTTTTATGTCACCTGCTGACAGTACCATTTCTTTTTAGCATTTCACATCTCTTCATGCATACAGGCAGGAAGCAGTGGTGCTAATCCCTAATGTATGCATTTCACACCTCTTCATGCATACAGGCAAGAAGCAGTGGTGCTAATCCCTAATGTATGCATTTCACACCTCTTCATGCATACAGGCAGGAAGCAGTGGTGCTAATCCCTAATGTATGCATTTCACACCTCTTCATGCATACAGGCAGGAAGCAGTGGTGCTAATCCCTAATGTATGCATTTCACACCTCTTCATGCATACAGGCAGGAAGCAGTGGTGCTAATCCCTAATGTATGCATTTCACACCTCTTCATGCATACAGGCAGGAAGCAGTGGTGCTAATCCCTAATGTATGCATTTCACACCTCTTCATGCATACAGGCAGGAAGCAGTGGTGCTAATCCCTAATGTATGCATTTCACACCTCTTCATGCATACAGGCAGGAAGCAGTGGTGCTAATCCCTAATGTATGCATTTCACACCTCTTCATGCATACAGGCAGGAAGCAGTGGTGCTAATCCCTAATGTATGCATTTCACACCTCTTCATGCATACAGGCAGGAAGCAGTGGTGCTAATCCCTAATGTATGCATTTCACACCTCTTCATGCATACAGGCAGGAAGCAGTGGTGCTAATCCCTAATGTACCCATTTCACACCTCTTCATGTGTACAGGCAGGAAGCAGTGGTGCTAATCCCTAATGTATGCATTTCACACCTCTTCATGTGTACAGGCAGGAAGCAGTGGTGCTAATCCCTAATGTATGCATTTCACACCTCTTCATGCATACAGGCAGGAAGCAGTGGTGCTAATCCCTAATGTATGCATTTCACACCTCTTCATGCATACAGGCAGGAAGCAGTGGTGCTAATCCCTAATGTATGCATTTCACACCTCTTCATGCATACAGGCAGGAAGCAGTGGTGCTAATCCCTAATGTATGCATTTCACACCTCTTCATGCATACAGGCAGGAAGCAGTGGTGCTAATCCCTAATGTATGCATTTCACACCTCTTCATGCATACAGGCAGGAAGCAGTGGTGCTAATCCCTAATGTATGCATTTCACACCTCTTCATGCGTACAGGCAGGAAGCAGTGGTGCTAATCCCTAATGTATGCATTTCACACCTCTTCATGCGTACAGGCAGGAAGCAGTGGTGCTAATCCCTAATGTATGCATTTCACACCTCTTCATGCATACAGGCAGGAAGCAGTGGTGCTAATCCCTAATGTATGCATTTCACACCTCTTCATGCATACAGGCAGGAAGCAGTGGTGCTAATCCCTAATGTATGCATTTCACACCTCTTCATGTGTACAGGCAGGAAGCAGTGGTGCTAATCCCTAATGTATGCATTTCACACCTCTTCATGTGTACAGGCAGGAAGCAGTGGTGCTAATCCCTAATGTATGCATTTCACACCTCTTCATGCATACAGGCAGGAAGCAATGGTGCTAATCCCTAATGTATGCATTTCACACCTCTTCATGCATACAGGCAGGAAGCAGTGGTGCTAATCCCTAATGTATGCATTTCACACCTCTTCATGCATACAGGCAGGAAGCAGTGGTGCTAATCCCTAATGTATGCATTTCACATCTCTTCATGCATACAGGCAGGAAGCAGTGGTGCTAATCCCTAATGTATGCTGCTGCACTACTGATGCCGCTAAAGGTAGCATTCCTGTTGTCTGTAATTCTGGCATTTTCTGTGCATTTTACCTTTTTATAGTCAAGTACACAAGTGCAGTTACCCTACATGCAACTATGAATTGTGATTGTATTCATCTTGTATACACTTCCATATCATTATGGCCTCATTTCACTACTCAGGTTTATTTGTATGTCATTGTGTAGTCATTTGTTTATGTTTTCTGTACATTTCTTCTCCCTGCCATGCACTAAAACTTTGGACCATGAATTGCTACTGCCTGTGGATGGCCATTTCTGCACAACTGAATAATGCATACTTGTCTATGAATCCCAAACATTATGCTTTGACTGATATGTTCCATCAAATTGAGGTGATGGCGAGAATCTCTCATATGTGTAGAACATTTCACAAAAATAATAAAAAGGGGAAACTATTTCTATATGAGCTACCAGTTTATATATGGTTCAGGTTTAAATGTTGACTCATTTCAGTTTATGGCTGACATTGTTCAATTTATTTATATTCTTTACACCTTGTTGACTGAGTCAGTCCCTCTAGGCCAATGGCCTCTTTTCAGGGGAAATCCAAGGTGGCAGTCATAATGACAAGGGGAAATATTGTCAGGGTAATGGAGGACTTCTGCTACTCTTTTGTTAGATAAATGCTGTAGGATGTTTTATATCCACCAATCACTCAACCAGATGGAACCTCACTTTAGCTTCTCATCTGAAGTAATATCTTGCACTGACTGCTACCCACAATATCCTGAGGTTATATACATGTGTGATGTGTCATCAGACTAAATCATTATGGTTATTAAACTGTTTTTTTTTCACACAGTATGGTGTACTAGACGCTGTTATATCTGCAGTGGTCCACAGTTCCCAAAACAGGAATTTCATAACTTTTCACAGGAATGGGAATTTGGCCCAAGACAGCCACAATCTAATAGGCAGGTAGAGGGCAGTAATAAGGACTATCAAGACTGTTATGGGGAAATCTGGTGTCAACTTGAAAATAGTCTGCTGTTTGTGACTTCTTGAATTCAGAACTAATCCACTAAAACCTTTTTGGCTATTCGTTAACAGTCAACGGGGAGAAAACTGAAGAAAATGTTACCTGGTTTCCAGCGTTGTTGCAGTCAGAACATATACCAAATGTCAAAAATGTGAAATTATCTTGGCAAAGGTCTCAGGAAAAAGCAGAAGTCTTACAATGACAAGACAACCAGTTATTGTCTGTGCATCTTCAAGGGGAAATAATGAGAGAAAGAAGAAGCTGCTGTGGACAATCCAGCTGATACTTCAAGATCCCATAGTCAGGACCAAAGCATGACATTTGCTGAGATGTAATCTGAGGCATTTATCAAATGGCTCTGTTTTCATTTCAGAACTGTAGAATGCCAGGGGGCTACCTGAAATGATGCATCAACACAAGAAGTAGGTAGAAGCACCTGAGGGACTGTGCTTGATTTACAGCATTATTCTGAATGTAGTACTATGCCAGGTTGTAACTCTGCTAACCCTCCTAACCCTCTTGATAATGAAACTGCATTACCTGATATGGGTGTGTCATTATAGCAGGTTGTAACTCTGATAACCCTCTTAACCCTCCTGATAATGAAACTGTGTTACCTGATGTGATGTGTCATTATATCAGGCTGTAACTCTGCTAACCCTCCTAACCTTCCTGACAATGAGCCTGCATTAGCTGATGTGATGTGCCAATATAATGGGCTGTAACTCTGCTAACCCTCCTAACTTTCTTGACAATGAGCCTGCATTACCTCATGTGATGTGCCATTATAGTGGGCCGTAACTGCTAACCCTGCTAAGCTTCCTGACAATGAGACTGCATTACCTGATGAGATGTGCTATTGTAGCAGACTGTAACTCTGCTAACCCTCCTAACCTTCCTGACAATGAGACTGCATTACCTGATGAGACTATTGCACAGGATAAGACAACTTCTGGCAATTGTGACTGCATCACTGCAGACCTACATGACTTGAAGGCAGATTAGAATGCTTACAAAACTGGAAGATTACCTGCTATGGTAGCAGGGGCTAAAATATTTAGCTGTTGTATGTTTACAAGTTTATAATAAATGTTCAGATGCTATTCAGTGTCATACAAATTGTTGATGTACTTTACAGTGTGAATTTTATTCCACATGACGATCATAGTACAGCACACTCAGTACTATTTATAAGTTGATGTAAAGAATGGTGGAGTGAGTAAAATGTTTACTAGTTAGCATCCAGTAGGCTAACCTGCATGGCATGTGCCATGTGATTCTTCCCTTCTTTGGAAGTTGATGCCATTACTGCAAATGGTGGAGAAAAGTTCGGAACAACACCAGTTGGGTAAATCTAGGTAGTACATAATGAACCCAGTTATCACAGACATCTTTTGAGCTTGTCCCATGCTTGCCTTTCACAGGTGGTGCTCTAGGCATTGCCCCTTAGAAAGAGGGCCTGTGGTATAGTCAGGATATAATGAAGGGATAATCTCTCAAACTTTCTCTCTCAACTTGTTTATTAATGCCTGGTGAAAAAGAGCTGGAGAGCATCACTGAAGATAGTCACGTAGTGTGTTTCTTCTTAAGGTTATTGCTACCATGACTCCCACTGGGGCATGTAAATAGATGGAAAAATAGATGGATGCATGGATGGATAGATGGGTGGACCTGATTTTAGCTGAACTGTTTCCAATGCTTCTTACAGCTGTTGACTACATCTTCCTTGCCACACCATCACTTGTGTTTGGCTTTCTATCATCACCATTAGCCACAATACAATACAATACTGCTTCACCTAGTGAAATTCCTGTTTCTCTTCATCCAGGCTATCCTATACAGCAACAATGTTGCAAGCAAATTAAACTAACATATGTGTCACTTTTTCTTGCTTGGGGTCACTATCAAATCACCTTTTCACTCATTCCAATATCTTACACTAACCATGAATAAATAAGGGAACATTGTCCTATCATTATGCTCACACACCATCCTTTTCCAATCCCACATTGTGAAGCACTGCATTCAAGCTGCCATATTTGCCAGCTCTACAGCAACCCTCTGCATTCCTGATGCTGTAGCCATTTTGTTAATCCTAGATTTAGTCTTTCAGCCACATCTAATGCTGTGTAAAATAAAGCTGTCATATTTACCAGTGCACATGACAACAAGTACCTAGAGCGGATGGTGAGTAATGCAATCTGAGGGTCTAACTCTCAAAACACACTTGCTCGAAGCACTCCTTAAAATGGAGAACATTGACATTTGTGCTGTAACAGAGACCTGGTTTAAAGCAGCAGAAAGCACTCCTGCACAACCAGGCTACAACTCATTCCACACCTTTCAGCCTCAGAACTTGGACCAAAGCCCCAAAGGTGGTGCTGTTTCCATAGTCATAAAGGATGCACACACCTCCAGGCTGGTAGCCCAACATAACACATCAGATATACCTCAGGTGCAGCTAACATTGGGTAAGACAGCGATTTAGGTAGTAGCCTGCTATAGGTCCCCAACCATGTCCCAAGACCCACACTCCACGTTTCTAAGCACCCTGGAGAATATTAGGGTCCAATCTAACACTATCATACTGGGCAACTTCAACTACCCCTCCATTAACTGGGTAAACTACTCATGTACCAATACACTTGCCCAATGTTTCCTGGAATTCATTAATTCAAATTGCCTGGACCAGCTTGTTCTTACCCCCACTAGGGGTAGCAACATCCTTGACTTGGTCATTACTAACATGGGTGACCATTGCTCTAAACCAATAGTCAACTCCTCCCTGGTTAGATCCAACCACAAACTAATCTCCTTGGAAATACACATCCCTCCAACCCCCCACCCCCACAAAGATAACTTTGGGCTCCTAAACACAGAGGTGGCTAACTTCACAGCACCCATACAAATGGAGAATAGTTGCATGACCGCTGAATCATACACCAATGCACTGTACGAACACGTACACAAATGCATGGATCTCACTATACCCATTAGAACCAAGATGCTCTCCTCCAAAAAAAATGAAGCCAGTCTGGTAGTCCCCTGACAGAAACAAACTCTACAACAAAAGGAGAAAACTGATGCAGAATAAAGTGAAGCCCCAAGACTGGAAAAAGTCCCTATCAACCTCAACAAAAAGTTGAGATCCCTCATCAAATCCTCTAAAGCTAGATATGAAAACAGGATTGCAGCAGATAGTAAAGACAACCAGAAGGCCTTCGATAGTTACATAAAGAATCTTCACAGCAATACCCAGATTTGCTCTGAGCTACTGCACGATGGTACCTCCTATAACAAGTCAACAGATATTGCCAATATACTGGCCAATAGATTGAGTACCAACTTTACCCCTCCCCCACCAGGACCAATCACAATACCAGTAGATTGCCAGGCACCCAGTATTACTGCTGCAGTTAAAACAGCACTGTCTAAGGCCAAGAATACAGCTTTTATGGCAGCTGACAATACCCCTGGATGTGTTTTACATGAACTACCTCACCTGTGTGCCCTGTTCAACCACAGCTTCACCTCAGGCTTTATCCCTACCGAATGATGCAGTGCTACAGTTATCCCTCTCCACAAAGGAGGAGTGACTACAGACCATGGGAACTATCGCCCCATTATCCTGATGAGTCTGATATGCAAAGCTATGGAATACATCATCATGGACATAATAAACAAGGATATAGGGAATCTCCAAACTCTGGATCCCACACAGTTTGGTTTTGTGAAGAGTAGATCATGTCTGTTCTACCTGGTCAACTTCTTTGAGTCAGTCACCAGAGCTGTGGATGAAGTCAAGGTGGTTCATATAGCCTACCTTGATCTGGCCAAGGCCTTTGATGCCATTCCTCACTCAGGAATTATAGAAAAAATCACTAAGCTAGGCATCAACCCGTATATCACTAGGTGGGTTGCAAACTGGCTCACAGACAGAACCCACAGTATGAAAGCAGCTGACTCCAAGTCAGACTGCCAACCAGTCACTAGTGGATTCCCACAGGCCTCAGTCCTGGGTCCTCTCCTGTTTGGTATCTACTTCTCTGAAGTCCAGGCCAACATGAAGGGACTTTGGCTGACAAAGTCTACAGAAGATTGCAAGTTGGGAGCTATTATTAACTCCCCAAGTGATGTTGACATCTTACAGAAAGGCCTCACCGAGTCCAATGACTGGTGTCAGAACCATGGCCTTAAGCTCAGTGCCAAAAAATGTGTCATCATCCCCTTTGGGAAAAACCCAGTTCCCATGAATTACCACATTGATGGTAGTCCACTGAACACAGAAGGAAATATAAAAGATCTGGGAACACAGACTGACAGCAACCTCTCTTATGAACACCACACTGCCGCTGTGGTCAGAAAGTCCTTCTATGTGGCACATCTCATTACTAAGGGTTTTGCATCCAGGAAGAAAGAGGTCATTGTCTCCCCCTACTCTTCCCTCATTAGGCCAATCATTGAGTACAATGCTCCATTTGGCGTGTACCTCACTAGACACCTGTAACAACTGGAGAGGCCACAAAAGCACCTCACAAAGAGGATCCTAGGCCTTAAATATTTGTCCTATATGGACAGCCTCAAATAACTACAACTATTCTGTGTCTCATATCGCCTACTTAGAGCGGATCTCTGCTTGACTTATAAAACCATGCTTAACCCAATTGTGTTAGAATGCTACATCTAAAGAAATCCCAATCCCTCTGCACCACATGCTCCAGAGACCTCTACCTCATTACTACAATCAACAGAACATGCTGGAAGGACAGGTTCATAACCCAGAGACTGGAAATGCTATGGAATAGACTTCCTGTACATGTCAAACAGAGCACCTCATTGGCCCTCTTCAAGAGAAATATTGATGAGTGAATGGGAAATAGAAAATTCACCTCTGGGATCACTCTGATGGCTCTACTCGACAGAGGCACTGGGAACTAAGGTTGGGTGGCACGATGCCAGGTTAATCCTGTGGGTTAGGCTTGTAAAGGATCCAGGGCCATTAGCCTAGTACACACCTATGAACCTATGTTTCTAGTGTCAATAAACCTCCACTCCCACTTAATCAGCATTAGCCTCTTATTCAAACTGACCCATTTATGTATGTTATTTTTTTATTAGTCTTTTTTGACTGGTTTGATCCCACCTGGCTATTGAACTTTTCTCAGGAAAGACCCAAAGAGGTATTTTATACTATTATGTGAAATTTGACAAGGTCATCAGGGAACTTCCACAAGTACTTTCAATAAATGCCATGAGGTCTTTTACATCCACCTGTAAAAGTTAGATGAGGCCTCTGTTTAACATCTCATCCAAAGGATGACACACTCGAGTGCAGCACCCATGTTTTGCTGTACTGCAGTGTTAGAAATAGAGCTAGATGTGTGAGAAAAGAATTCACAGCCTTTTACACCAAAGGCAAGTGTGCTGTCTGTTGCACGGTCCCCTATTATGCGTCTTGATCGAACTTGAAAGCACGAAATGGCAAAATACTGAAAAGGCATATAAGCAAATTTTTTCCCTGGGAAAGAAATCGCTTGGCCATCTTCGTTATTTTGCCATTTTCGTCACTGTAGTGTGATATCAGAGTTGGTATATTTAAGTAGGGGGGGTGTGGGGAGCAAAGCCCCCCACTTTATGTAATGTTTTAAAGTTTTTTTTTGAAATAGTAATTTTTTTTTTCCTGTGGAAAAAATCGCTGTTCTAAGTTTTCGGGATTGTAAGATTTCACTTACATGGGGTCAGTAAATCAGCATTCACTTTTTTAAGCATTCGCTGATTTAAAATAGACCCCTGTTGCACCACTCACACTGCTGTATGTATCTTTGGCAGTCACCTAAATTATACATCTTTGTGCTTTATAACACAGCTTTGACGTGCTCATTCTATATATTCATACCTTTTGCTATACTAGTCTAATTTGGCTCTCAATATTTTGCCATATTTGGGGACTTAATCTACAGTAAGAACCATCCATAAATACATCAAGAATACTTATGCATAGCAGCAATATTTTCTCAGCACAGTAATGACCATAACATAATTAATACTACGGCCATGTTTTCCTTGTGAACGTTTTCTGTAGCTGCATATATTTTAAACAAACTATAACAGGTAAGTTTGATTAATGGACAAGTACTTTTTTATTTTCAAGGATTCAACAGTGCTGTTGTTCTGAATACATTATTTAGTACTGTTGATTTGTGGGAGCATCCATCTGGAAAAATTAAATAAAGTTTTAAAACAATAATAACAGAATACCTTAGTAATATCAGAAAACTGAGACAAGCAGATGTATTGTGTATGCATTAGGTTTGAAAACTCAATGCATATTTCAGTTGAAAAGTTTAGCCATATCAGGGATATAACCTATGAACCTATAAACTGCCTTCTGAGGCTCAGGCAGCTGATCAACAACAGCCAATTGAGATGAGGTACCTGACCAGGAGAGTTTGAACCCCCATAATGAGGTATTCTCAGTCCTCTCAACTGCCACAGCTGCAGCCACAGGGACTTGCTTGACCATTGCTGATTCATCTGTGGCCCCTTGGCTTATTGACCTGCAGGAGAGAATGGGAAGGATAACATTACTGAGCATATCCTACAAATGGTATAACTTTTATATATATATATATATATATATATATATATATATTATATATATATGTGCGTGTGTGTGTGTGTGTGTGTGTATAGGACAACATAGTAGTTATGAAACTCAGTAACCATGGTGTGCTGCAAATGTCAGCTGCTTCCTGCTATCCTGCAACAACCAACAAAACTCGCTTCTCCCTTTGCCTGCACTTAAAGACATAAGGAATAAAACAGCCTTCCCACACAGGTGTGGATGAGATACAGACTTCACTGCAAAGCACACTCTACATGGACAAGTGTAATAACACAGTCTTCAAAACATTCCCACAGCTACACAACTAAATTGCGTTCCCAGAGGTACATGCAGAATAGCAGTTGCTTAGCAATGCGCCTACATGCTCATATCTAAGCTACAGCTCCACATCTATGTGCAAGGGAGCAAATATCTGTGATAACAACAACAGTCTCACAACTATACAACTATGCAATACTCCACTGTATTTAGCAGTGCCAAGAGAAATAGAAAAGCAAAAGACTCAGCTCAAAAAAATCCCCTGTTATAAACCTCTTTTTATGTCCTGGTATTTGTCAAAGGAAGCAGTCTTTATTATGAACACAGGTCTGAATGACAGAAATAAAGATAAAAATGCACTTTGGAAAACAATAGGAACTACAGATAATTCCTATACCACTTGACATTCCTGCCTAACTTCCACTTCACACTGTTGGAGAACTTCATGGTAGTGACACAGAAGGCCATCATACCAGTGCATGCATTTTTCGCTGTTCCTGAGATGCCAGCAACTTCACTAAACAGTTCAGCAAATTCATATTAGCATTATCATTGTGAATCCCCTTTTTTCCCATTTTCTACATGGGGTCGGGGTATTGTGTTAACTGTCACCATCTCTCTCAATTCAATGCCACACTACTGCCTTCTTTGAGACTCATGCCTGACAGACACAGATCTCCTTTCACACAATCCATCCACCTCTTTGCTGCATCCTTGTTTCCTCTTACCTTCTTCCTGTCTGTCCCAGATATTATTCACCAGGTTGTCTTCTTTTCTGCACGTGTCCAAATGACCATAATCTGTTCTCTTTGATCTTTTCTGCAATTGGGGCTACTTTGGCTTCTGTTCTTATATCCTCATTTCTTCATCTGTCTCACAGTCAGGGGACAAAAAAAAAAAAAAAAAAAAAACAAAAAAAAAAAAAGAAAAAAAAAAAAAAAAAAAAAAAAAAAAAGGTGGCGGCATGCATGCAGTCAATGGCTGGTTTTTTACAATAATCCAGCATTTCCTACAGCAGCACAGCCTCTCTGATATGGCTGCACTAACTACTGCATGCACTTGTTCTCTCTTCCTCTATGGTTTGTTTAGTTACTAGTGTCCTTCATCTTAGTCTGTTCTTGCTATTCTGTTCTGGATTCAGTATTCTAATGAAGGAAGCATTTAACAGTGTCTATAGTGACATAAAAAAGAAAGGAAAGTTTCCTGCCTATAGACTAAAAAAAAAAGAAAAAATTCCAATTTATTACAAAGTGCAAAAAAGTAATAGACACAGTATTAATAGGAAAAGGTAAGTATTAAAGTATTCTGGCTGTGATGTATTTACAAACGTATTACAAGTTTAGCAAAGGAAAAAATTTTATTTAGTTGGTCTGAGTTTTTAACAACACATAGTTTTTACCAAACAAAACATAAAGTCTTCTTCTTTACGCCAAAGTCTCTTCTCTGAAACAAGTTTCAGGTCTCTCTCAAACAAGTAGTCTTTCAGCCTCCTAACCTCTCACCTCATTGGCCTTGGCCATTCTCAAGGGCCTCCCCTCCTGGCTGCCAATCCCAAAAAAAAAAAAAAAAAAAAAAAAAAAAAAAAAACTGAAGACCAAACAAAAACATAATGAACTAAAGGAAACTGGAGAGCTCACTCTGCTTGCAAAGATCTGAGCTAGTTCCAGCCGTTGGCTGCAGTGTGTATTATTGCACGAGAACACTCCGTGTTTGGCGATTTTTTGATTGGATTAAAATTGCATATGGGCTAACAAAAAATAAACAAACATCGTCGAAGTAACATGCGGAACAACACAAGCATAAACTCTATGTTTTTTTTAGTTTGGTGGCCACGGTAAAGGTAAAAAAAAAAAAAAAAAAAAAAAAGGCTGGATTAGTTTAAAACAGGGAGGGGGGGACTCGGGATCAGGCTACTGATCTCAGGACAGTCCCACCCAAATAGGGACGTCTGGCAACCCTGCTCACAGTATGCATCCTACCACTCTTCTCAGGCACTTAATTTCCATTACATTTAGCTTCCTCATCTGCTCTGCCTTTACTACCTAGGTTTCTGTACCATACAGTAGTACTGGTTGCATCACTGTCTTGTACACTGTAATTATCAACTTGTTTGGCATTCTTCTGTCATTCACTACATGGGACACTCTATACCAGCTGGCTTCAGTCCCCCTGATTCTAGCTTTGACCTCTTCCATTAGACTTCCCTTCTCATCAACCACCCCTCCTAGATAACTTGACATTATTAACCTGATCCACTATCTTCCCTTCTATCTCAAGTCTCATCTTCATCTGATTTACCCAATTTGCTGCCATTATCAGTGTTAGTTTCGTACCATGTTACTACAGTTTTGTATTCCATTCCCCTATCCTTTGCTGAAGTTCTTTCTCAGAGTCTGCCTATAATGCCACATAAGTTCATAGGTGTTTACTAGGCTAAGAACCACAAGAGTCTTTTTAAGCCTAGCCATACATCCCAAATCTCTGACAAGTTCTGATATCCTTGATAAGTGTAAGCATCTGCATACAGCAGCTTTGATTATATGCCCCCTTCACCTGTTTGTTAATGTAGTCCATCACTAGTATGAACAGCAGTGGGCTCATAGATGAATTCTGGTGCACACCCACTCCCACTGGGAGCCCCTCTGTGAGACTGAACACTGGTCATACTTAAATCACTGGGTCCTTGTACATAGCCTGCACTAATTTTATCAATGTTTTTGGGACTTTGAACCACTGCAGTACTGCCCAAATCAGCTTTCTTGGGACCTTGTCATATTCTTTCTCCAAGTCTAGGAATGTCCAGTTGGACTCTTTCCTATTTCAAGCTTATTTTCTACTATCTGTCTCACTGCATATATCTGGTCAGTTGTGCTACGCCCTGTTCTGTATCTGAACTGCTCATCTCCATTCTTACATTCTACTACTTCTTCAACCCCACCAATTTCCCCTTCTTCATAGGGTGCTAGTACCCTAAGTAATTCCTTGAACCACTGTACTTTCTCTCCAGTCAATCTCCAGGTCTTCAGCCTGGTTTGTTGACTTTAGATCCTTCTCTGACCACTGCCTGCAGCTGATTGTGGCTACCAGTGGTTTATGCAATCACTGATTCTATGCCAGTGCCCTTTCCTTACTAGGAGGAAGTTTACCAGAACTGTATGTTGGCCACTCTTGTATGTGATCTTGTGGCTGTCTGTCTTTCTTAACCATGTGTTGGCTACTATCAAGCCAGAGAGAAGTCTAGAATGGCCTCTCCTTCTTTATTCCTGTTGCCCCATCCATGTGGACCCAGGCAGTCCTCATATCCTTTTCTGTCTGTCCTGATATGTGCATTCAAGTCCCCCATTATCAGCACCAATTCACGTTCTCCTGCTTCATCTTCTTTAAGTGCTGTCTGAATGCAGACTTTTCCTCACTATCACAACCCTGCTGTGGGGCATAAGCTGAGATTATGAATGCCACCTTATCATGACATAAAGTCTGATTGTCAAGTCTGTCACTAATACTGCCTTCTGAAGTGTCTATCTAACCACAATTCCCACACCATTTCTAGCCTGTCCTCCTCCTGAGTAGCAGACTGTGGATCCCAACTCCAAGTGGCTTCACTACACTGCCTTTCCATCTTGTTTCTTGGATACATAGGATGTCCATCCTCCACCGTATCATCATGTCATCCACTTTCAAGTCGCATCTTGTCTGTGAACTTACATTAAGGGTGGCAGTTTTCAATTCATGTTTGGCAGGTTGATTGGTTTTATATCCAGCTTTCGCTCAACAGAGCTATCCCAGGTAAACCAGGCTAGACAACTACACACTGGCCAGCCAGTAATTGACCAAAGACTGCTAGACTTTATGACTGGCACACACTGGCCAATAGTGTCACATAACACTCCTCCTACAATTAGAATGGGTCTCTGGCATAGATCGGAGTACACCTGGTCCTAAATCCACTCATCACCAGTAACTACCCATGCCCATTTGGTGACATTAGTCAACATGACCAAATCAGCTACAGACATATATTACAGGGTCAAGTGGCTAGTCCTGGCATGGCACACAGTCTGTGATCCATGTTCTCCTATTTTGAAGAAACTGCGCACTTCAGTAGATGCTCAATGTGGTTGATCTCTACAACTTTTCTTCCTGTAGGGGACCATGTAGAGTCTGTGCTGCTGCTGACAGCTCCATTCATCTGTGAGTTTGAGATGGAAACACTCAGCATGTTTTTTTTTAGAAGTGATAGGAACCCACAGAGACACAGGGAGAACAGGAAAACTCCAAGCAGGCATTGGCTGCAGATCAGGATTGAACCCTGTACCTTGTGCATGGGAGGCGAAGACTTTAAGCATTATGCCATCCTCTAAAATGAAAACTAATAGGATCCTAATGGCAAATCCCAGTGGCTTTGCAACAGCTAAAGCATAGTCTTACCCTTCTAAGCTGAACTGAGTTGTACTCTCCTAATGACATTAGCATCAGCAGCCACTGTCATGAATGTCTCATGAAACAAGATAGTGGCCTGTCTGGAATTCATACTGGCACTGTGTGTTCTTGATCACAAATAGTGCAGCCTGTTGCAGCTGCAAAGTGGTATATATGAACATGTGCAGCCAACATGCAAAACCTCTTGCTTGCAGTGTATTGCGGCATGCTGTGGATTCCAGCCGTGCCTTACATCACAAGTGAACTGCACCAAAATATAGCAATTCATGGACATAAATATAGACAAAAGAACTTGATTTGCAGATTTGACTTAAAGCTTATTGGAAACCCAGACTCAGTTGGACATGCTCCATTAAGAGCATTCTCAAGTTAAAGAAATTAGACCATAGTAACTGTTAATAAAAGCAGCACAATTTTTTTTGTTTATGAATTTAATGGTTTAATTATCATTTTCATCTTTAGTACTAGATGTTTAATTACATACATATTTTTATTCATATGCAGTTTAGCTTAGACATTTGATTTTTACTTTTTCTTCATTTATAACTCTTTTATGTATATTTAGTTTCTGAGGATTAATTTAATGTCAATTTGAACTGTTCATATTTTGATTTGTCTAATCAGTAGTATTAACTACCACCTTAGTACATGGTAGCATAATGAGATCTGAGGAAGCCCTTCACTTTATCAACAGAAATGGGTGAAAATGCTTTAAAATCATAATTTTTTGGTGGGCACAAGTTGAGGCACATTTATACTTAACACAGCTTCCTTTATGTATTATGTGGAAATTCATCCATTTTTATGTGCATATGTTTGCGCGTGTGTGTGTATGTGTGTGTGTATATATATATATATATATATATATATATATATATATATATATATATATATATATATATATATATATATATATATATATATATATATATATATATATATATAAAAGTATTCATTACTTGTTTACAATAAATTAATTTAAATGTTGACAGGTATTATTTGCAAGCTTTACATATGTTGTTGTGAAGTCAAGTATCAAATGGGTCTGGTGGCCATAACTTTCACATATCTGCTTTTCAGGTCCTTATATGTTCATAGATAAGTACTAGGCTAGCTGCCCTTGTAGACCATTTTAAGACTAGTCCATTTCCTTTTTGTGCTTAAATTAACCTCTACCATTTGGTGTTAGAATAGCCTTACCCGTCTCATGGTCAATAATTATATATTACCCCTAGTGAGAATAGCTGGGATCATGCCATAGGTAATTTGAGGGAATCCATCCATATATAAAGCATTTAGGAGCTGCTTCTGTCCATTAGTAGCATGGGGGCAGTCCTGGGGCAAATTTAATTTTCCCATCCATACATTCAAATTGTATTGGAATATGGACAGGTATGACCTTTATTTATTTGGATGGGGAGTCAGTTCCAGTGCAGCAGTATCCTCTGTGAGACAAACTAGTTCCTCCAAACCATTCCACTGATGTTGCAGAAAAAGTTTAAATCCCTAGACTGTGTATTTCTGATGCATTTTGACTTGCTAATATGTAGTAAGTCCATCAATAATGGGTTGGAAGATGCCTTGTTTGCCAGACATAGGTCATCTCTCAGCAGTCTGTAGGTTACCAAGTACAGTGACAGGGCTTTTAATCAGTCTATTGTTTAGGCATTGTATCCATTTAAAAGGGAATCCCTGTGGGCGGTCTAGTTATTGCATGTGTCTGGACAAATACTTACCAAAGGGGGCATTATACTCAATGATCGGCCTAATGAGACCCTTGTAAATGAGGGCAATGACATTCCTAGATCTAAACATAAATCTTTTGTTTTTAAGCTGTGCAATATAGAAGGATTGCCTTATGGAAATGGACACACACTGATCACATACGTTCCAAATGGTGAATAACTGGGTAAACTCTTAGGGGTGTGTTGTCACTGTGATAGTTCCCTGAGTAGATGACTTCCCAAAGGACACAGTAATTCATTTTTTACCATTTATTCTCAGTCCATGATTTTGGCACGTCATTTATATGGAACAAACCTTTCTAAAGGATGGCTAAGTAATTTGGGGATTCAATGACTGGTCTTAGCTTGCAGTCATCTGCAAACTTTGTCAGCTGTAGCCCTTTGGTACCAGCTTTTACTTCAGAAAAAGCAAACAGAAGAGGTCCCCTATGGGACTTCACTGGATGCTGGTCTTTTTGTGTAGGTAGCTTCTCCTTTTTGATTTTCTACATCAGATCTGTAAGACAACTGGCAAGCCTCTGGGTGACAAAGGGGTTTATTCCCAGTTTACACTTCCCTCTAACATCTATTCTGAAGGGAAGCATTACAGTTTAAGTCGTATTAAACTTTTGATAAACTGCATTCAAGTGACTGTCATCATCCCTCACTACTACTGAGCCAAACTGTATGCAAAGAGCAATAGTTTGTCTTTTATTGTTCAACTGGCCCTTCCACAGATGGCCATAACTAAACATTTCTTCCTGTTTTTATATAACATTTCCAACATACGATAATGTTGCCATGAAAGGGAGCAGCTGTTTTTATGTCTGCCTGGGCATTACTCAAAAAACTTTATCTGTATACCTTGAACATTCACTTAAAATAACTTAAAGTAATATGTGGTCTGAAGAAAAAGAAACAGGCTCTTAGAACTGAGTTATGGCTTCCTTTGGATTTGTTTCAGACACAAGTCAAACCCTGGTCACACTGCAGAGGGGATTCTACAGAATGTGCTGGAGTCATGTGAGGTGGTTTGGCATATTATTGCATTTGCATTTATTCTAGTAAAAGGGCGGACTTAAGTTACATTGTAGAGGATATTGCTCAGAATCAGATATAATCTTTAAGAAAAAGGAAGTTGGGCTCCCCTGCTCAGTTTGCTGTCACTGCGATCCATCTGTGGAGAAATTAATTAACAACTCACATAAAAGGTATTGCAGATCAGTAGATAAACAGATTGTGGGTGTGAGTGAGAGCATGAAACTCTTAGCGTGTTACAGATTTAAAGATTATTGTTACAGAAAATGCCTTAGTGCATTTTATGTGGTATCATGAGATATTACACTGAACTTTTTCTCCTAGATAGCATGTATAGTTGAATAGAAGGGGAGCAACACCACTGTAACATGCTACCAGGGTGGAATATATCTGATTCACATTTCAGCATGAGTAATACTGATTCTAGAATAAAATGAGTGCATTTATTGAGTCACAGAGTCTGATTTATTTGGATGTTATCTTGGCAGACCATTGAAGAATTGGAGCAGGATAATGAGCTCATGTCTTGGGACACAGAAGGAGTACCTGTAAGAA